>NW_028227261.1:59937500-60485000 GCF_978045245.1 Mus caroli
AGACCCGCTATTCTCCAGCATGGTTGTGTGGGCCTGGGACTGTGAGCTTCTTTCTTTTTCCAGATTTGAAGGAAATCTATATTTTTATGAGAATTTCTTAGTTCTTAAGTATTGGAAATGCTCAAAATTGTTCTTTCCCAAGTATACAGTGAGTCAAAAAAAAAAAAAAACTCATCTGGGGGCCTGATTCAGTCTTGTGGCAGCAGGGGAGACAAATGAGTGATTTTTTTAAGAGCAAGCAGTAAGGGATGAAGGTTGGAACCTAGGAACTGTGGACAGGCTGAGCCTTGTGAGACTCTCCTGGCAGTTCATGCCTTTCCCGGGTGTCATGGAAGCCTTGTGAGCCTCGGTCCCCTTGGCTGGACAATGAGACGAGAACACCATTACTGAGGAGCTTACATGAAATTCCTCAGTGATATTTAGTGATATATAATCGGTCCAAGAAGAATAAATTCCCCTGTAGAATAAGTGATAAGCATTATCAACCAGAAAGTCGGGCTGTGACTACAAGGCTACTTTTTTTTCATGAGGAATTACCAAGAAGCAAAGAATGAGACTGCTCTTACCATATCCAAAGAATCCAACAGGGACAGTGTCCCAGTAGTGACACCTTCTTTCTCTATAACTAGCCCATTTTCCGAATACTTCCTTCAAAGAGATGTATTTAGGAACCTGCACATTCAATATTTAGTGTTTTTCTCTTTAATAGTATGGTGTAATGTTGTTGTGTTAATATATATATATATATATATATATATATATATATATAGTCTACCAAGTATAGTATTGTGCCAGAATGACTTTTTTTTAAGTAGTAAAACAGATTGTGTTACATTCATGCTTAAAACCTATCAACCACATCTTACTGCTCTTAGAATAAAGTCTAAACTTCAGGTCGGGGCTCTGAGGCTATACATGTTCTGGCCTGTCTGGTGCCTAGCTCAGACAGTCCACGTTGCTAAACTCCTCAGCAGATTTCATGAGGTGAACTCTTTCCTGCCAGGAATCCAATGCCCTTTCCTAAGAAAATTTCTCATCACCAATGAAACCAACCAAAAAAGTCCAAGCTGGCCACACCAAATCCTCCATAGCATTCTTCAGAAACAAAACCATTGTGTGTGCATGTGTGTTTGTGTGTGTGTGTGCGTGTGTGTGTGTGTGTGAGAGAGAGAGAGAGAGAGAGAGAGAGAGAGAGAGAGAGAGGATATAAGATGGCATTTCAAGAAATAAATACATTTTTATCTTTCATAAAGTTTCATGGTTAGAATAAACCTTAAGATAAAGATCATTACATCGTCAAGAAGACTGGAATAATCAAACCAGGAAAGGCACCAAGAAGAGCTGGCAAGCCTCTCATTAAACAGGAAGGACTAGATAAGTGTCTCTCTCAACCTGTGGGTCGAAACCCCTTTAGGGATTGAATGACCATTTCACAAGGGTCACACAAGGTCATGAGAAAGCACCATTATGATTCATAACAATAGCAAAATTACTGTTATGAAATAACAACAAATATAATTTTATGATTGGGGGTCACCACAATAAAAAGAACTGTATTAAAGGGTTGCGGCATTCGAAAGGTTGAGGATCACTAAACTAGAGTCAAGTGAGATATTTGTTATTCCCAGTATGAGTTTCTCTCCAACAGTTTCTACTGTAATATACTCAAGTGACACTTCCTTCAGACAGAAGGAGTTATCAGCTTACCACTCTACACTCCAACACCCAGGAACCTCTCTGGCCTCTACATTGACCAGGAAAAGGTGCATGGGAACTAAGTCTAATTAGGTCCCAGAACCTGTACTCATTTCTCAGTGTACCCTCGGCAAACAGAAGCATGGGACATAGATGGAGGTGGAAAGGCTGAATTTGTTTTTTTCTTTGGGGACAATGGTAGGAACTGACTGAAAAGTCAGACTGCAGTCTCTCCAGATATCCTAGAAAGGCATAGCAACTCACGCCTCGTTAACACAGAGCTGTCAGAATCCACAACAGCATCAGCTGTTACCTGCCCTGACCTTCTGTAGTCTATATCTTGTATCCCTACAATGTTTCATGTTAATAAACACAGGCAACCCCAGCTGCTCCAGGATGTTGGAACTTAATTTACAGTTAGCCTTCATTAAGATAAAAGTCAGAATCATTGAAGCCAAATGGAAAAAAATCTCAGCTGCTTATAAAAAATTCAAATTTGATTCAAAAAATCAAACTTTTCCTTTGATCAGACCGTTCTTCTTATGGAGATACACTTCAACCTTAATCATACAAGTCTTAAATGTAAGGGACATGATTAAAATTTCAGATTACAAAACTAGATCCCAGTGAGTTTGTCCATGAGCTACATCTGTCACAGCACATCCCTTTTGACTACTGGGCTGTATGAACTCCAAACTCAGCCTGCCTCCCTGGGACATGGGAACCCAGGGTAAGGACAAGGAACCCGGAAATGGCCACATTATGAAAGAGTGATCAGCTCCCATCAGCCTCACTGTCCTGTGTTACCCCTAAAGCTTCTGGCTAACTCTGTTCTCATTAGTTCTCACCTGGAACACCTTATGAAGTCACTGAAATTATTCTAAACCTGTGTGTTGAGCCCTCCAGCTAAGGGTTATGGGCCCAGCAGTGAACAGATAGACTGGATATGATCTCCATCCACCTGCGGAGCACAATGGTCAGAGGAAGCAAACACAATAGGGAACCATCATGAGAACTGACAGAACAGCATGGGAACAACAATGGTACGATTGTACGTGGGGAAAGCCTTCTGATGTGAGGGAAAGGCTTTTAAAGGAAGTGCACGGACAGTGAAAAACTAGTCCCAAGGGAGAGTCAGCTTCACGGGAAATACTACTGTTCCGGGCAGAGGATGAACACCTGAAGACAAATGCAGTCGACAAATGTGGTTTTTTTCCAGGTGGAGAAGAATAATTTTGTTTTGCAGGCTTTTCAGATGTAACCAAACAGTTGCCCCTGACAATACAACAATGAGTGGCTATGACTGTTCCAGCAAGGTTTAGTGACAGCCACCAATCTTCACTTAATTATCACATGTCAATAAATATTCTTTTGAGCCTTCCTCAATATCTAAACACGTGAAACACTTTCCTAGATCTAAAGCCCCCCAGTACCATTTCAAATAGGCAGGCATAGGGCAAGAGAGTATGATCTGCTATCCCCTAATCAAAACTGAGGTAGCAAAGAACCTGCTGCATCCGGGGGCCCCTGACCGGATCCCTCTGTATGAAGTAAAGTGAGCAAGGACATAAATGACATCACATACAATCTTCTGGGCCAGGATGCATGTAGTGTTATTTAATCTAGATGCAAAGCCACTAGAGGCTTCCATGGTAAGTAAGAAATCTCCAGCTTTATGCACACATTTCCTTGCCCTATTCATTCTTCACATCCCTGCCAAAGTTATCTAAGACATTCTATTTCCTACTTCATAACCATCAACCAGACTGCACCACCAAGTTAAGATCTTAACAGGCTACTTACCTAACCTCTTTCCAATTACACTCACTAAAGTCCCATCTCTTCTTTCCAAAACTACATCATAGGATATATCTAGGAAATCCTTCCTCTTTTAACTACTAGGCAAAGCCTCCACTTGTGCCCTGAGACTCATGCCAAACTATCGAGCATTATACATGTGTCTACATCACTGTTCTTGGACTGTCTTCATCCAATAGCTCCTTTTGCATCCACATGACTCCCCTACACTTTACTTACTGCATGTCATAGACTCTGATTACATATGATCAGGCTTAGTTCTTATTGTCCCCATTTTTCTGGTGTCTCTCCAGCATTTGCTGGTTTATAGCAGAGCTCAGCCAGGACTTAGAAATGAAGGAATAACCCAAGAATAGAGAAAAGATCTAGTGATATGACCAGTGGGTAAAGGCATTTGCTGTCAAGCCTAACCACCCAGGATTGATTCTTGGGACTCAAGAACTAACTTCTAAATAAATAGGTTATTTAACGTGTACACCAATAGCAGCTTACTGATTTAAAGAGCACAGACTCTCACATTCTTATCTGAATATGTACTTAAACAGCTCTACTGAAGCTATCTAGCATCTCTGTATCTCTCATCAAGGAATCAAAAGGAAGGTACCCTTTCCTGATTGCCCACAAATGGATGCTTTTCTTCATGGTATAAGAGCCAAGGATAAAATTGAAAGGGGCTTTATAAATCCTTAGGCCAGCAGTATCTACATCACCCATTAACCTGTCAGAAATGCTCCAGTTCTCAGGCCCTGCCCCAGGGCTGCTGGAACAGAATGTATAGTCTAAAAAAAACCTCCAGTGACTCAGTGACACATTAAAGTTTCAGAAGCGTTATAAGAAGACCTTTAAGAAGCTGGTTTTACAAGTCTCATTAATTCTGAGTGCCATCATGTTAACACCTACAAGACTTTCAGCAGGAATCCTTATGCAAGCTGTCAAAAAGAGAGAAAACAAAATACCTTGTCAATCTCAAGCTCACTCTCAGATACATGAATGGGCAGAAAAATCAGTGTTTTGATCTTTACTCAAACATGTTAAAAGGAAAATGTGTTTTTAAGAATAACACACAGGCAGTTATGGTAGTAAGTTCCTATAATTACAAGTTACTCAGGAGTCTCAGGAAAAAGGGTCAGTTGACTGTCCACGAGTTTGGGGCTATAGTGTGCTATGCCAACCTAGTGTCCACACCAAGTTCAGTATCAGCACAGTAAACCCCAATCCTAGGAACCTTTAGGTTGCCTGCAGAAGTATGGACTGCCAAAATGGAGCACCTAGATGGTCTTAGGAAATTAAAAATAATACCATTTTGTCTGGAAGTTGTTTTCTGTTGGTCTCAAGTACATAGTGGTAAAGCTACAGATCTCTGGACAACTATCAGACTCATATGAACACAGGGCCATCTTCCCAGTGCTCTGATATGAATTCAACACAGCTCTTCTTCTATATGCCCTCAAAGGGAAACACATTAAAACCATTCCCTATCTTGTAGGTAAGGTTAGATAACTTTGAGGAACACACTATCACCCTCGTTCCTGGCTCCATCCCAAGTGGTATACTTTATAGAACATTTTTAATACCTCATGGGATGAGCTAGAATTTGGAGCATGTAAACAGGTTTTAAATCCTGGCTGTACCAGGTATTCTATAAAATCAGATGCCCTCTCCATCTCTCTGCCCCATGCTGACTGCAGGCAAAACTTGTTAGGATTAAGCTAATTGGTGCTTATGAATCTCAGAGCGAGTAGCAGTGCACAGTAGTTCTGTATTCTGATCCAACTCTCTAACTGCATATAAGAAAAAAGAGGGGAGCCTGGGATATGTGGGACTTTTCCCAAAGCATACAATTGTTGAGGCCAGAGACAGAATCAGAATCTTTAAACTCTTGACTGCTGAGAGAGCACTTTCAAAGTCAGCAACCACAGGAGGCATTGTGCAGATTTAAGTTGAAAAGACAGATAGCAGGCCAGTTCTGCTTTGATACATGTGGCCCTCCTATTGCCTCACTGCCTACTTCATGGTCTTAAGGTTGGAGCTCCTTCTCACATTGCCATGCTCTCCCTACCTCCATATATAGTCTGAGTAACTGATGACTGATACCACCTGAAAACCCACAGCCAGTAATGAATCACACCAACGCTGGCTCATTTGATGGATTCTCTATGCAGCAGACCACCTAGGGGTTTCAAGTCTCTGAGTTTCCCAGAGGAGGTGAACCTTCTCACCCATCCATCTCTGGTGGGAGCCATTAAGCTGACATCACCATTTTCCACACTTCATAAAGGAGTGCTAACATCTGGAAATGGAAACCACCTGACAGAGCTTTGACCAAGATCACCATATCACTCAAAGCAGGGAAACTCGGGGGCAGGTAAAATGAGAAAGAGATATCTTGAATGCCAAAAAGGCCAAAGAAGAATAATTTGGGGGTAAGAGTGTGTAGACAAAGAAGGCTCTGGTCAGAAGGACTGGACTTAAATCCCAGCCCTGCCACTTTCTAATTGGGATGGCAATTAACCTTTGAACTCTGAAATAGAGCACAGTATAGTAAAAGAATTTGTTTTGGAGTCAAGTGATCTCAAGTTCAAATCCTGGCTTCCTCGCAGGCTTACTGTGTCACTTGTGATGACGTGGCTCCTCTTAATGACCTTAAGTTTGCTAATCTACAAAACAGAGATGCTGTGCTATAAGAAAAGAAACACATACTTGGGCATGACAATGCTGCCGGGAATCCTAACACTCAGAAAGTGGAGGTCGATTCTTGACTTTGAGATAAAATGGGGCTACAAAAGAAAAAACAAAAGCTCTTTCTCAAAACCATCTACTGCACATGGTTAATAGGTGATAGGGTTCAAGGAGATGCTATATACAAGGCCTGCCTGACATCAGTATATGAAAAAGACTGATCAACCACAACTTAACAAGAAGATGGGCTCAGCCTCTTCAGACTGTCTGGGGGAAGAACCAAACAGTGCAGACTCAACAGGGCATTCTTAGTCCACCACCCTTGGGTGAAGGAACCCTTCTACTACAATTAGTGACCTTCCATCACTCCCCACACTCACCTCCTTCAGCCACAGGAGCTTTGGAGCCTGCATCTCCACAGACATCACACCACCCACATACTGAAGGACTCTGTGCTTGGTCTCATTAATCCTGTGAACCTGGCTGACAGCCCGATGGTCCAGCCACATGATAACATTTCGAGAGGAGTCCCCTAGGAGATAGGAGAGAAATATACAAGTAGACATGTCATCTTCTCTTTCTAATTCAAGGGAGCAATGCTGTACTTCCAGGCAAAGCACTCCACAATTTCTACTGTAAATTCATGTGGTCAAAATTGAACAAAGTGGGCACAGGGGAGAAGACTCAGTGAGTAAAGCCACTCAACACCAGCAGGACAACCCAAGCTTGACCCTCAAAACCCACATCCCATATGGTAGGGGAAAAACAACTCCTTCAAGTTGTCTTCTGACCTCCACACGTGTATCACATGTACACATACACACACACACACACATATGTTTTATATATATATATATGTATATATAAATAAATATAGAATGAATTTAACTTAAAATAAAAAGACACAGCAAGGCTGTGAAGACTCTACTCCCAAGAGTCCTCACTTGTGATTCCAACAATGCTCCCTTGATCACAACCCCAGGGTTAAAGGTCATTGATATGCACAAACCCATAATCATAGACATATACACACACTTAATATATTTTTAACTCAATAATAAAAGTAATTCATTTATATTACATTCTCTCACAACTTCTTCCCTTCCTTTCCCATCCCTCTTGTTGAGAAAAGGACCTATGAGTGATAGGGCCTAGGTGATACTTTGTCTTAGCAGTTGACACCTTTACACATTAACAAATATTTTGACAGAGTATTTATTTTACAGTTACACAAGAGCATTTACATCCCATTTTTAATTTTCCCAGTCAATTGAATTAAAATAAGCTCATTCCAGGAATTTTTTCATTCTGTTGGTTGATTTGGTGGAGTGGCAAGCACATCAATTCTGTATAGGAGTGCTGGCTCAAGTTGCAGAGGAAGATATAGTCTATTAATTCAGCTTGCTGGCTTCAGCATCCACATCTGCTCAATGGAGATTCCAATGCCTTACCTGAGAGCACAGAGAAACTAATGGAAATCTGTCATGTATTAACTAGGTGACAATTCACAGTGAGGCATACATACCTAGCCTCTAGTTTCTAGTTGGTTCACAAGGAAATCCTAAGGAGCAATTGAAAGCCAGTACAAAACGTAGTCTTTAATCCTCATGTCCTGACTCTCTCTAATGTACCCCCAGGGTAGCCAGCTGTCCCTTCCTTTCCTCCTGGCATCTATGAATTTATAACAGAATGCACTGGAGGAAAGGACTTCATTTTGTTTGTTTGTTTGTTTGTTTGTTTGTTTCCCATCTCTGATGTCTCTTGTTCTACTTTTCAACACCATGTCAAAAAGCAACCTGGAGAAGGAAATGATTTGTTTAGCTTACATGACCTGATCACCGTCGATCACTGAGGTAAGTCAGGGCAAGAACTCAAAAATGAGCAGAGGCAGGAAGCATGGAGTTATGCTGCTTACCGGCTAGCTCTCCAAGGCTTGCCCCACTACCTTTCTCATATCTTCCAATTCATGAGCCCAAGGGTGGTATTGCCCACAGTGAACTGTGCCCCCCACATCAACCGCCAATCAGAAAAATGCTACAAAGACATGTCTACTGGCCAATCTGATAGTGCCATTGCCTCAATTGAGGTACTCTTTCCCAAAATGACTCTACATTGTGTCAAGTTGACAAATCTAGTAAGTATACATCCTAGGGTTCAATGTGGAGAAAGAAGCATGAACACCTACATATTATCAGTACAATATCATTGGGACCCAGTCCTGACATGTGCCAGCCATTCTTGTATATTAATTTAATAATCAAATAACTATAGAGCTATGTATCTTGTGAATATCGGGTGTTAAATGTGATTAAGAATCACCTAAGCCTCATGATAGCCATTCATCTCATTTAATCACACACACACAAACAAACTCCACTGTGATCATTATCCTGAGTTTGCAATGACAACTAAGATTCTACAGATGAAGATATTTCCAGATGGGAGCTTGGAAATCCCTGAGGTATGCTTTTAAACTAGACCTATGTGGAGAACAAGTAAGCTGGAAAGGGGAACGTACAAGACTTAGATGTGTCAACATGAATAAATGTGCTATCATCAGGGCTGTCATAAAGACAGCTGCACATTTGCCCATCGTGTGGGTTGGTTTTAATGGATATTAGCATTACCTGCTTGCTCTGCATAACTGCTCCAGTAAGCAACGAAGTCTCAGACTCCACCTTGCACATAGGTAAAGATTTCCAAAAAAACATTGAAACCACCTTTAAAATTCTGATTTCATTTTCAAAAACAATATAATCCACCTCAGACAGAATCTAAAGGTATTGAGGAAAGAAGGTGTTGAGGAATTACACCAGCTGGATGCACTTGAAGAACAGATATATTTTAGTATTTTAGGTAGAGTGCAGTCATTTCACTTCACGGAGTTGCTACTGGGTTCTGCTTTTGATAGAGTGCACTTAACAAGTCTACCCACAATGCAAAGTGGGATGGTAAGCAGAGAGAGGCACAAGTAAGCAGCTTTAGGAAGGAGCAGTGGTCTCCCCTGCAAAGGACACTTCTGATATTTTAACTGTCCATTCACCTATACCCAGACATTTTGCACAGCCAGAATAGTATGGAATCTAAGATTGATATAAAGTGATAGTTCGTGTTAATTACCAACTTGACAAAATTCAGAATCGTCTGGGAGATGGGCCTCTGAGCTTGCCAGTGAGGGACTTTCTTAATTGTGTTAATTAATGTTGAAAGATCCATCCAGAATGTGGGCCGGACCATCTCAAGGGAGGGCCCTGAAGTGAATGAGAGAGAAGACCAAGGGGACCAAGTGGCATGTACACACACTTGCTCTCTTCTTCTGGTTGCAAACATGAAGTGATCAGCTAGTTCAAGTTCCTGGGGCCATTACTCCCTGCCGCCATGTAATGAGGAGCTGTGAGCTAAGGTAAACTCTTCCTTCCTTTGATGACTTCTGTTGGAGTATTTCAGTGTCAAAACAAAATAAATATAAAGTGCAACCGCAAGTCAAGTGCATACACACTTTGGGACATAAACCTCATGATTGGTTGCTTTTGAGAAGATGTTCAGTTGATACTAATACCTGGGAAGAATTATAAAGAACGTATGTTAGTAGACCAGACAATATGGACTACTTGAAATCTATTATTCTTAGCCTTGAAAGTCTTAAATGAGAGACTGAAGAGGACAAGAGCAGGCCTACCTTCATGGTTTACTGGTAAAGGATGGAACTCTTTATCCAACACAACCAGAGAACACGTGGCATCAAAACCAAGTCCTCGGATTCGATGTGCATCAATCCCTTGAACAACTTCCTGTTTTAAAAGCAAATAAAATCATAAATGAATACTGGGCTCTTATACCTTGTAGACAAGTCGCCACTAAAAGGAAATGAATGCAAACATTTTACAGTTGCCTAACACGTGTCATTGGAAAAGTTCAGCATCTCTATTTAACTTAAGATAATTCTTTATCATGTAATGCTGTGTGTCCAAAAGTCAGAGTCGGGTTTCACCCATGGAACGCCACAGCTGTGATCGTAAATGAAATGTGCTGACAGGGAAATTACTCCTGAAAGAAGTCAAATGTCCCAAGTTCTCTTCATGGAAAGCTTTATAGATGAGGTTAGAAGAGGCAGCTCAAGAGCACTTTTTGCTCCCTGGGTTCAATTCACAGTACCCACAGGGTGGCTCATAATCACATGTGAAGCAGGCTCAGGGGACCTGACTCACTCTTCTGGCCTCTGCAGGCACCAGACACGTACATGGAACAAGGAGATGCACTCAGGAAAAGAACCCATACATATAAAGGTTTTTAAATTCTTTTGTAGGAACCTTAGACTTGGATTCAAGATGTAGCTCAGTAGTAGAGTGCCTGCATCAAATGCACTGGGGCCTAAGTTCAATTCCTAATTCTAGAAAACAAAAAAAGACGTTTTATAATGAAACAAACTGAAACATATCCATGGTGTCATAAAAATGTCTGAGATTTTTAAAACATCTTTCAAAAAAACCTTTTAATATCACTAAAATACTAAAAGATTCTATAAATTACTAAGAAAAAGACAAGCAATCTAACTGGAAATAATATAAAACTAAGGTCAAAATGTATAAAGCTCTCCAGTTGTACTAAAATTAATCAATGCAAATAAAATAGCAAATTTTGCTTCTTACATTAGGGAAATGTTAAAGGTTAGTTGTATGTAGCAATGGTTCTACCCTCTTAGAGGATCTATGAAGACATAATAGTTAATGAATTCATTCAGCCACAAAAAGGAAGAGAAGGAGGAGGAAGAAAAAGGGAGCAGAAGACAGGAAAGAGGAAAGTGAGAAGCTGGGGAGAGGTAGGGGACCCACAGGGGTGGGCAGAGGAGAAAGGAGGGTGACGGAGTGACAAGATCAAAACATTACATGCATGAAAATGTCACAATAAAACCATTATTATCCGAAATTAATATAAGCCAATAAAAATGTTAAAATACATTTAGATGTAACCCTTCTTGAACATAATTATAGTAAGGTAATTACTGAGCACAAATTTTGGAAAGTAATTTGACAGTACCTATTAAAATATATTTAAACTACTAGCTCATCAATATCACTTTTGGAAACGTATCTTAGAAAATCATAGCCATAAGTAAATAAAATCATATATAAGATGGCTACTCTACTATACTGCTAGCAATATATTTTAAAACCCAATAAATTAACTTTTTTCAAATAAACTATGCTGTGTTTATACAATGGAATACTATGCAAAACTAAAAACAAGAAGACATCAAGAAGTAATTTCCCAGCAGACTGGTATGTCAGGGACAATAAATCTTCCTAGCAAAATAAAATATAATACTGTATAAAATCATGAGCCATAACCATTTGATGGGTATGGAAATTGGTCAGAGCTATACAATAAATTGAGAAGCATTGTTTTGAAAAAGGAAATTTGTACTTGAAAGATAGAATCTAAAAAATTAATTCCAAGTCTAAGTGATTTCTCTGGGGAAGTTTATAAAACACTTAAGGAGGAACCAGTGTCAGACATTTGTAACAGTAAATGGAGAACCTGTTCACCAAACCCTACATCATTGGTACTGCCTTGACATCAATGGGGAAAACATTAAAAGGATAAAACTACCGAAGAATATTCATCATAAACACAGGTATAAACATAGCAAAATATTAGCAAACCAAATCTTACAGCACATAGAATGGGCATTATATATCATTACCATGTATAACCACCCCAGAACTTGCAAGGGTGATTTAACAATCATTAATTAATGTAAGACATATATTAACAGGATATAGAATAAAATTATAATCTCAAAATACTCAAAACTCTCTAACACAAAAAAGATGAATGAAAAAAATAAAAGCAAAATGAAATGTATAAAAAAAAAACCCAAAACATAAAAAACCTCAGCGCTAACATCATACCTAACAGTTACAAGGATGCATCACTGTCTTCATTAGACACAAAATAAAGAGAGATCCACTTTGCACTTCTACCCAATCTGTGCTAGAGTGCAGGGACCATGAAATAAGGCAAGAAAAATAAATTAAAGGCATACAAATTACAAAAAAGCTAAAGGTATTTCTTTACAAGTGATACTATTTCATATGCTAAAAATGCTTTTTAAAAATCTTTTTTAAAAGCTGCTATGAGGGCCTAGGGTGATGGATAAAGAGCAATGCTGCCCTTGAAGAGAACTGAATTTCAGGTCTCAACACCTAAACTGCTTCTAACTGTAGCTCCAAGAAGATTTGATGCCCTGCCTTTCTTTTCTTTTCTTTTCTTTTCTTTTCTTTTCTTTTCTTTTCTTTTCTTTTCTTTTTTTTAATATTAATTAGATATTTTCTAATTAATATTCTACCCCAAAAGGCCCCCAAACCCTACCCCACACATACTCCCCTCCCCTCCCCTACTCCCACTTCTTGGCGCTGGCATTCCCCTGTCCTGAGGCATATAAAGTTTGCAAGACCAAGGGGCCTCTCTTTCCACTGATGGCCAACTAGATCATCTTCTGATACATATGCAGCTAGAGACATGAGCTCCTGGGGGTACTGGTTAGTTCATATTGTTTTTCCACCTAAAGGGTTGCAGACCCCTTTAGATCCTTGGGTACTTTCTCTAGCTCCTCCATTGGGAGCCCTGTGATCCATCCAATAGCTGACTGTGAGCATCCACTTCTGTGTTTCCTAGAAACCCAGCATAGCCTCGCAAGAGACAGCTATATCAGGGTCCTTTCAGCAAAATCTTGCTAGTGTGTCAGTGTTTGGAGGCTGATTATAGGATGGCTCCTGGAGTATGGCAGTCTCTAGATGGTCCATCCTTTCGTCACAGCTCAAAACTTTATCTCTGTAACTCCTTCCATGGGTGTTTTGTTCCCAATTCTGAGAAGGGGCAAAGTGTCCATATTTTGGTCTTCGTTCTTCTTGAGTTTCATGTGTTTTGCAGATTGTATCTTGTATCTTAGGTATTCTAAGTATCTGGGCTAATATCCACTTATCAGTGAGTACATATCATGTGAGTTCTTTTGTGATTGGGTTACCTCACTCAGGATGATGCCCTCCAGGTCCATCCATTTGCCTAGGAATTTCATAAATTCATTCTTTTAAATAGCTGAGTAGTATTGCATTGTGTAAATGTACCACATTTTCTGTATCCATTCCTCTGTTGAGGGGCACCTGTGTTCTATTCAGCTTCTGGCTATTACAAATAAGGCTGCTATGAACATAGTTGAACATGTATTCTTCTTACAGGTTGGAACATCTTCTGGATATATGCCCAGGAGAGGTATTGCCGGATCCTCCTGTAGTACTATGTCCAATTTTCTGAGGAACTGCCAGACTGATTTCCAGAGTGGTTGTACAAGCTTGCAATCCCACCAAAAATGGAGGAGTGTTCCTCTTTCTCCACATCCTCGCCAACATCTGCTGTCACCTGAATTTTTTATCTTAGTCATTCTGACTGATGTGAGGTGGAATCTCAAGGTTGTTTTGATTTGCATTTCCCTGATGATTAAGGATGTTGAACATTTTTTCAGGTGCTTCTCAGTCATTGGGTATTCCTCAGGTGAGAATTCTTTGTTCAGCTCTGAGCCCCATTTTTTAATGTGGTTATTTGATTTTCTGGAGTCCACCTTCTTGAGTTCTCTCTCTATATATTGGATATTAGTCCTCTATCTGATTTAGGATAAAGATCCTTTCCCAATCTGTTGGTGGTCTTTTTGTCTTATTGACAGTGTCTTTTGCCTTGCAGAAGCTTTGCAATTTTATTAGGTCCCATTTGTCGATTCTCGATCTTACAGCACAAGCCATTGCTGTTCTATTCAGAAATTTTTCCCCTGTGCCCATATCTTCGAGGCTTTTCCCCACTTTCTCCTCTATAAGTTTCACTGTCTCTGGTTTTATGTGGAGTTCCTTGATCCACTTAGATTTGACCTTAGTACAAGGAGATAGCAATGGATCAATTCGCATTCTTCTACATGATAACCGCCAGTTGTGCCTTTGCATACAGAAAGGCCATTGACTTGTTTAGGTTAATTTTATATCCAGCTACTTCACTGAAGCTGTTTATCAGGTTTAGGAGTTCTCTGGTAGAATTTTTAGGGTCACTTATATATACTATCATATCATGTGCAAAAAGTGATATTTTGACTTCTTCCTTTCCAATTTGTATCCCCTTTATCTCCTTTTGTTGTCAAATTGCTCTGGCTAGGACTTCAAGTACAATGTTGAATAGGTAGGGAGAAAGTGGACAGCCTTGTCTAGTCCCTGATTTTAGTGGATGCCCTGCTTTTCAAAGGCACATGCATTCCTTTGTACCCTCTACACACACACACACACACACACACACACACACACACACACACACACACACTCAGACACTCAGACACACACACCCCACCAGTCAGTAACATCAGAGAAGAAGGAGCAGAGAGAAGGTAAGATGGAATGAGTGCTGGGGCATGCTGTCCTTGGCTATGACATGGCTATTATAGTCATGAAATCCCAGCAGTGTTGATTCTTGTACAAGATGGAGCCTATCAGTATGCTCATGATATCCCACCCATTCCTGAGGCAATTGGCTATTGCTGGGAGATGAAGAATAACTTTTCAAAGGATGAATGCTGGTTGGTTGCTGATTCTCATCTCCAGGAGGTGGCCCTACACCCTTGGGCATGCATACAGCACTAACTGGACCTGGAGAAGATGGATGAAGAGGAAGAAAGGGGGAAGTAGAAGGAGGAAGAGGGAGTAGAGAGAGATAGAAAGAAGGCGAAGGGAGCGGAGAAGATGGATGAAGAGGAAGAAAGGGGGAAGTAGAAGGAGGAAGAGGGAGTAGAGAGAGATAGAAAGAAGGCGAAGGGAGCGGAGGAGAAGGGTGGGGAAGGGAGAAAGGAGTTGAGGAGAAAAAAGGAATGGGAGAAGAGGAAAGCGAGGAAGAAGAGAAGGAGAAGCAAAAGACAGAAGAGGGGGGGAGGAGAAGAAGCAGAAGAGGAAGAAGAATAGGAAGGTGAAGAGGAAGAGGGAAAGAGGGAAAAGAGAAAGAAGAGAAGAAGCAGAAAGAGAAAGAATAGAAAGAAGAAATTCAGATCTCCATGTATGTACAGCAAGCACTTTATCTCCCAAATTCCCTGCATTTTGTTATGAATTCATCTTAAAATGCAGAACTCTGCCCTGTTGAGAATACTAGACTTACAATCTAGCATCCCATTTTTAATACTTAATATGCACCACAAAAGACCTACAATTATTACAGATTTGCAACAAAGGCAGTATTCTATTTTTGAAGCAATATTAGCAACATATACTCAAATGCTGCCATATATGAAACATCTACTATACCATGTGATTTATTTACTTCCTTGAATTTAATTTTTACAAAGTACACTAAAAGAAAGCCTTAATATATAATGCATCTGTGGTTACACTGGACACCCATGAGGGAACAAGCCCGTCCTAAAATCCCCTAAGTAAGACATAGTCTCTTTCTGAGACTTTTTTGCCATTTCAGGTAGACTGGCTCACCAGAAAGCAATTGGGATGACCCTGTCTTTCTCCACAAAATCCAAAGAGACTGGTGACTCTGTTGGCCCCTGGGTCCAGAGTGCACCTGACTGGGTCCATTCACATTTCAGAGCCTACAGTTAATTAAAAGAGGAAGTTTGAGAAAATATGGGTAACTCAATGAAAGTCCAGAGCAGACAGCATGGGGATACAGTATCTAACAGCCACCTCTTGATTTGAACTTGACCACTTCTACACTAATCTCAGTCTTTCTGAGTCTTGGTTTCCTGGACATAAGGGAATCCCATAGGGGAAGACTGCAGGCTTTGGGGGCTTGAAGTACTGTATAATCAGAGTTCCTCTGTGTAAAGGCAGAGAGCCTACCCAACACTGCATTAATTATGCCTATTTAAGATGTTTATGCTCAAAGGACAGCATGTTCTCTGCTATATGAACACAAATACAAATGACAGGGAAAGAGGAAGCAACAAAAAACTTCAGACTCAAATACTTGTGAGGATTTATGGGTATAACTTTCTACTGAGTCCAAAGATGATGGTTTCTTGATTTATTTTATGAGTACCCTCTGAGGCTTACAAAGCTCTGGATTCAAATCACGGCTTTTCAATGATGAAAATCTCCATGTCTCCAGTTCTAAAAGGGGCTGTTCTCAGGAAATTTTTAAAAATGGCATTATGTATTAAGTCTGACTTAGGTGGCTTGTGTTGAGGACATACCTTACAAGCATGCCTCTCCACACCAAGGGACAGCTCCTTGTAGCCTATCCATGAAAGCTGCTTTTGTGGACATATTACTGCAAGGCCTCTGGGACTTGGCCATACACTCTTATTTATAGTCTTGTTAGTTGGAGCAGAAAGTGCAATAAACTCACTCCAGCCACCCGGCAGACAGAGACTCCCCTCCCTAGTGACAAATCACATCACTCTTCTAAGGAGTATCCAGGAATGGAGTTTGCTGCAGCCTCATTTGGAGAATCGATCCATGTCTAACTACTGTCCACTTGCAGGTCTGAAGTAGCAAACAAGATTTTGGGGAAAGGCTTGTACATCTTTGTTGCTCTATGGCTTCAATCCTGCATATGATTTAAATCGGCAAGCTCTGCTCTATTGGGTGTAGCTATGGCATTGCAAAGAACACACACATACACACAAGAAATAAGAATATATAGGTCTAGTTCTATATTCAGCTCCTGGGAACCTCATGGACAGAATTCAGCTCATAGCAAATGTCCATGCGGCTGGCAATGTACTCTTTTGAACATAGGTTTAAATGTCATTGTCAGTGTTTTGGTCCTTAGAAAGCCCAATCAAGCCCTTTTAGATAAGGGTGTGTTCATGCAGACATTAGGGAAACAATAGACTGCAAAATATTTTCTTTAATGCTCACTCTTTGGGAGATTACATTTTAGCATAGGTAAATCAAATAAATCAAATAAATAGGTAAATCAAATAAACGATAGAATGTGATTATAATGTACCCAAAGCTGATTGGTCAAGAGGATCAAGCGTGACAAAGGAGGGGAAGGTTGTTTTCAAAACAGAGAATCTTGAGGGAGGACTTTCAAGCATAAGCACGGGTAGAGTTCTTAGTAGGGATACAGCCAGGGTGGAAGGCTCTGGGCCAGGAACAGCAAGGAAAAGAATACAATCTGTATGAGGAGCGCCACATTCAAAGCCCAAGACAGGATTTTCTAACACCTCCTGCAGTGACCAGTGAAAGAAAAAAATCCTAGTGTAGCGATTTATGGTGGCGTCCCTTGACGATAAGCAAAGAAATGAAAGCCAGACATTTCCATATATAACAGAGATCCTAATGTTCTTCTACTAGCTGGAGTTCTGAGGTCTCCTCTGTCTCCTACACTGCCACCAAGTCCCATGATATCTTCCTTCCAGCAACCTCTCACCTCATCGCTATTTTTCCCTGTGCAAAATTCTAATTCTGGTACAGTCAAAGGCAAAAAGATGTTCTAAGCAGAGGAAAGCCTGTCTCCAAGTGGTTCTATGTTTAAACACAGGACAGGGAATGGCCACTGGAACAGAAAGCCAAGAACACATCAATAATGACCTTGGGAAGAGCTACAATGTACACAGCCATGAAGGCCATGTTACAAATTGTAGTTCCATCCAGAAAGAATCCTGGTGCTACTAAGGGTTGGAAGCAAAAGAGTAACAGCAGTTTAAGCACAGAAACCATCACTATCATCAGAAAAGTAGCACAGATGCTAAGACCTGTATTTAGCTCTGAAAATGATGTGGGCAGTAGGTGTTGGGAACAGAGAATGCACAAACTTCTGCCATCTAAGCCTGGGCTGTCACTACCTGGGAACACTGGAAATGCCATTCAACTATCTGGCCCACAGTTTATCTTTCCACCTGTCAAGTGGAAACAACAGCCCTGCCTCTATTTATCTTATTATCATAATTAAAATATGAAGGTGTTTTGCAAACTATAACAGTTCTATGAATGTAAGATGTTAAAATTACTGTCCATACAGCAAGTACCAACCTAGAACAAAACCACAGTTCATTAGCTCCATGTGTTCATGGGCTTTTATTCCCATGCAGATTAAGCTATTTTGTCTTTAGGCCAGAGAACTTATGATCATGTTTCTTTACATATGTTCCAGTGTCTGACAAAGAGTATAGCATACAGTCCATGCTCCATAAATATTTTCAGACTAAATAAAATAATGATTTCCTGAGGCTAAGGAAATAACTCCATTGGTAAATTGCTTGTCTCACAAGCATGAGAACTAAGTTTGATCACTAGTGCCAGGAAAAACAGCTGGCTTGTTGCTTTCAATCCTGGTGCTGGGAGGTGGAGATCAGAGCATCACTAGGGCTCAATGGCCAGCGAACATAACCTTCTAGGTGAGCTCAGGCCCCAGGGAGAGATGCTGTATTGAGTACTGGCCTAATAAAAGCATACCAATTTTAAGGGCCCACATTTTCCCATAAGAAGCAGCTTGGGAAAAGGCACGACCATGCAGTGCTTAGTCAACAAGGTAAGTTCCTGGCCCCACACAGTAGCAACCTACAACACCTCTAACTGCAAGCAGGAGTCACAGGGAAGGGCTGAGGCTGGGGAGAGAGAGGCCTGAAGACCTGTCTCTGAGTCATCTTAAAACCCCTTGTCTGAACTACTTCAAAGCCTTCTTTTTTCATCTTCATGAGAAGAAAAACTGTCCACAAAGATTGTTATAAGGACCAAATGACGTGATGGGCACACAGTATTGAGCACACATCTAGCACATGGTCAATCAGCAAAGAATATAAGCTGCTGACATCATCACCGCCTTGTCATTACTACTGTTACTCTTCTTACTAACTGGACTAAGGAAAAAAACAGCTCTCAGGAGGGAAAAAGAAAAAGAAAAAAGAAAGAAAGTTCACAGTTGTTCTCAAGATCTCTGCTTTCCGGAGCCACTGACGAAGCAAAGACAGGCCAGGGTAGAAGAGACAGCAGTTCTTGTCCTAGGCCAATGCTTAAGTCGTCCACAGAAGGAGCCCTGGGTAGAGGGAGGGGTGGACGTTTCCCAGAGGCATTCTCTCGCACTTGCATTTTTACTCTTTTGTCTAAGGAATCCACTCCCTATCTGCTCACCTTGTTATCATTCCCACCACTGGCAACAGTGATTGTTTAACCCCTGACACTGCTGTGACTTTTTATATACTTTAATCACCACAACAGTCTTATGAAGCTGGGGACTCTCATTAATCTTCTTTTATTGAGAAGGAAACTGGGCAAGAAATGGTAGTAAGTCCAAGATCACAGCTACACATTGCTAAGACAGGGACTCCTACCCAGGCAGTTCAATTGCAGACTACTCCGCGTATCAAAAAGGCCTCCTTCTTGAAGCTCCTTATCACATGTGATGAGACACATCACACTCCAGCACGTCTCCATATACAATGTGTGAGGCACAACCTAAGGCCCATGGGCTTTCTGCAGCTCGGCTGCAGTGAGAGGCATTGGCTGAGCACTAATGCCCTGCACTTCTGTGGCTACCAGGGCTGACACAAATGATGAGCTGACCACCACTGGGAGATGATTAAAAGTCTGCCATTAAGCCAAGCTGTGCTGGAGTAGATCTGCTTTCAGGGAACTCTTCATCAGGGAACTATATTTTCTTCTTGACAATTTCCTTAATGGCAAGAGTGTTAGAAGAACAAAAGAGACCCAAGGGCAAAGAGCAGAAGATTTTCATGGAGGCAGAGACTGGGAGTGGGGAGAGAAGAGGAAAATTAAACAGGCAGAAGAGAAGATGACCTCTCTTTTATTTCTGCAGAGTGCCTGGGTAGCCCAAGCCACCTCTCTGTGGTTTTCTCTGGGGCACTAACAGCTGCTCAGAGCTCATCAAAGTTTAACCAGACCAATCAATACAGAAAAAAATGGGTGACTGTCCAGCTGAAAATTACCAAGCACCTCATGAATATTTAAGGACCTCAACTAGAAACACGGAGACAGAACAGAACTCAGGGTTTCATTTTTTTTCTTTTGGGGGTGGATAGGGAGATAAAAGAATGTCTGTTGTTAATGATCACCAAAATATAAAGTCATAGTAACATCACAAACTAAAACTAGTGATTGAGACATAAACTAGTCACAGTCAGCATCGCTTGCTTCCTTAAGACAGCAAGCCCAGGCTTATCACAGGCCACTCAAGATGAGCATGTGTGGGGCTCATATGAAGATGCTTTCTTAGAGCATGCCATAGTTTTCTGCCCCTCGTTGTTTCTCTTACCCACAATGCACTGCCCCTTGTGTGTCCAACTGGGAGGATACAGAGCTCATGGTTAATAGGAATCAGACGTTTAGGTTCTTGCCCTGCTGCTGCCAGTCACTAACTCCTGATGACTTGGGGTAAGCTGACCAGCACTCCCTTCCCCATCTCCTCCTGGAACAAAAATGACCTGGGGGCAGCAGTAGTGCTAGCCGTAAGGCTAGTTCCACCAAGTTCCAAAGATTCACCACAGTGTGTGCTAACACACTGGCATACAACAGAGACACACTGGGTGCCGCCATGACTCTTCCTTCCTCATTTCCACACCTCAGGCTCCCACATCCTCTGCACTGTCTTCATTGCCACCATGCCCTGAGAGCCAGCTCTAGCTCTGTGAACTGGCTGCAGCAGTCCTCCCAGCACATTTCAGCTGTCTGTCACTCTCGGTAAGGTTTGCTTCTGAAAGGCAAAGCCTACCCCACCCACCCACATGCCTCCATTTACCTCTCATGCATTGGGCAGACTGAGTATACGCATACAAAACTGCTAAGCAGCGGGGGCGTGCAGAGGGAGGGGCTGCCACGGTTCTGCTCTTACCTTTGTGACAAGGCAACATGCTGCCCAGATATCCTCTGAGGACTGCTCGTGGTGGTTGAACTGGGGCTCCCACTTCTTAATTGGCTGTTCTGCGAAAGCCAAAAGGAGCCCTCTCTGGTCCACTAGAGCCGCACGGACACTACCTGTTCCCACATCGATGCCCACATAGTAGTGAGATGGCTCCTGGTCTCTGCCAGACATCATGGTCCCCTCTACCTGTGGTGGACAAGTGCAAAAGCCATGTGAAGACAAGCAGACCTGCTCAGACAGCCAAGAAATTCGATCTCCAAAGTGTACAGAAAAGGGGAATCCAACGACCTAGCTGGGGGCTGTGTATTTATTTAACTTCCCAAAGGTTTTATTGGCACTGAGCAAGGTGGTCAGAGAACAGGCACATGTAGCACACTCTGTTCCCACTCCTGGATGGGCGTCAGAAATTAAGCACCTGATTACAATTTGACGTAAGCAACGCTGAGACAGTAAGAGGGCAGAGGGGAGCAGAGATGGAGCCGGAGCCATAAGAGATGAACGTTTACTCCGTGAATCTGAATCCACAAGACAGCAGCCTTGGAACCAAAAGAAGAATCATTTCCCAGCCAGGCATACAGCAACTCAGCCTCATAGGTATCCTGTGCCAGGCAGTGTATGCAGCCACGGGCTTCCACTCCTTTCTATGAGTGGACTCAAGCACATGGGAGTCTCTGCAATGCTGCTGAGCCAGAGGAGAGTCTAAAAGGCAAGCTTTTTGTTTTACACTAGGCCCATCACTACGGGGACAGCAAATTACACTGACAGGAAGACCAACATCTGGAAGCAGAAGGTATTCCCCAAGCTTCACTGGAGCAGCTGGGCCTGAACTCACCACCTGTGGAACCCTGAGCCTTAGCCCCCACCCCCTCTTTTTTTTCTGCAGAGGCTTGACATTTTAAGAAGAAGCACTTATACCAGAGTCATGGTGAGATGACTGGGAATCAGGAGGAGACCCAGGAGAGGCAAGATCAAGAGTGTGTTAGATGATCTATTTTCCTGACAGACCCCCGATGAGTTACAAGGAAACCTGACCAGAGAACCCTCAGGGCCTGGGCCCACGCCTGGGCCCTTGGGGCTGCTCGTGGTATGAGCCACAGGACACAGGATTCTCCCAGGGCTCTCTCTCCAGACTCACAAGGGGCAGCCTCCTGACACTAACCTCACCAACACAGCACAGCTGCCCCCTGGTCAGCAAGGGGCTCTGAGCTCCTGTGGTATAATTTTAACCCGAGCAGTCTGCACCCTCAACTTAGAATAATGAGGGTTTCTCGGCCACTACGCTCTTGGGGATTCTAAAACAAGTCAGCCAGCAGATGTTCAGTTACTGCTTCCTGGATATTTACCCCAATAAAAAGGAAGAAAAAGAGACAAAAAAAAAAAAAACCTTCATTAAAAGTGATAGCTTCTTTCAATAACAAAATAAATAATAGAAAGCCAACCTTCACGTGGAAACTGAACAACACTCTTCTCAATGATACCTTGGTCAAGGAAGGAATAAAGAAAGAAATTAAGGACTTTTTAGAGTTCAATGAAAATGAAGCCACAACATACCCAAACTTATGGGACACAATGAAAGCATTTCTAAGAGGAAAACTCATAGCTATGAGTGCCTCCAAAAGGAAACTAGAGAGAGCACACATTAGCAGCTTGACAACACACCTAAAAGCACTAGAACAAACGGAAGCAAATTCACCCAAGAGGAGTAGACGGCAGGAAATAATCAAACTCAGGGGTGAAATCAACCAAGTGGAAACAAGAAAAACTATTCAAAGAATCAACCAATCAAGGAGCTGGTTCTTTGAGAAAATCAACAAGATAGATAAACCCTTAGCCAGACTCACTAGAGGGCACAGGGAAAGCATCCTAATTAACAAAATCAGAAATGAAAAAGGAGACATAACAACAGATCCTGAAGACATCCAAAACACCATCAGATCCTTCTACCAAAGGCTATACTCAACAAAACTGGAGAACCTGGATGAAATGGAGAAGTTCCTAGACAGATACCAGGTACCAAAGTTGAATCAAGATCAGGTTAATGATCTAAACAGCCCTATATCCCCCAAAGAAATAGAAGCAGTCATTAATAGTCTCCCAACTAAAAAAAGCCCAGGACCAGATGGGTTTAGTGCAGAGTTCTATCAGACCTTCAAAGAAGATCTAATCCCAGTTCTTCACAAACTATTCCACAAAATAGAAACAGAAGGTACTCTACCCAACTCATTCTATGAAGCCACAATTACTCTGATACCTAAACCACAAAAAGACCCAACAAAGATAGAAAACTTCAGACCAATATCCCTTATGAATATTGATGCAAAAATCCTCAATAAAGTTCTTGCTAACCGAATCCAAGAACACATCAAAACAATCATCCATCCTGACCAAGTAGGTTTCATCCCAGGGATGCAGGGATGGTTCAATATACGGAAATCCATCAACGTAATCCAGTATATAAACAAACTCAAAGACAAAAACCACATGGTCATCTCGTTAGATGCGGAAAAAGCATTTGACAAGATCCAACACCCATTCATGATAAAAGTCTTGGAAAGATCAGGAATTCAAGGCCCATACCTAAACATGATAAAAGCAATCTACAGCAAACCAGTAGCCAACATCAAAGTAAATGGTGAGAAGCTTGAAGCAATCCCTCTAAAATCAGGGACTAGACAAGGCTGTCCACTTTCTCCATACCTATTCAACATTGTACTTGAAGTCCTACCCAGAGCAATTCGACAACAAAAGGAGATCAAAGGGATAAAAATTGGAAAAGATGAAGTCAAAATATCACTTTTTGCAGATGATATGATAGTATATATAAGTGACCCTAAAAATTCCACCAGAGAACTCCTAAGCCTGATAAACAGCTTCGGTGAAGTAGCTGGATATAAAATTAACTCAAACAAATCAATGGCCTTTCTCTACACAAAGAATAAACAGGCTGAGAAAGAAATTAGGGAAACAACACCCTTCTCAATAGTCACAAATAATATAAAATATCTTGGCGTGACTCTAACTAAGGAAGTGAAAGATCTGTATAAT
The DNA here is from genome assembly GCF_978045245.1 of Mus caroli. Lineage (NCBI taxonomy): Eukaryota > Metazoa > Chordata > Mammalia > Rodentia > Muridae > Mus > Mus caroli. Next base: position 59,961,597 of record NW_028227261.1, read on the forward strand.
AAAAACTTCAAGTCTCTGAAGAAAGAAATTATAGAAGATCTCAGAAGATGGAAAGATCTCCCATGCTCATGGATTGGCAGGATCAACATTGTAAAAATGGCTATCTTGCCAAAAGCAATCTACAGATTCAATGCAATCCCCATCAAAATTCCAAATCAATTCTTCAACGAATTAGAAAGTGCAATCTGCAAATTCATCTGGAATAACAAAAAACCTAGGATAGCAAAAACTCTTCTCAAGGATAAAAGAACCTCTGGTGGAATCACCATGCCGGACCTAAAGCTCTACTACAGAGCAATTGTGATAAAAACTGCATGGTACTGGTATAGTGACAGACAAATAGACCAATGGAATAGAATTGAAGACCCAGAAATGAACCCACACACCTATGGTCACTTGATCTTCGACAAGGGAGCTAAAAACATCCAGTGGAAGAAAGACAGCATTTTCAACAAATGGTGCTGGCACAACTGGTTGTTAACATGTAGAAGAATGCGAATCGATCCATTCCTATCTCCTTGTACTAAGGTCAAGTCTAAGTGGATCAAGGAACTTCACATAAAACCAGAGACACTGAAACTTATAGAGGAGAAAGTGGGGAAAAGCCTTGAAGATATGGGCACAGGGGAAAAATTCCTGAATAGAACAGTAATGGCTTGTGCTGTAAGATCGAGAATTGACAAGTGGGACCTCATGAAACTACAAAGCTTCTGCAAGGCTAAAGACACCATCAATAAGACAAAAAAACCACCAACAGATTGGGAAAGGATCTTCACCTATCCTAAATCAGATAAGGGACTAATATCCAATATATATAAAGAACTCAAGAAGGTGGACTCCAGAAAGTCAAATAACCCCATTAAAAAATGGGGCTCAGAACTGAACAAAGAATTCTCGCCTGAGGAATACCGAATGGCAGAGAAACACCTGAAAAAATGTTCAACATCCTTAATCATCAGGGAAATGCAAATCAAAACAACCCTGAGATTCCACCTCACACCAGTCAGAATGGCTAAGATCAAAAATTCAGGTGACAGCAGTTGCTGGCGAGGATGTGGAGAAAGAGGAACACTCCTCCATTGTTGGTGGGATTGCAAGCTTGTACAACCACTCTGGAAATCAGTCTGGCGGTTCCTCAGAAAATTGGACATAGTACTACCGGAGGATCCAGCAATACCTCTCCTGGGCATATATCCAGAAGATGCCCCAACCGGTAAAAAGGACACATGTTCCACTATGTTCATAGCAGCCCTATTTATAATAGCCAGAAGCTGGAAAGAACCCAGATGTCCCTCAACAGAGGAATGGATACAGAAATTATGGTACATTTACACAATGGAGTACTACTCAGCTATTAAAAAGAATGAATTTATGAAATTCCTAGCCAAATGGATGGACCTGGAGGGCATCATCTTGAGTGAAGTAACACAATCACAAAAGAACTCACACAATATGTATTCACTGATAAGTGGATATTAGCCCAAAACTTAGGATACCCAAGATTTAAGATACAATTTGCTAAACGCATGAAACTCAAGAAGAATGAAGACCGAAGTGTGGACACTGTGCACCTTCTCAGAATTGGGAACAAAACACCCAGGGAAGGAGTTACAGAGACAAAGTTCGTAGCGGTGATGAAAGGATGGACCATTTAGAGACTGCCGTATCCAGGGATCCGTCCCATAATCAGCCTCTAAACGCTGACACCATTGCATACCCTAGCAAGATTTTGCTGAAAGGACCCAAATATAGCTGTCTCTTGTGAGACGATGCCGGGGCCTAGCAAACACAGGAGTGGATGTTCACAGTCAGCTATTGGATGTATTACAGGGCTCCCAATGGAGAAGCTAGAGAAAGTACCCAAGGAGCTAAAGGGATCTGCAACCCTATTGTTGGAACAACATGATGTACTAACCAGAACCCTGGAGCTCTTGTCTCTAGCTGCATATGTATCGAAAGATGGTCTAGTCGGCCATCAATGGAAAGAGAGGCCCATTGGACTTGCAAACTTTATATGCCCCAATATAGGGGAATGCCAGGGCCAAAAGAATGGGAATGGGTGGGTAGGGAAGTGGGGGGCGCTATGGGGGACTTTTGGGATAGTATTGGAAATGTAATTGAGGAAAATATGTAATAAAAATATATATATAAAAAAAAAATTAAAAAAAAAAATCCAAAAAAAAAAAAAAAAAAAAAGTGATAGCTTCTGCTTTACTCACCATGATTTGCCATCTGTGTTTGCTCCCTTTCGGCCCTGTGGCAGGTGAAGAAGAAAATGGAGAAGCAAGAATAATAAAGCTCACAGCCTCCCCTGAGCATGACAGGGCGCCCAAGCTCAGCAGGTGGGTATTCCTGGCTCCCTGACTTTTTTCCCTTGAGAGCTCACATAAACATGAGTACCAGCTTTCATTCCTTCATTCACTTGGGAGTGATACCTTCTCTTTAAGCCAGTAACCAATAAAAGCAGATTTTTAAATAACCCAGACACCTGTTGAGTTGTCATTCCCATCCTCCCTGTTTGCTCTTAGTGGTTCACAGGTTGTAGAGGAAGTCCTGAGTGAACATGTATTGTTTGACATGAGTATGACCATGTCAATGTCCACATGCCTCAGACCCATGGGAAAGTCAAAACCTTGTCCTGGTCCTTAAAAATAGGTCAAGTGCAATAACCTCATCCAAGATGCTTACAGTCTGAGCTGGTTCCCCTATAAAGACTCCACTACCAAGATTATCTAAGCCTGCCTTCTTGCTCAGCTACATATATAATAGCCCTGCCTTCTTGGACAACTGTATACAATAACCCTGCCTCTCACTACAACTGTATAGAATAACCTTACCGTCTCCTGCAACTTTATACAATAATCCCAGCTCCTCCTGCAACTGTATATAACTGCAACCTCCACAGTGCAGACTCTGATGGCGCATCTTTAGAAGAGTGTGCGCAGTCCATGCAGTCCTGGCTTTTCTGTACTTGTAACTGTGTGTCTGTCCTTTTGTGACCTAGTACCCCAAGTCAGATATCCAGGGTCAAGCCATGATGAACACCATAGTGATTACTGTGCTAGGCTCTTTCTCAGGGTAGCAGAATATCATCACAATAGATAGAAATAGATAGAATAAGACAGCCTACGGTCTTCCTCAAGTGGGACCTTCTGTGAGCTTCTTAACCCCAATGAATGCTACCCTGGCCCTGCCCACTGGGGTCCTAGATATTCTCACAGTCCTGGAAGTATACTTGTGTTTTGCACTGATGGAGGTCCTCCCCCATCACTTGCTCTTCCCTTCCCAATTCCATCCTCTACTTCTCTAAGGGGGACCTTATCACTTTTCTTGCACATGTACAAAGGCTGTCAATATGTACAGTGTCTGTATTTTCATTTCAAATGTTCACTCTGGACCATGTTTTTGGTGGTATGTCTATCTCCTCATTGGACTGAACCTGGGGAAAAGGGGATGTTACTGATTTCTGCATCCCCACTCCCTTCCAGTGCTTGCAATATAATTGGTTTCCAGTGGTGGTTTTCTAAAATGAACTCCTTTATCAGTGAACCAATAGAAAAAAAAAAAAAAAGCGAAAAGAGCCATCCCTTAGTTATTTGACTTTCTCAGTCTGTGCTTGTACAATCATGTGTCACTTAACAGGGTTCCTTTCTGAGAAATGCAGTAGATGATGTCCACTTTGAGAATGCATCATAAGCTGTGCTTACAGAAAGCTAGAAGGGAGAACCCGGGCATTCCCAGAGGCATGTATACCCACTGTCCTACCTATTGTGTTCTGTCCTTATGCATCTCATAGTGTGCTGGTTTACTCTAATCTCTATGTCAACCAATTAAATGTTTTCTTAAATGTTTACAGCCACATGTTGATACTTCTAAGAAAACATGTTTTGTTTTGTTTTGATATTTAGCTTCCCTGAGATAAGATTCTAATAGTCAATGTTATTATGGAGCACACTTGTGGAATTTCTCTCTTTGTGATATATGAAACGAAGTTATCAGAATGGTCCTCCACTGAGGACAAGGTGGCTGACAACACAAGAGGGTGCCTTGGCTCACACTACCCTGGTCACCTATTCTGCCCACTTGCCACCAGCTTGCATCACCTTGTTTTACATGTTTTTTTTTAACTTGTTTCCACCATCTCCACTGTGAGAAGCAGCTCTTTCCCATGTGCCTTAGCTACTCTTCTTTTGCTGTGGTAACAGGTTCTAGCAGAATCATCATAAAAGAGAAAAGATTTATTCTGACTCGGAGCTCAAGGGTCCAAGCCTTCATTATGATAAAGAGATCAAGGCAGCAGAACCCTGAGGCATGGGATCACATAGAACCCACCATTGGAAAAAGGCAGTTAATGGATGCCCTTACTACTCAGCAACACACCTGCATTTACATGGTCCGGGTCCCAACCAGGGAATGGTGTCATTCATGGTGAGCAGTCTTCTCACCTCAACCTAAAGAAATCAGAAAAATTCCCATAGGCTGCCCAGAGGTTCATCGCCTAGGTAACTTTAGGTTCTACCAAGTTGACAGCAATAACCATCACACCACAGACACAAGAATGGCTTCTGCTCTTACCTAAAACTGTACAAGACTGTTCCAAACCTGAAGATAAACCAGAAAATAAGGAGGAAATTAAGAATCTCTACAGAACTTCTTATGCCTTTCTAATAGAAGTACTCTAGATTCTTTCTGTGCTGCCAACCCCACAGCAAGAGAGATTCCCCATGAAGCTAGGCCTAGGTTCCTTCTGATCACATTCCTTTGCAGGTAGAATAATGTCTTGTCATCAACCACCAAAAACAAACAAACAAACAAACACACCAGAGAATGATGTCCACTCACCACCTGTGAACTTGCTCTAGGTCTGGATTCTGAATCTAGGAAAAGAACCTACCTGTAAGAGAGTCCTCACCATGAACAGAAAGTATAGTATAACCCATTCCAGTGAACTCAAACTGTACCCTTGTCTCCATAAGATAGCTAGTGCCAGGTACAAGTAGAAATTCAACAAGTCCTTGGGACCCAGTGAATGAACTGGGTATCCTAAGAATCCACCATTAGGGAATAATAAAAGATGCAGTGCTTACTATCTGATAATCTGCTAAGTGGTCTGTTTACACTGCTACTTCTGATCCTGAAAACCACGAAAGAAACTATTGCCATCCCAATTTTATTGATAAGCCCTAGCCAAGTGAAGCAATATATTCCAATAGTTTATACAAAACAATAAGTAAAACAGTGAGCTATCCCCTCTCTCCTCAAATCCCTTAATGTGGCTGAAGATGTTTTGCTGCCTTCTGATAGCCTCCCATTACTAGATGCTGATGTGCTGGGGACTGTGTTGAAGGCCCTTGCCTACTGTGCTGAGGTTAGCTAACCCAAGAGCCAGGCTGTTCACCTTCAAAGTTTGTTTTTCAACAACACTAGAATGCCTCTTTCTAGCTTCTCCAACTTAGAGAAACTATTCTAAGACACGCTATAGGATGCCTACAGCCCTCTGGGAGCCAGGAAGGCATTCTCCCAGCAGTACTTGCCTGAGCTTCTCAGTTCATGGTTTTCTAAGAAAGAGATCCTAATTCAGCATTCAGCTCCACTGTCTCTCCATTATTGTGGTTTTAGTCTCTTTGGGAGTTGTTTCCACACCTGGAACCTGAACTCCAGCAAGTGTGAGTCCTTGGGCACCCAGATTCCCTGAAACAAGATCCCTTGCCCTCTTATTTTATGCCCTTTTTTTTCTCTGTTACAAGTACAGTCCTCTGTGTCCTGAACTCTACACTTAATCGGTACCCAAACCTAAGAAATAGAGAAAATATTATTTTTTCTAATTAGGAAATAATATTTTCTAATTGAGGAGAAATACTATTTCTAATTGAAAAAGAGGGGGTTAAGATCACCATTGTGTTGCTTTTTTTTCTATCAAGGGCTTATTGAATTACAGAAACCAAATCAATGAGGTTAGCAAACTTATCACTCACTATATATCTCCGCATCACACAAGCAGCAAACACCAGCCCCAGGATTTAAACACAAGCATACAGTAGTGAGTTTTGGACACTTTCCACAACATTCAGCTAAAACTAAAAATCAAAGCCTTTGCAACTTCAATAACAACAAATGCCACAAAAGCTGGTCTTTCTTGAGCTATGCCCTGCAAACTCCCCACCTGACTCTATGATCTCATTTAATCTTTAGCTGAGCAAGTAGGCAGTGTGGAAGCCCCATTTCTCAGGAAAATGAGCTGAGGTATTCAAAGACGGCACTAGGTGAGGCATAGCAGCAACAGAGGGGCTATAATTCCAGGTCAGGTCACTGAAATTCCAAAGCCTGCTTTATGAATAATGAGGAATGGAACTTGGATTTCAACTCACTATTTTGAGGCAAAGAGGAACACTCTAAAAAGAAAAGCAGTTGTAGAGGAGGGCATTCAGGAAAGAGAAGCCCATGGCCTCTCGATGGCAAAGAGATAGAAAAATAATGAAGAGAAATTCAAGCTGTGCACAAGTCCTGAGACATACCTAATATCTCAGGCTACAAGATGCCTTAAAACTCAGGTAATACCAAGCCAGACCCCAGCATGGGCTGCACTGACTCCTGGCCCCTATTTATGATCAAAAGGCTGTTCCATGCCATAAATATTTATATGGTTCACTAAATGATGGCCTGTATAAACATTGTGAGAAGCGTACCACAGGAAGGCATAGATTTCACAGCTGATTGTTTTGCAAGTGTACAAGTTATTCAAATGCCACATGAGGATAGGCGGGAGACCTGGAAACTGGGACTGCTCTCTGCAAAACTATTTCAGCCATCCCTAGAAGGGGGTAAATGCTACAAACTCTCTGCTCAAAAACAACCCTAGGGAATTGTGCTGTCCCTGTATTCCCTTTCTTTCCCCTCAAATAACCTAGTCACAGTGATGACTACTTCACAGCACCACATCCCTGGAAAATGGAGGGACTTACCTTAGATTCTGCTTCTTAAAGAACCACTCCTCTAGGTTCAGTTTCGTTGGAGACAGCCTACAGAAAGTAAGTCCCAGGCCAGGGGAGAAAACTCAATTCAGTGTCCTCTTTGAACAGTGATCTTTGAACTCTCCTGGGAGCTCATGTGCTCCAGCCTCATGCAATTTAGTTTTTGGTTACATTGTAATCCAGTTTAGGTAAGAAGGGGAGATGAGGACAAGCAACAAGTAGGCCTGTACTGTTCACTTCAGTCTTATTAACAGAAAAGATTCACCACTCCTTTAAGAGTGAATACTCCTGCAAGTATCCCACATGCTCTAAGATGGTGAGAAAATTTCGTACAGGAAGGAAGGAGTCAACATGACAATAATACCTGATTCTCTATGGCTTCTATCAGCATATTCAGGATTTTTCTTCCTCTTAAAGTAAAAGGCTATCTTCTATGACAGCCCACTTCTCCTCAGCTTTGTAGCCTGGGAAACATTTTTTAGACTTGTCTCATTGCCAGTGCTAGCTCAAAAGAAAATCCTCAAGTGTTTCTTAGATTCCCAAGTCTATGGAATTTGTGCCAACTAAACAAAATATCTCCCATCCAGATTTACCTGTGGCCTGATTTAAACCTACAGGCAGCATAAGTGTGCTTTGGATCAAGTCTGGAGTGACTATCAGGTCATGATATTAGAGTAGTGGTTCTCAACCCTTTGGAGTCCAATGACCCTTTCACAGGGGTTGCCTAAGACCATCAGAAAATACAGATATTTACAATTTACATCATGATTTTTAACAGTAGCAAAAGTACAGTTATGCAATAGCAACAAAAAATAGTTTTATGATTGGGGGTCACCACAACAAGAGGAACTGTATTAAAGGGCCAAAGCATTAGGAAGGCTGAGAACTACTGTACTAAAGAGAAGGAAGGGAATAGGCAGACCCCACCCCTTGTCAACAACTGAGAAGCTCCTAGGAGCACTTCATTAGCAATGTCTAGCACTCACCTATAGCAAAAGGCCTGGCCTAGTGCAGGCAGGGGGGAGAAAGGGAGGATAGGAGGAAAGTAAGGTAGATATGCTCCTTATCCAACAAATAATAGCTGCCTGAATTCCTGCCCAAGAAAAGCCCACAATACCGAAAAGAATATGTCAGTACTCAGAGACCCAGACAACTTAAAATACTAAACCAAAACAGAGCATGCACCAGCCAAACCACCTGTCTGCTCAAAAAGCCATCCACTCATCCCTGGAGTTCACAGTCAGTCAGCCAACTGTGAAGACCTAAAGACACTGAATACCAGGGTTTCACCTGTGAAGCCCACAACACAAAGATCCTCAAGCCCCGCCCAGACATCATGCATCATAAAAAAATACGAACCATGGCACTCTTTGTTTCTGAGCTTAGAGGTTCTGGAGAAAAACTTCAAGCAGGAGTATAGACATTATCCTACAAAGAGACGCATGAGAGATGCACGGCTCCGTCCTGACAGGGAAACATGTGAGGGAGCCCCTTAGCCATCTCTATCACCAATGCACAATGAAGAAAACGTTCAGCACAAACACACACTCATTAAGAAGCTGATGGATGGGTGAACCAGGGCTGGGAGAAAGAAAAGCAATACCCCAACCCCAATATGTATACCACGGACTGATTTGGAGTAAGTCATTTAACATGTCTCTTCTGAACTACAAAACGATACTCACAAACTCTATACTCCAAGTGATTCCTGTTACTGGTTGGCTGTTCCCTCAGTCTCTGCTCTATCTTTATCCCTGCACATTTTGTAGGCAAGACAAATTTTGTGTTGAAGGCTTTGTGGTTAGATTGACATTCCCCTTCCTCGTCTGGAAGTCTTGTCTGGCTACAGGGGGTGGCCATTTCAGTCTCTATATCCCCTGTGGTAGGAATCTAAGCTAGGGGTTACCCTGATAGATTTCTCATATCCTCTCCCATCTAATACCTCCAACTAGTCACCAGAGATGCCCCCCACTTATTTCCATTCTCATTTCCAGCCCTCTTTCCCCTCCTTTCCCCTCCCCACACCTGGTTACCATTCCCACTCCCCTCCTCCCCTCCTCTCCTATCCAGTTCCCTCTCTCCATCCACCTCCAATGGCTATTTAGTTTCCCTTCTGAGTGAGATTCTAACATCCCGTCTTGAGACCTCCTTACTACCTAGTTTCTTTGGGTCTGTGGTCTATAGCATGCTTGTCCTGTTCTTTATGGCGAATGTCCATCTCATTTGAGAGAGTCAACCCCTGACACTACTTATAATATAATACTCTGCTATGCTTACAGACAGAAACCTGGCATAACCTAGCATAGACTGAGAGGCTACATCCAGTAGTGATGGAGGCAGATTATGTTTGTTTTTGTTTTTTTGAGACAGGGTTTTTCTGTGTAGCCCTGGCTGTCCTGGAACTCTTTGTAGACCAGGTTGGCCTCTAACTCAGAAATCAATCTGTCTCTGCCTCCCAAGTGCTGGGATTAAAGGCATGTGCCACCACTGCCCGGCTTGAAGTGAAAATCCATGAAAAAATATCAGCTGGAGTCCAAGGAGTCTTGTAGAAGAGTGGAGGACAGAAGTGAGCAAGTTGGGGAGGTCAAGAAGACCTACAGAGTCAACTAACCTGGGGCCATGGGGCTCACAGGGAGCATGCTGGAGCTGGACCTAGACCCCCTACACATCTATAGCAAATGTTCATGTATGTTCTCTAATAAGTGGAGCAGGGGCTGTCTCAGTCTCTTTTCCCTGCCATTGGATTCTCTTTCCCCTACCTGGACTACCTGGTTGGGCCTAGGTGAAAGAGGATGTGCCTAGTCCTGCTGCAACTAGATGTCCCAGGGTGGGATAGTACCCAAAGGGAAGGGAAAATGGAGAGAGGGATTTGTATGGGTGGGACTGGGAAGAGGGGAGGGAGAGGAGCTGTGTTCAGGATGTAAAGTGAATAAAAAATTAGAGTTGAGAGAGAGAGAGAGAGAGAGAGAGAGAGAGAGAGAGAGAGAGAGAGAGAGAGAGAGAGAGAGAAGGGATGAGCATGGAAGGAATTTGAAAGGGGTAATTCCTTTATAAATAAAAGTTCGATGGCACTGGAGGACACAGAAGAAAAAAGTGCCATACACAGTACAGCATCATCACCCCAGGTGCCAGAGCCAGCAACTCAGAAGGGTACCTAGCCTCACCGCAGCCCCGGCACTGCATCTCCTCCTGATGGCATGGTCTTTTAAAAAGTATTATCAAAATTACCAAGACCCGCCAACATCAAAGTAAATGGTGAGAAGCTTAAAGCAATCCCTCTAAAATCAGGGACTAGACAAGGCTGTCCACTTTCTCCATACCTATTCAACATAGTACTTGAAGTCCTACCCAGAGCAATTCGACAACAAAAGGAGATCAAAGGGATACAAATTGGAAAAGATGAAGTCAAAATATCACTTTTTGCAGATGATATGATAGTATATATAAGTGACCCTAAAAATTCCACCAGAGAACTCCTAAACCTGATAAACAGCTTCGGTGAAGTAGCTGGATATAAAATTAACTCAAACAAATCAATGGCCTTTCTCTACACAAAGAATAAACAGGCTGAGAAAGAAATTAGGGAAACAACACCCTTCTCAATAGTCACAAATAATATAAAATATCTTGGTGTGACTCTAATAAGGAAGTGAAAGATCTGTATAATAAAAACTTCAAGTCTCTGAAGAAAGAAATTATAGAAGATCTCAGAAGATGGAAAGATCTCCCATGCTCATGGATTGGCAGGATCAACATTTTAAAAATGGCTATTTTGCCAAAAGCAATCTACAGATTCAATGCAATCCCCATCAAAATTCCAACTCAATTCTTCAACGAATTAGAAAGTGCAATCTGCAAATTCATCTGGAATAACAAAAAACCTAGGATAGCAAAAACTCTTCTCAAGGATAAAAGAACCTCTGGTGGAATCACCATGCCAGACCTAAAGCTTTACTACAGAGCAATTGTGATAAAAACTGCGTGGTACTGGTATAGTGACAGACAAATAGACCAATGGAATAGAATTGAAGACCCAGAAATGAACCCACACACCTACGGTCACTTGATCTTCGACAAGGGAGCTAAAAACATCCAGTGGAAGAAAGACAGCATTTTCAACAAATGGTGCTGGCACAACTGGTTGTTAACATGTAGAAGAATGAGAATCGATCCATTCCTATCTCCTTGTACTAAGGTCAAGTCTAAGTGGATCAAGGAACTTCACATAAAACCAGAGACACTGAAACTTATAGAGGAGAAAGTGGGGAAAAGCCTTGAAGAGATGGGCACAGGGGAAAAATTCTTGAATAGAACAGCAATGGCTTGTGCTGTAAGATCGAGAATTGACAAGTGGGACCTCATGAAACTGCAAAGCTTCTGCAAGGCAAAAGACACCATCAATAAGACAAAAAAACCACCAACAGATTGGGAAAGGATCTTTACCTATCCTAAATCAGATAAGGGTCTAATATCCAATATATATAAGGAACTCAAGAAGGTGGACTCCAGAAAGTCAAATAAACCCATTAAAAAATGGGGCTCAGAACTGAACAAAGAATTCTCACCTGAAGAATACCGAATGGCAGAGAAGCACCTGAAAAAATGTTCAACATCCTTAATCATCAGGGAAATGCAAATCAAAACAACCCTGAGATTCCACCTCACACCAGTCAGAATGGCTAAGATCAAAAATTCAGGTGACAGCAGATGCTGGCGAGGATGTAGAGAAAGAGGAACACTCCTCCATTGTTGGTGGGATTGCAAGCTTGTACAACCACTCTGGAAATCAGCCTGGCAGTTCCTCAGAAAATTGGACATAGTACTACCGGAGGATCCAGCAATACCTCTCCTGGGCATATATCCAGAAGATGTCCCAACCGGTAAAAAGGACACATGCTCCACTATGTTCATAGCAGCCCTATTTATAATAGCCAGAAGCTGGAAAGAACCCAGATGTCCCTCAACAGAGGAATGGATACAGAAATTATGGTACATTTACACAATGGAGTACTACTCAGCTATTAAAAAGAATGAATTTATGAAATTCCTAGCCAAATGGATGGACCTGGAGGGCATCATCTTGAGTGAGGTAACACAATCACAAAGGAACTCACACAATATGTATTCATTGATAAGTGGATATTAGCCCAAAACTTAGGATACCCAAGATATAAGATACAATTTGCTAAACGCATGAAACTCAAGAAGAATGAAGACCAAAATGTGGACACTGTGCCCCTTCTTAGAATTGGGAACAAAACACCCATGGAAGGAGTTACAGAGACAAAGTTTGGAGCTGTGATGAAAGGATGGACCATCTAGAGACTGCCGTATCCAGGGATCCATCCCATAATCAGCTTCTAAACGCTGACACTATTGCATACACTAGCAAGATTTTGCTGAAAGGACCCAAAGATAGCTGTCTCTTGTGAGACTATGCAGGGGCCTAGCAAACACAGGAGTGGATGCTCACAGTCAGCTATTGGATGTATCACAGGGCTCCCAATGGAGGAGCTAGAGAAAGTACCCAAGGAGCTAAGAGGATCTGCAACCCTATAGTTGGAACAACATGATGAACTAACCAGTACCCCGGAGCTCTTGTCTCTAGCTGCATATGTATCGAAAGATGGCCTAGTCGGCCATCACTGGAAAGAGAGGCCCATTGGACTTGCAAACTTTATATGCCCCAATATAGGGGAATGCCAGGGCCAAAAGAATGGGAATGGGTGGGTAGGGAAGTGGGGGGCGCTATGGGGGACTTTTGAGATAGCATTGGAAATGTAATTGAGGAAAATATGTAATAAAAAATATTAAAAATTAAAAAAAAAATTACCAAGACCCAGCGTCCATGCATCTCAATGAACTCCTACACAGAGCAGCCATGTAGAACAGAAGCTTCTCACTGGATTTCCTACTTCAACTATTTATATTTGTGCACTTATCCAACTCCAAAATAAAAATCCAGGGCAGAGTCGGAAGTAGAAAAAAATTCACTTCATTGTATTTGGCTTTTTAAAATTTTTTTCTATATGTTATACCATACCCACATAATCATTTGTTTACACACACACACACACACACACACACACACAGTGTTAGTTTGTGATGTTTTTATTTGCAAAATATGTTTTAATTTTATGTGCATTGGCGTTTTGCCTGCATGTGCTGGATCCCCTGGAACTGGAGTTACAGACAGCTGTGAACTGCCTTGTGGATGATGAGAATTGAAACTCTAGAAGAGCAGCCAGTGCAGCGCTTTTAACCACTGAACCATCTCCCCAGGCCCTGCAAGATTTCTAATAATAAAGTTTAATTAAAAATGTTACCTATTCTGAGGTCTTCCCATCCTATCTAAAATCTCCATTTATGTACACACACACACACACACACACACACACACACACCACAGTTTTCCCTATGGTGCACAGACTTACGTTGCTGTGGTATGAGTGATTATGTCCTTTGCATGGTGGGTACAGCTTTTATGGATGAGATCAGGATGCTTATGTAAGAGGCCCAGGAGGTACTTCAAGGAAAACCTAATGTGCCTAGTAAAACTGCATATGGCAGCTAAGTGGTTTCTTGCATTCTATCCCACTCAGCCCTTCTCTGAAGAATAAAGACACATTTGTTACTGGCCCAGAAGCTGTGATTCATACTTAATGAGAACTCAGTGCTTTTCTATTTTCTTTCTTTCTTTCTTTCTTTCTTTCTTTCTTTCTTTCTTTCTTTTTTTTTTTTTTCTGTTTTGAGGCTCTTCATGCTTTGTAATGAGCCATTTTTTAAAGATAAATACAAGGCTACAAGAAATGTTCCAGTTAATATTTTTCTTGTTGTAATAAAGCAAAAGCAACATGGGAAGGAAAGAGTTTGTCTGGCTTACATATCCAGTATCACAGTTGACTTTTTAAGGAAAACCAAGGCAGGAGTTTACGGCAGTAACCTGGAAGCAGCAACTAAAACAAAGACCATAGAAGGACAAATGATTACTGCATTGTTCCTCATGTGTACCATGTGCCTGCATGATACCCATGGAGGCCAGAAGAGGGCATCTTATCCCTTGGGACTGGACTTAGAAATGGTTGGGAGCAACTACGTGAGAGCTGAAAACTGAGCCAGGGTCCTCTGGAAAAGCAGTCAAGTACTCTTAACCTCTGAGCCTGATTTACATTATGGTAACAAGAAGGATTAATGAGTTGTGAGATTGGAAGATTGTTAATATATAAAATAATCAAATAAATAATTTTTTAACTAAAAAAGAACTAAGGGGTTCATCTAAAGAGTTCCAGACACATGATAATCAACAGTGGTGGTCTAAATAAGAATGCCCCATAGGCTTAGATATTTCAACACTGGTGCCCACTGGGTGGTGCTGTTTGGGCACAGTATGGAACCCTTGGGAAGTGTAGTCTTCCTGAAGGAAGTACATTACTGGCATATAGCTCTTGGATTTGTGTTTAGAGTTGAAGATGTGGACTCTCAGATTTCTGTTCTAGTCTCATCCCGCCATGCCTTCCCCCACCATTATGGATTTTACCCCTGGAACCTTAAACCAAAATAAATTCTTCCTGTTCTAACTAGCTTTGCTCATGACAGTTTATCACAGCAACAGAAAAGTAACTAACACCACAACCATTCTGTATATCACAGATTCCTCTTTGTGACGGCCGTATTTCCTAACAGGGAGCCAGCCACCTTTAATAGAAAGGAAGGAGCGAAGGATGGAATATCACTCTCATGCTTCCCAGATGAGTATCCATGCGTCCTCGGGGTCAGCTCCCTTCTCCAAACCCTACTGGCACCCAAGTTCACTAAAACTATGGGCTTGGGTTGAAGATCTCCATTGAAGATCTGTCTGTAAGTGGAAAATGGTTGAATTGGCACAAAGTGGGATGAGTATACTATATTAAATGCAAAGCCTTTATTTTAATCCCTGATATGATGCCCGCCACCAAGTTATAGCTGTAACATGGAAATTATATGCAAACATGAATTACTTGCACGTACACTCTTCTTTCTGGGAAATGAATTCCTGACCCTTCTTTGAATTATGAATAATTTAAATATATATGCAGTTTCTCCCCATCACTTTCCCCTCCAAGAGGCTGCTGTTGATTTGCTAACATCATTAACTACAAAATGATTCTCTACAGAACTAACCAGTCCTTCAAAGTAATGCCATAGTCATTAGCATTTTGGCTGAAATCCACAGTTTTTCCCAGAAATTCACTCAAATTAAAACAGCAGAAGAACCCACCAACCTTAATGAGGATATCAGATAGACAACTCAGGCTGCCTCAGGGAAAGCCACAAAATCTATTCTGTACAACAAAACACCTGCCTGAGACAAAAGCCAGAATGGCTGTGGTCTTTGGTCTGTTTTCACATTTACTTGTTCATGAAATGTGGAGAAGTATCTTTAAGGCCCAGGGAGAACGACGCAGTTCTCAACCTATGGGACATAATCTCTTTTGTAGGTCAAATTACCCTTTCACAGAGGTCACATATCAGATATCCTGCATATCAGATATTTACATTACAATTCATAAGAGTAGAAAATTACAGTTATGAAATAGCAATGAAAATAATTTATGGCTGGGAATCACCCCAACATGAGGAACTGTATTAAAGGGTCACAGCATTAGGCAGGTTAAGAACTACTTTAGGCCATAAAGGATCAGTTATCTGAAAACCAAATATTCAATTTGAAAAAATAAAATGGTCCTCTATTCCTCAAACACACACCTGCCAGGATTATCTTGGGCTAAAGCACCAATGTAAACATGACTAGGCTGCTGCTCTTCCACAGAACCTCCTGAATACTTCTCTCCTGTAGCCCTTGTTTTCTCCCTGAGATCAACCCTCTACACTACATACCTGTAGAGCTTCCAGTTCGCTGCCTTTGGCCTCACTGTTCTCTCTTTTGAAACACAAATAATAAGCGGGCAGTCCTCAGAGAGAGAAATAAATGAACACATTTCCAGATTCAAAGGAGTGAAGGGTTAAAATCAAAACAATACTGAGATATAACTTCAACATAACAGATTAGCGGACATTGGAACTCTGAAAATACCCACTTTCAGTTAGAGCATCAGCAAGTATACTTTCCACAGCAAAGCAACTCACTCAATCACTGGTTAAACGACTGGCAGTATCTGTCAGCTGTTACAGTCTACCTTTACCCAACAGTTTAACTTCTAAGACCTGAGGAAGCATTGCTCACCATAAAGCTAAACAAGCATGTCCACTCTAACACCTTTTATAAATGCAAGAGCACCCTTGCAAGAAAAAAGAAGAGAAAATTTGCACATGTTTATTGAGAAGAGAGTTTATAAAAATGATATATCAGTAGTTATCCAAAAGAATAAGAAAAGAGCTACAGAAACATGCCAATCATATATTATTAACTTAAAAGCAAATCCTGCCAAGCTGCCACGCTGCCAAGCTAAGAGGTTGAGGCAGGAGGATCAGTATGAGTTCCAGGCTACTCTGTATTTACAGAGTGAGTTCCAAGCAAACCTGAGCTACAGTATGAGACTCTGTTTAAAAGAATAATAAATAAATAAATGAATAAAATAAACAAGCTCATAGATTATACAGTATGTCCCCTTTTGCATTGTTTCTTAAAAGAATAGAGGCCTAAGCATACCTGGAACATTATTACTCAGGAAAATCATAAGGATTAATTTAAATATTCCTTCCTCAGGTCCCATGCTCTTCCCCTGGGAGTTCACTAGAGAGTAATGTTTCCTGCATTTTTCAGTAATTACATTCACATGCATCTAACCTCTTCCTATTTATTTTTGAAATAGCCTCTATCTTCAGTCAAAATATTCCTGAATATTTTCTGTGGCAACCTAGGGTACTATAAAATTTACCCTTAGTCAAAGGCCATACTAATCTTGCCTACAGCCCCAGAGTGCCCACAACAGCTGGGCAGAGAACAATGCTTCTGAGATGTGTGGCCTTCGCAGGTATCAGACAGGGTTTCAATCATCTGTGCTTTCCACCCGTGTCACAAGGCAACTTTTTAAAATCTTAAATAAAACTTATTCTAATATTAAAGTTGCCACATAATTCCACTAGCGCAGAATTTGGTAAGCTAATTGAGTCTGATCTATCTAAACCATTCTTGATTTTATAGAATTTTTTCCTACTTTTTGACCTTCACATCCCTCCCTCCCACAGTCAGTTAGCAGAACCCAAGTGACTCAGCTTTCGGCCTTGTGTGCAGAAGACTTCAGAACAGCTCAGCCACAAGTCTAGATGGCCAAGGACGAGCAATACACTCACCCTAATGTATATCACTCCTTCTTCAGTCGTCCCTGAACCCAGCCCCTACAAACTGCACTGTATAAGGACCCACCCCACCCCCACTCCTGAACTCTCCCTCATTGAGTTATCCTTGCTAATGACAATTTCAAAATACACTCCTGGAGAAAAGTATGCTTTGTTTGGGTAAGAATATAATTTTCCTTCATATAACAAGCCCATTTTCCCCATCACTCTATTTACTCTTTACTTCTAATCATGGAGGATGGGAACTCCATTTCAGGATCGTTCTACTGTTCATAACTCCATTCTAGCCTCATTTTTGCATAGTTCCCTTTCTAAGAACTACTCCATTTGGGGGCATCTTATATTTCCTTCTAATACACTTCTTTGCCCATGATCCTGTGGCTTCATATAGTAAAAAGTCCTCCATTATTACTGATGCCTTAGTACCTCAAAAATCCCTTCTTTACTTTCAAATAGTCCCTTCTATATATTTTATTCAAAACTTGTAGCTGGTAATTTCTATTTCTAGCCAAAGAAGGGTTGTAAGAACCATATCCTCCACCCTTATAGTGATTCTTAAAAACACTAAATAAATAAATAAATAAATAAATAAATAAATGTATGTCTCAGACTGTTGGAAATCTGGCAACGTTCACCATTAGAGAAAAATTAGTAAGAAAAAAAAAGATAATTCCTTCAATTGCTCCAGCTGAATGCCTGGGGACTATGTGCAAACTATGTCACACATTGTCATATGTGCAGATGGAGTACAAGAGAGGAGAGAGCTGCATCAGGAAGACGCTCAAAGTACTGCACAGCAGATCCAAGGCAGAAAAGCAGAAGCACCCGGAAGCACTACAGTAAAAATTCAGTGGGTCACAGAGCCCTATAACCTATACTTTCATATCAACCAAGGAAAATCATAGCTCACAGAGTGTTAGGCAAAACGCAGAATACAGAATAGTGTTGTGGGTCCAATTGACAAGGCATAAAACAAGACGCCAAAGGATCAAACTGTTTCCAAATAACTCACACATGCCCTTGAACAAATCTCAAATGTATTTACAAAAAGTACAAAGAGGAAAAAAAAAAAAGAACATCCATGGTATAAATATATAATGGTTGTTTTTTTTTTTTTAATTAGCATGCACAGGGCTAGGAGGATGGCTCAGCAGGTAGGAGGACTTGCTGCATATGTATAAGGATATGAGTTTGAATGGCCAGCATCTTAGGTCTGTGCCTCTCTCTCTCCCTCTCCCTATCTTTTTTCTTTCTCTCTCCCTATCTTCCTTCTTTCTTTCTTTCTTTCTTTCTTTCTTTCTTTCTTTCTTTCTTTCTTTCTTTCTTTCCTTCTTTCTTTCTCTTTCTTTCTTCCTTCCTTCCTTCCTTCCTTCCTTCCTTCCTTCCTTCCTTCCTTCCTTCCTTCCTTCCTTCCTTTCTTTCTTTCTCTTTCCTAAGCTCCAGGACTGTAGTAAAACCAGACAGATCCTGGGAGCCTACTGGTCATTGAACTTCAGTAAAAGCAGAGTTACAGAATACGATGTCGTTCTCTGTCCTTCACACAAACACTCATGGACACATATATCCACATACACAAATGTATACCCATGCATGTTCCACCACCCCTGCCAATACATACTAACAAATTACCATTCATATAGAGAAACAGGAACAAACAAGCCAAAATGAAAACATAAATCAGTAAAATGAACAGCCACTTAGTATTGGCAGAAATAACTAGTAATCAAAGGAAATAAAAGCTACTATAACTGTATTTTATATAGCCAACAATCTAGAGAAAAGACAACTTAAAAGTTCAGATGTGAGAAATGCAAAGAATATTCTAAGTTGCTGAAATTGAAAAACTAAGTAATGTCTGCTGTGAAAAACTATTTCAGTACAATTAAAGAATTCAAGGAAAAAATACTTGTGAACTTCAAGATAATACAACAGAAATCACCCAAAATGTAACAGAAATATTTTTAATATATACTTGTGTTTAATTATGAGGAGCAGTGTGTGAACATGAGTGGGTGTGTCTGAGGACTATAGCCAATTGTGAGCTGCCCAACATCAGTGCCTATGGAAGAATAGTGAGTAGTCTTAAAAACCGAGCCATCCCTCTAGCTACAATAGAAAGATGTTTAAAGTGGAACTAGAGAATAACTTTAGGAGGTCAAATGACATATGAAATGGGAGCTCTTAAAGGAGGCATCAAAAAGAGAGCCAGAAGAAATATTAAAAGATGGGATGATCAAAAACTCTCCAGCTATGTTGAAAACTATAAATCTGCATATCCAAATACCTTAACAAATTCAAAACACAAAGAATATTTTCAAAAAAGAGAGAAAACTACGTCCAGAAATACCAAAATTAAATGGTTGTAAATCTTTGAAAAAGATAAAATCTTGATGGTAGGAAAAAAGGGAGATGTTACACAAAAAGAATGAAACCGGTGTCTCAGAAATAAGAGAAAGTGGGAGCAAGATCTTTGAAGTATAAAAACAAACAAAACCTTATAATGTTCACAATTTTAAAGTATCTTTCAAAAACAAGGTCAAATGAAGACTTGTCCAGGCAAACAAAAGCTAAAACCTCCTCACCAGCAGAAGCACAAGAATAGGGCGGGCAGGGGAGGGGGCGAAATATAGTGCATAGAAAGCTACATCTATAAAATGGAATGAGGACTATAGAGTTAGCACATGGATAGACATAAAAACTGTCTTAAAAGAGTTTTAATAGCTCAAAAGACAGTGAACTGCTTTAACTTTAGTTAAAATCATCTATTGTGAAATTTAAAGATATACAGAAGTAAAATATGCAAAAACAGAAACATGAAGGCTAAGAATAGAGAACATACTTCTACATATTTCTTGTATGTGTAATCGTATGTTACTGATTATGATAAACTAAAGACAGCTATTAGAAATCCTAAAGCAAAAATAGAAGAACGCTACAAAGAAAAAAGTTAAAACGAAAGAAAGAAAGAAAGAAAGAAAGAAAGAAAGAAAGAAAGAAAGAAAGAAAGAAAGAAAGAAAGAAAGAAAGAAGATAGACAATGGAACGAAGATTTAAATGAAGCAGCAAGGTGGTGATTTTAAATTAATAATTATATCAGTGAAACAACTCTCCAACAAAAGACACATCATCCCGCACTGACTTATTTAGTTTAGATAAATGCTGCCTACAAAAAGCTCAACTTAAGCATAAGGTGAAAAATCAGACGTAGATCATGATATGCCATACCATGTTTGCTTGTCCACTAACCTAAAGATGCTCCTGAACCCTCTGTTGTAATCATAGGTGATGGCTTCCTGTAATGATCCAAAAGGCTTTTTCCCTTTTAGTCACTCCTGACTTTGGTGTCCTTTGTATTTCCTGGGTAAACAGAGTCCTATTTATTCACCTTTGTTCTCTTCATATTTCTATATTTCTATATAGACAACAAGATGTGCCTTGCCCATGAAAGATAGTCTGTGCTGCAAGCAGAAGAGATGTCTTTGCTGTCTGTATACCTCTGTGGATTCTGAGTTAAACTGCAGAACTTCAGCAAGGTCTTGTACAACCAGAACCAGAGCTGCTGTCGGTGCTGATCCTAAGGCTGGCAGTGCTCTATGGACAGTGCTTCACTCAAGACTGGTAATAAGATACACAAATGTGAGAGCCCTTGGGCTATTGTCAAACCTCAGTTTTGGAATGGATTTGAAGCTCAGACAGAATAAGATGTGTGTCGTGGAGATATATATTTGAACATGGGCATTAATGGCCCAAATACCTCTTTGCATCTATCTAAACAGGAACAAGCTGTCAAAAGGAGACAAGGATAGAAACTTCAGTGTACAGAAACCAGTGAGCTAAGGACACAGAATATGATGCTGGCCAAAGCAAAGTGTTGGCCTGGCCATTTGTCTGGTTTACAAAGAGTTGCTTCAGTGGGATTTCTTCATGTTTTTGTTACACTGCTGACATTTAACATCAGTTGTGACTGTCAATTGGCATTAGCTGTTTAGATAACAACCCTAATGATGCTTTGCTACAGTAAAGAAAGATGTATCAAACATAAAACATAAATGAATAATTACATCAAATGAAAAAAACACCCCAATTAAAAGATAGATTATCCACCTGGCATGGTGGCGCACGCCTTTAATCCCAGCACTCAGGAGGCAGAGGCAGGTGAATTTCTGAGTTCAAGGCCAGCCTGGTCTACAGAGTGTGTTCCAGGACAGCCAGGGCTACACAGAGAAACCCTGTCTCGAAAAACCAAAAAAAAAAAAAAAAAAAAAAATAGATTATCCACAGCTGATTTATTTAGTTTAATTAAATGCTGCCTACAAGAAGCTCAGTTTAAACATAATGTGAAAAGCCAGAAGTAGAACATGATATGCCATATCACAGCAATGAAAAGGAACAAAGTATCTCCATCAATATCCAACTAAGCAGGTTTAAAAATATATATGACCTAAACAATGACTAAGTAGATCTTTCTCCTAGCACTGTTTAGCAGAAACTGTGAAATAGCACAGGGTGATTCACCAAGAGGACCAATTTGTACTGAATAGCTTTGCTACAGTAAGGAAAGATATATCAAAGCAGACAGTTCAATTTATGTAACTAATCACAAAGTATCAGGGATACATAAAGCAAGCTATAATAGAACAGTAAAGAGAAATACATGTAAATGATTATGCTCTCCGTGATTGACAGGGACAAAAAACGGTAGACAGCTGAACAAGGGTGAGATCCAATGGGACTCCATCAACCCACCCTGACCGATTGGAACTTTCAATGTTACACAGATATTCTACCCAACCAGTACAACATGAGTGTTCTAATCAGAGTACAATCTGTGTTGGTTAAATAACTCTCATGAAATAACTCTAAACAATCCAGAGGATTCAAGTAATATAAGGGATGATCTATGACCATGACAGAACTATAGATCAGTGATCAAAAACTATAGAGCAAATCTTGAAATATATGGCATACATATATGTATAATGTTATAATTAACATACTTCTTAAACACAACTACGCAACTTTAATGTGCTTAACTCAACAGAAATTTAAAAATATAGTGTGTGAGTTTTAGGATATGAGTAGTGCCAGGCCTAGAAATTAACTGCATCAAACATCAATATGAGAAAAGTTTTAAGAAAAGACACTCAGCATCTCCCCGGAGGAAACTAGAAAGGATGAACCCCATATATGCTGAAGAAAAGAAATAATGAGCTGTACAGCAGAAATAATCTCTTTTAAGACAGAAAAATTATGGAGAAAATAAATTTGACTAAAAGCTAGCACTTTGAGAAGAACAAAAAAAAATTAATATAACTCAACCCAAAACTATCATGAAAATCAAGAGAAAATGTATACACTGCCAATATTGAGAATTAGAGAGATGAAATTAGAATGGGTTCTATAGCTATTAAAGTAACAGCTGGGAAATATTTTGCACAGTAGCATGCTAATAAATTTGACAAATTAGTCACTTTGTGTAAATCCCTTGTGGCACACAAACTATCAAGCCTCACTTAAGAAGAAACAGAATGGAATATTATCAACTGAACACAATGGCAAAGTGTAGCTTTCTGTCACCTCACCACAGCACACCGGCTGTGACAAGTCGACATGAATGAGGGGACCATTGGGAGAATGTGAGGGAAAGTGCATTAAAAAGACTAAGAATAAGGTCTCCCAGTCCCCCAGAGCAACAGGGAAAGCAGTGCCAAAAAAGAGTCCATGACTCTTCTTCCCTGGGGTGAGAGCAGCACCACCATCGAGAAGCCAGCTGTTGCAGATGTGCAGGATATCAACCAAGGCCTCTGCTCTTTCTTAACACCTGAAGAATTCTGAGGATTGGGCAGCTGAGAGAGTGGGGGAAAGGACCAGAAAGAGGGATCCATCCTAATCAAGCTAGTGGTTATCAGCAGCACCACTCACAAACTGCTACCAACTTCTCCCTCTGGTCCAGAGATGATGCTGACAATGCTCACCTCAGCCTCCAAGCATACTCAGCCTGAGTCTTCACAGGCGGCTCACAAACATACATGCAGTGGCTCAACTCTGCACAACTAGGAGAAAAAAAGCATGCAAATTTGATGGGGGAAAAAAATCTTTGCAGGATTAAGAGAAGGCACATAATCTTAGAGATGGGTCTCCAAACAAGGAAGTGAAGTCAGCCCAGCCAGAGAAAACACCAGTGTCTCAAAATCCCAGGTCAGCTGACCAAGGACGACGCACATGCATGCACTCCAAGGAAATACCACAGCACCAAAGAAAAACACTAGTGCCCATCAACTGAGACTAAGGAATTAAGACACAAGAAATGCTTGACAATGAATTAGAAGAAATTAAATAATTGTTTTAAGGACATTCAGTGACATACCTAGAAAACAAGAGAAAACAATCAGTGAAAGCAATACACAACAGAGAAACCAATGTCTATGAAACCAAGTTCTGGAGCTGAAGGAGACAATGCACATGTGAGTAGCACCAACAGCATACTGGCAGCACAGGATGGAGCACCTGTAACGCTAGTCAGTCCATCTGTAGTTATAATCGAAAAGAACGGGGGAGTGAAGACAACATGAGAAAGGCTGGGATTGCTCTGGCTCCACTTCTGCTGCCTTGATAAAGCACCATGATAAAAAGCAACTTAGGGGAGAAGGGGTTCCATGTAGCTCTCATTCCAGGCTACAGTCCATTGTTACAGGAATGTCGAGGCGGCGGAACGTGAAACAGTCAATCACTCACAGCAAAGAGCAGAGGAAAATGATCTTGGACACATGTCATGTTTCTACCCAACCTACTTTTCTCGCTTTTAAACCACTCAGGGACCAGCCGTAGAAATGGTGCTGCCCAAATTCAGGGTGGATCTTTCACCTCAATTAACCCAATTAAGAAAAATCACTCAGGAATACCCAACCTGCAGTGGGGAATCCTCAACTGACAGCTGTCTCCCAGGTGATTTTCAACCACGTCAGGTTGACAACTAAAATGATATAATAGTTTATGGGAGTTCCCAGAGGAGATGAAAATGGGGCAAGAATGGTACTTTAAACAAACAATAGCTGAAAACTTCTGAAATCCTGTGAGAAATGCGGATATTCGGGTCCGTGAGTCTTAAAGGTGTCAAAGAGCTCAAACATGTCCAATCCAGAGAAGATGGACTACTTAGATACATCACGATAGTGTCAAAATAAAATTTTTTTGAAAGCAGCAAGAGAAAAAAGAAATTTGCATATGTAGAAGCCTTCAGTAGAATACTAATGTATTACTCAGCACAACTTTACAGATGGAAAGAGAACAGAATGCATGCTCAGTGCACTGCTCTTTATTTCCCCATTTAAGTAAAACAGATGCAGCAAAACTATCATTTACTAATGAACAAGAGGCAAACAAGAAAAGTGACCCCAGACCTATATCACCCATTGCTGGAACCTCCGGAAGGAGACCTAAGCAGGGTCTTCAGGTAGGACTGAAGGAATCAGTGGATCCCTTCATGTGGACGACATGAAAAGAGGTCACAGTAAAAACTTACCAGTAAGGCAAATATATAGTCAAATTCAGAATACTAGAAGACAAAGGCAAGTGAACTATTTTTTCTGAAGTTAAAGGATTATACTGAAATATAATCCCTTTTAGAAGATAAAAAGTATTAAGAATAGCAACTACAATAATTTATTAATGAACACACTGGATAAAATAAGTAAGTCATAACATAAATTAGGAGATATATGTAAAGTTTTCATATGTGGTTGAAGGTTGAATGAAAATTCACTCATAATGATGTTTTATAGAAAGTCCATGATAATGGACAGGCTAGCTCTATAGTGCACATACAATGGAGAACAAGAGAGAAACCCATCATTATTATATTTTTAAAAATCCTCAAAGCTCAAAAGACAGGAGGAGAGGATAAAGAAACAAAGGAATTGGAAACAATAAAATGGCAAGAGTTTGTACCTAGCAATAATTACTCCAGATATAAATGAACTAAATTCTCAAATCAAAAGATTAACTATCTTTCAAACCATAACGATATGAAGCTAGAAATCAGGAACAAGGAAAAAACTCAGAAATAAAAACACACATTCTTGAACAAAATAATTTCAAAATTGAAACCAGAAGGGAAAATAAGAACTATTTCGAGATCAGTGCACAAAAGCTTACAGGAGACAGCAAAAATAGTTCTAAAAGAGGAAAAATGCACAGATAAATAAAAATTCTTAAGTAACCTATGTTTGTATCTCAAAGGTAGCAAAAGAAACAACACCCACCATAGTAGAAATATACAGAGACAAGAAAGATTATAAATAAGATCAATAGGATGAATTGGTATTTTGAAAAGATAAACAAAACTAAGCCTGTATTTACACTGAGGAACAAACGAAAAGGCAAAATCAAAAATGAAAGAGAAGACATTACTTCTAATAGCCCCCAAATAAAATAAGATCATAAGAAACTAGTATAAAAACAATGTATGCCCACATGTTGGACAGGCAAGAAGAAATGACAAAATTTATAGCGGTGTGCAATCTACCAACAGTGAGTCGTGGAGAAACAGAAGAGGTAGTCAGCTCTTGCCCTCTTCTCTTCCCCTCTTGCTCTTGCTCTCTTCTCTTCCCCCTCTCTCCCCCTTCCCCTCCCCCTTCTCTCTCCATGTGCTCATGGCCAGCCTCTTCTCCCCCCTCTCTCTTTCTCTGTCTCAACTACTCCCTCAACTCCCTTCCTCATGCCCTAAATAAACTATACTCCATACTTTAAAAAAGAAAAGAAAGAAAAGCTAGTCAGACTCATACTGAGTGAAGAGACAAGTCAGTATTTAAACATCTACTATGTACGAAATTCTCCAACAATAACTTTTTAAAAACCTTTGATCAAAGATAGTCCAGGATCTGATGACTTAACTAATGGGTTCCATCAATATCTAAGAAGAGTTGACACCAATCCTTCATGACCACATGCCATTTCTATTCTACATAATCTGCAAGTCTAGGAAAAAATATTTAAAAAGCATGAAAATTGGGAAGAGAAGAAGAAAATAATTCATTTGTAGACATAATCTGTGTTTCTTATTTGTGTTTACACACACAGTGAATGCAAACATGTTCACATGTGTGCATACATGAGTGAGAATGTACAAACACATATGTGTCTGTAAGGAAGCCAGAAGTTGAAGCACAGGTGGTAAATTTACTCACTCAGTCACTCCCCACTTGATTTTTTGAAACGGGGTCTCTTTCTGAACCTGGAACTCAACCCTAGACTATCTGACCAGCAAGCCCAGAGATCTTCCCATGTCTGCTTTCATGGTGCTAGAATCTCAGGCTCAAGCCACAGTGCCTGACTTTCCATGGGTGCTGGGATCTGAACCCAGGTCTGCATGCTTATGTGCTATCACTTTATCAATCAAGCCATCTCCCCAGACCCTGAGAATATATATATATATATATATATATATATATATATATATATATATATATATATATAGAGAGAGAGAGAGAGAGAGAGAGAGAGAGAGAGAGAGAGAAGCTCCTTCTTGGACCGTGGTCATACTTGGAACAGGGCTTCTACAAGACAAGTATGTCTGGAAGACTGTGATGCAAGACCACTTTAGCTGGCTCTAAGTGAGGTCTTCTGAACCAAAAAGAGCATATACAGCTCTTCCTAAATTTCAAGATGTTTGTGTCTGAGATGAAACTGAACCGTACTTGAGCAAGAGATGTGCTTAGGTATATAATGTAAAAACAACGCAGTGACTCCTGGAGGCAGACCAAACAAAACTAGAGTGACCCAGGGAAAGGTAACCAGGATGCATGGAAACAGTAGCTCAGCTCGGTTCAAGACGTATTCTGAAGCCACCTTTCTACAAAGGCCAGTAGACACAGAATCCATTGGATCCCATAGCCCTCATTGATTAAAACTAAGGGAAGGTAAAAATTAGACGAATCATACTTCCTGATTTCAAATTACATTGCAAAGCCATAGGATTAAAATCAGATCAAAAACAGATGCCACAACCAACAGAATACAATGGACTTCTGAACTAAGCCACAAATCATCTTCAAAATCACACACCAAAAATTCACAATGGGGAAAAAGTTTCTTCAACAGATGATGTTGGAGAAACTGGCTAGACACATGCAAAGGGATGAAGCTAGATTTGTCCATCAGACAGAGAGACAGACAGACACACACACACAAATATAACCAGCCTTCCACATTTATAGATATAATCAGCCAAAAAAGCAAAACTTTTAGGAAATAATTGTATATATATTAAACTTATAGGACCCTTTTTACTCATCATTATTTTTAAAGCAGTATAGCATGACAATGTTCTGGTTTTTATCTGTTATTCTAACAAATAGCCTGACCAAATGTGGGTGAGGAAACCATTCACTTCAGTTCACAATCGTAGATTAATCTGTCACAGAGGGAAGTCAAGATAGGCAGAAACTCAAAGCAGGACCTTGAAGGTGGGCCTGCTTGAAATTCTATACATTTGATCTCTGATCAAACAATTCTATTCAAAGCCAAAGAAGTACAGCAGGGACATGGAGAATGCTGCTTGCTCACTGGCTGTCTTAGACCTGCCTAGGGATGGTGTTGCCCACAGTAGGTTGGACCTCCTACATCAATTAGCAGTCAGTACAGTTAGATAGAGGGAGGAAGGGAAAGAGAAAGATGAGCGAGGGGGGAGAGGGAAGGAAGGAAGGAAGGAAGGAAGGAAGGAAGGAAGGAAGGAAGGAAGGAAGGAAGGAAGGAAGGAGGGAGGGAGGGAGGAATGGAGGGGTAGATATGAAATACTATCACTAAATTTCTTTCTAGGGGAGGGGGTCTACCCCCTTCCTCGCTAACAACAAAAAAACAAGGTACAAGTCCATGAACGTTCACCATGGGGAAACAATGAGTGTATTGGCTTACTTATAGAGCATGGGTGAGCGGTTAGTGACAGAAGCTGAGAGAACTCCAAAGTAGCCATACTGGAAAGTCTTCACCCTGTGTAAATAATGGCTTCCCAGTAGCCATAAAGATGGAAACCCCTTCCCCAGTTAGCACCATCTTACTCTAGCACCTCCTCTGGAACCTAAGGCCACATTCAGTTGGGGAATGATTACCAAAAAGTGGTGTTTTACTCTGATGTGGGTCCAATGACTTCCTACATGCTCTGTCTAGACAAGAAGGCACAGCTCATCTCAATAGGATGGCAGCTATTTTGCTTGAAGGATAACATCCTAAATTAAAAAAAAAAAAAAACTTGAACACTAATACGGTTTTGGGTCTCTAGAAGGCTTGGAACAAAAATCCTCTGCAGATACAAGCAGCAAAGGAATTCTGTAATATCACCACCATGTAGAATCTAAAAGGCTCTAAGTTAAAACAGAAAATAAAATGATAGTTACCAGCAGGTGAGAGGCAGAGGTCATATGATGTTGGTCAACCACTATATACTTTCAGTTATGAACTGAAAATCTTCTGGAGATCCAATGTAAACATGTGATAAAGTTAGCATTATATTCTTGCAATTTGTTCATAGAGCAGAATTTAAAATTATTCATCACCAAGGAAAACGAATACTATGTCAGATGTTACATGTCTATATACACATATAAAAACATATGATTTACATTGATATAACACTAGATAGATAGATAGATAGATAGATAGATAGATAGATAGATAGGTGGATAGATAGATAAATAGATAGATAGGGTTAGTTATACCCCACTAAGGCTGGGAGAGGCAGAATAAAACATAATCTGGATAACCCTGTGGTGATAAGAGTGAAATGTAAAATGTCTCCTGTCTGGGAAGTTAACAAATCCCATTATTGGTGTATCTGTGTTATCTGTGTGACTGTTCCCAGAGAGGATTAACTTAGAGACAAGATCCATGCTGGATGTGAATGGCACCATCTCATAGCAGGATGTGATCAAACAGGGACTGAGAGCCCACCAGTCTCCCTTTTGTTGAGTTTCATCTTGTGTATTGTGGAACCAATGTGTTGTAAAGAATGTTTCCCCATTAATCTCTGATTAGTCCAATAAAAGGCTCCTTTTCTTACAATGATAATCTATACATTATAAAAACAATTATGAAAACTATCATGTAAGAATTACATTCACAATATCCAGTCCTTTTGTGTTTGGCAACAATTAGGTCTAACTCTATTATCTATCCTGTCTTGGTGAGTCCAGAGTTCCATACTATTATTTTCCAACCTAACTTTTACTACTAACCTAAAAACATCTTAGACCTAAAGTCATCTCCCTCCTGACCATGATGTGAGCTGTTCCTACCATAGTGAACTGAAATCATGAGCCAAAATGACTTCTCCTGCCTTAAGTTATTTTTCTCATGGGTTTCTCATAGCAACAGGAAGTGTAAGGAGGCTTTTAGATCAAATGGCTTTGTCGCTGGCATTCCTCACATACAGCTTCAGGCCCAGGTGACTTTGCTGGTGAGTTCTACTAACCACTAGAGAGAAAATGTGTGTGTGTGTGTGTGTGTGTGTGCGCGCATGCGCGCGCACGCGTAAAAATACTCCCTAACTGATTCTTTAAGGCCAATATTAGTCAGAAAATAAAAGAAAGGAAAATTACAAATCAAAACCCATTATCAACAATGATGCTGGAATGCTTAAAATCTCAGCAAATGGAATCTAAAATATACAGTTAATTGTATGTCAGTCACTACTACATGGGGCTGCTACTAACTACCCTGGCTGAGAACACCTCTCTTCCTGCGATCATCTCAAGAGTTAAATGATCTCTATGGCACAGTCCTGACAAAGAACTGTGTCAGACTCCCCTTCTAGCTGAGAGTTTAAAGACAGGGCTTTCCCCAACCTGGTGTTGTTGTTGTTGTTATCGTCGTCCTTTAAAAAGCTACTAATTGGCTGTAGTTTTTAGATAAAGGTTATAAAACAAACTAAACTCCAGAACACAAAGCCCAGCAAAATTCATCAGAGCCTGGATCAGAACCTGGCACCCTTCCGAGAAACACAGTGCTCCACCAACTGGGTTATTCCCTTCTCCTACTTGCACACTTTGACTTCCTAATCCTAAGCCACTCCCCCCTCAAAAAAAATCATTTACAGGCCCCCTTCATCCCCTATATTCCACCCCAAACCCCATCAGTCAGGAGTAGTCCTCTGGGGCTCTTATTCATACAGCCAGGGCAGAAGCCTTTAAGTCATGACCAAGCATGACAGCTGCTTTAGCAGGAGACTCCAGAAGACAGACTAGCAGCACCCCCAGCTAGCAACAGAAAAGAGAAACATCAGGCCTCACATAGCTCACAGTAAAGACGGGAAACCCTTTAAAAAGGACAAAAAAAATGAAACAAAAGACAAATCTACAAATCCAGCCACAAACTCAGACTTGAATTGTTCCTTATGGATTTGCTCCCTAAAAGCACAATCCAATGGGACCTTTTGAATTGACACACACACACTTGATCAAAAAGAATCAAACTTGGCCACAGCTTGCCCTTTAACTAGGAGAAGAAATTCGAGCTAAAATGTAAGCAGTGCTCCAGTGAACGGACCAGTGACAGAGGAGTTCCCCCACAGTGCGTGTCTCCATCCTGAAATGGTCATGAAGTTCATAAAAATGGAAAGATCCCCCTATATCCTTCCTGGCCTGCAGCCCTGTAACAAGACAGATGGCATTATCCCATTTAAACTGAAGTATGCATCAAACACTATCTCCAGATGCTCAGCTTCTATAGCCTTAAACAGCACCAGCCTTGAAACGCCTTTACATTGCCAAACTTGAATTCAAAGACTTAAAATGTTTAGAGAATTGTCCCCAAATTGGGGTGTGGGGGAGGGGGGGTGCATTGCAAAATTCTCTTTTCTGGGAGAAAGAAAAAACACTTTATTTAATTAACTGTACACTAGTCAGAGAGATAGGGCCTTAGGCCCCAGACTTCTGTAGGGCAGTCATTGGGATGCAGTAAAGGCCTCTCCCTTGGGCAAGACACCTCACCTAGAATACACACGAAACTGAAAGGCCAGCCAGTGGCCTGGCTGAAGTGAGACCCAAAGGTGAAGGAGGGAAACATTTAGCAGGCTAGAGAAGCTTTTTGGGGGGAGCTGGCTGAGAGCCTGCATGCCTGCAAGAGCCCCTGGGAGGGTCACTTACTTGTCCAATATGAAATCACATTCTAGCTAGCAGGCCAGCAGGCCACCAAGCACAGCCGCACCGCACCCAGCAGGGCGGTCCAAACAAGCTGTGACTCCGCCCGCTTCAGTCCAGCCCCTCCAGCAACCCTTGTAAGGCGCAACCTGATTGGTCCTTTGAAACGGGCACCGTGAATGGCCAGTACTTGTGAGCCCTGCCCCTCCCCACTGTAGTGTAAGTCTTGCGTTTGCATTTCAAAATCCTCTCGCTGCCTCGATTTTAAAGATGCCCAGGTAACAGAGACTGCTCAATCTAAGCAATCCCCTCTGAGCGCCAGCTAACCTAGCCAACCTACAGTATGTGGTGGATATTTCCTGTTAAATCGCCCTCGGCTGAGCGCCAGGATTGCTATGGGCTTTAATTCCTTGAACTCTTTATACCTGGTGCTTTTCAGGAACTCTCACACTTTATGCTGTGGTCGAGGCTTTGAGGTAGAGACAACATCGTAAATCTAAAAGATATATGACCCCTGCCTTTAAGAAGTTGACATACTGGTTGATATTGACCTTTCCAGTAAGCTACATGGACTCTCGGTATCCTCATCGCTAGATACTGAGAGTCCAAAACGATACTGAGAGTCCAAAACCGGTTTGGCTTTCCCACCCCCCCCCCCCTGGGGACTATTCCAAGGTTGCGAAAACCAACCCTTCTCAATAACAGAGACTTCCTTAGTCAGACCTAGTGTGTTTATTATGTTAAGACTAGTATCCACATAACCTGAGAGTAAACGAGTGATCGATCTCGAGTGATTGATCTTGATCGATCTCTCTCCGCCATCCAGGTAAGAACTCGGTGAGGCTGAAGCCACAGGATTAGTCCTGCACTCTCCTGGAGGTCTTGGTTTGGATTTATTTTCCTCTACACAAGCAGTGTTCAACCTTCTTTGGTGTCCTATATCAGATATTTACATTACGATTCATAACAATAGCAAAAGTAGATAGGTGAAGTAGCAAAAAAAAAAAAAAATAGAATTTTATGGTTGGGTCCCAACAACCTGAGGAACTGTTATAAAGGGTCTCAGCATCTGGACAGTTAAGAACCTAACTGTTAAGATCTACACTATGATTGCATTTCCAGCTATTCAAAAAATTGTCTGCACAGTCTCAGATCTGTTACTTAGTCATGTGGACCAAGCATACAACAGGAATTATAATATTAAGACCTGGTTGTCTTTCTTTCCGGAGCACTATGAAGAACAAATTAAGTACCAGACATGTATGTGTTTTGCAAAAGTTTGGATGCTTAATACACATACTATATTGCCTCAGCTCTTCCTTAATATGTCCCAGAAATGCAGTGTGCCTGTTGCCTCACAGACTATGGCTTGGGGGAGAACATGAAAGGTCTCCTCTTTGCTAAACATAAATTAGTGTGTTGGCCTTTATGAATAACTGTTTCTCATCTTTGCTGTATTTGAGTTTTTATTTGATTCCTCTTAAATAGCATATGATCAGTAGCAAAAATAGCGTTGTGGCTGGGCCTCCAGCAGCCATTTTAAACAATAAAAGGACCTTGGGATAAGAAGCACACAGAGGAAAGAAACACGGTGAAAGAAAGTGAGTTTCTAATGCTGTGTACCTCAGACCAGGCTGAGTCCAAAAGACCCCACAGCTCATCTAGCACTAGAAATCAGGTGACTGACCCCTACTACAGAACCATCTGAAACTATATCATATAAATGTTGTGCAAAAGGTTGGATGCTTAATACATATTATGCATTGCCCCAGCTCTTCCTTAACCTATCCCAGAATGGAATGTGTCTGCTGCCTCAAGGACTATGGGAAATGTACATTTTCAGGCTACAATTTATGCAAAGAAATAACAAATCTTGAGTACTTTATAAAATACTAGCTGACATAATGTGGCTGAAAAACAGAAGAGGAAATGGCTCCATGCAGAAGGCAGCAAGCACGTGGGATTGCCTTTCTTCATTAACAGCCTGCTCTCTGAAAATCTAACTCACTCCAAGAAACCAGCATCAATCCCATTGGAACCCAGTATTCCCAGTGACATAATTACCTCCCACAAGTCCTCACAACTTACATGTTCTACCACTTGTCAACATCACCGCACTGGGGACCAAGCTTCCAGCATATGAATACTGTGGAAACTAGATCAAAGCATGTCTAAACTACAGCAGTAGAGTATACAGATGTATACATATGAAGTCATGCTCACTCTTATATTATACACATGTAGTCACACAGCTGCAAATTAAGTCGTGATACAAAAGGATATACATAGACACACTGATAGAAATCACACAACCACATGTGTAACCAACCACACTTTGTATGACCATATTTGTATAGTCTTACATTATCACTTCATCCTCATATATCATACATATAATTATACTTAGGCACACAAGCACATAAATTTAGAGATACAGAAAAGCATATGTACACAAATAAACAGATGTATTCATAGACATAAGCATACATGAATCCATAACATCGTTAACATAAACAATTCCTCATCTACTTTACATGACAGATTTCTGTTAACAAATGTTCTACAGGGAAAAGAAGGATGTGTTCACTTTTTGCAAATGTTCATTGTTTCCATTCATTAGTCATTGAGTATTTGATGGCAATATATAGATATAATATAATGAAGAATACACTCAGAAATGATAGTGGCATCTGAGTGCTAAGGTCTGTCATAAAAATTAATGATACTATTGCATAACATATGGACCAGAATTCCTCTTGGATCATATATTCTCAAATATTTATTGCTCCCATATCCTTGAATAGTTTGAATGCCTCTGGAGTTGTAAATAATGACATCAAGATGTAAGATTATAAGGATTATAAATTATTAAGGATTATAAATAATTCCTTGCATTGCTTGAAAAACTGTAACTCAAATTTGTTGAAGCAAATAGCCACTTTATTGATTCACACAATTGGCTGATTTAAGAAGAAACTGAAACTCATAAGAGTCATCCAGCAATTCCAATTATGTCTTAAATGACCATTTATTCTCCAGGTTTCATCTCTTAATTCCTATGATTGCTCCATACTCCAGTGGGATCATGCCACACAGCAGAAAATATGGCAATCAAGTGCTTTAACATCACCATACCTTCATGAATCTTGGTTGAAGAAAGGCAATAGTATCTTCATACTCACAGTTCTTGTAAGAATACCAGATATGTGTCCAACCCTAGGAATGGGCTGGGAAGATGTGAGCCTCACACTGGTGAAAGAGACAAGATGGGGAGGGTGAAAAGATATTATAAGGCCATGAATGGATATCAAAAAATGTACTGGAAGAAAGTAGAACAGAGAAGATCTAAAGCTTTGTGACAGTATTTATAAGAAATGATGAACTCACATACTAAGACGGCATTTTTGTGATGTTATAATCTCACACATTCAAAACAAACTATGGTGAAGAAAAGAAAAAGACCTAGAGAGGCCTGCAGAGGGAAAGTGACTGAGCCAAACTGTGTATGGACATGATAAAACTATCCCAGTCAGTGAGAATGTTGAAAGCCTTGATAGATGTTCATGTCTCATAAACACATCTATTTGAAATTACATGTTTCAGTATGTGTCAAGTTTACATCTAATGTAAAAAGCAAGATGTAGCATAGCTGGAAGTATGGGGTAATAGGAACAATGTAAGAATTAGCAATGGAAAGATTCTGGTAGTTGGTGGATTTGGATGGTGGGCGCACAAGCTCATTAAATTCCTTGTTTACTTTATATAAATGCATATATTTAAATTTTTCTTAAGAACACATATTTTTTTTAAATTTATTTTTATTAGGTATTTTCCTCGTTTACATTTTCAATGCCATCCGAAAAGTCCCCCATACCCACTCCCCCAATCCCCTAACCCACCCACTCCCCCTTGTTGGCCCTGGAGTTCCCCTGTACTGGGGCATATAAAGTTTGCAAGTCCAATGGGCCTCTCTTTGCAGTGATGGCCGACTAGGCCATCTTTTGATACATATGCAGCTAGAGACAAGAGCTCCGGGATACTGGTTAGTTCATATTGTTGTTCCACCTATAGGGTTGCAGTTCCCTTTAGCTCCTTGGGTAATTTCTCTAGCTCCTCCATTGGGGGCCGTGTGATCCATCCAATAGCTGACTGTGATCATCCACTTCTGTGTTTGCTAGGCCCCGGCATAGTCTCACAAGAGAAAGCTATATCCTTTCAGCAAAATCTTGCTAGTGTATGCAATGGTGTCAGCGTTTGGAAGCTGATTATGGGATGGATCCCTGCATATGGCAATCACTAGATGGTCCATCCCTTCGTCACAGCTCCAAATTTTGTCTCTGTAACTCCTTCCATGGGTGTTTTGTTCCCATTTCTAAGAAGGGGCAAAGTGTCCACACTTTGGTCTTCGTTCTTCTTGAATTTCATGCGTTTAGCAAATTGTATCTTATATCTTGGGTATCCTAAGTTTCTGGGCTAATATCCACTTATCAGTGAGTACATATTGTGCGAGTTCCTTTGTGATTGGGTTACCTCACTCAGGATGATGCCCTCCAGGTCCATCCATTTGGCTAGGAATTTCATAAATTCATTCTTTTTAATAGCTGAGTAGTACTCCATTGTGTAAATGTACCACATTTTCTGTATCCATTCCTCTGTTGAGGGGCATCTGGGTTCTTTCCAGCTTCTGGCTATTATAAATAAGGCTGCTATGAACATAGTGGAGCATGTGTCCTTCTTACCGGTTGGGACATCTTCTGGATTTATGCCCAGGAGAGGTATTGCAGGATCCTCCGGTAGTAATTTTCTGTGGAACCACCAGACTGATTTCCAGAGTGGTTGTACAAGCTTGCAATCCCACCAACAATGGAGGAGTGTTCTTTTAAAGCAAAGAAATTCAAAACTATGTAGTAACTACCATGAAGTCTATAGGGACTAAGTGCTGAGGCACCGCATATCCTGAAACCGTTCCTTGCTAAGGAAGTGGAGGTATGGGCAAACCCTCTCAAGAATTCAAGTCTTCTGCAGTATGGAAGAGACTAGCAGGATTTATATACTCCATCATAACCAAGAATCGTTTCCCTCAGATAAAAGCCGCCTATGCTGCTATTCATTTCCAAGATTGTGCTTCCGCCTTACCATCACTCTTGTTTGTTTGTTTGTTTTGACAAAATCCCATGTGTGACAAGCTTACTTCATGCGAAATTTAAAAATTATATGTACAGGAAACAAGTTAATTTTCTCTATGAATGACTTTTCTGTTGCAGTGATGAAACACTAAAACTAAGACAACTTGTACAAGAAGAGGTGTATTTGGGCTTACAGTCCCAGAGGATATGGTCCATAGTGCAGGGAAAAGGCATGGCAGCAGGTAGTATGGTGGCTGAAGCAGGATGACGAAAGCTGTGTCTCCCTGACAAGCAGAAGAAAGAGAACGAACTGGAAGTGGCAGCGATCTTTAAACTCTCAAAGTCCACGGTTATAGCCTTCCTCCAGTAATACATCATTTCCTAAGACTCCCCAAACATGTCAGCTGGAGACTAAGAATTCAAATAGATGAGACTTAGTGGAATATTCTCATGTAAACCATCACGTTTCTCTTTCCCAAACAAGCATTATCTATTTAGGAGAATAGAAAATGTACACAAAAAGGTAATTAAAATTAGATAGAGTTTGA
Source organism: Mus caroli (assembly GCF_978045245.1). Taxonomy (NCBI): domain Eukaryota; kingdom Metazoa; phylum Chordata; class Mammalia; order Rodentia; family Muridae; genus Mus; species Mus caroli. The sequence continues at coordinate 59,998,670 of NW_028227261.1, forward strand.
AAGTGCTCATTATAGAAGAATGCACATTAACTGCAGAATAGTTCATGCCAGATGTGCTAGCACTTGCACATGGTTTGAGCTTACTGAGACAGGCATGGGAGATGTGCATTGTCTAGTTAAAACTCTCTGGGATCTACAGCGTAAGTGAACGTACTTCCCAGATGAGAATACTAGGCTCAGTTCAGTTAAACAACTTATACAACCAACTTCTATAATATGCAGGGTCCAGTGGGACTCTGTACTAAAAAATTGTTAATAATTCTAAAATATTATGATACATTAAGGCATGTTTAGTAACCTTCTGAGCATGCGCCCGTATGGTTACAAAAGTCATACAAAAAGATGACTTTGTTTATTCAAATACTAACTGGCAGAGCTGTAACATGAAGTTAGCATACTGTACCTGGAAGTCTAGGACTTAATTCATATATACCGCTATCATGGAAGTGTTCTTCATGCACAATAATGGAACTGAGATAATTCAGGTTTCCTGAGTATTATTCTCATTGCCTCCCCTGTGAGAGCTGTGGACTCACTGAAAGTTGAGGAGGAACACATCACAGACTCACAGACAACATACTTAATCAGGAAGGAAGCAAGGGCATGTCTTTCATCCCCTGCTTTTCTCCTGTAATTGATGATCCCTTAGGAATGTTGCTGGTCAATCATAAAAGAGTCTAAGAACAAACAACATTTATACAGGTGTTTAGGATGTTAGGAGTGGAAATTGTGTAGGCTGGAAGAATCATGACTGTCATCTAATCTCTCCTCTGCTGGATTGAAAGCTTATAGGGAATGAGGAGCTATCCTGCTCTTCACCGTGGTCCATATCCAACCGTGCTCAAGGAACATGACAGAAGCAATTACAGCATCTGCTGAATGTCAGCAAATACCACAGGGATTTGTTATGCTGTATAGAGTTGCAATGAAGAAAGTAAGTTCTAAACCGATAGATTTTAAATTGTTAGCATATTTAGTGTGTGTGTGTGTGTGTGTGTGTGTGTGTGTGAACATTCTGTGGGACCTGTGTGGAGGGGAGAGAACAATTTGTAGGAGTTGTTTCTTGCCCTCGACCATGAGGGGTCTAGGGATTGAACCAAGATCAGTAGGCTGACAACAAGTGCCTTTATCCACTGAGCTATCTCACTGGCCCACATGACAGATTTTGACTCTTGGGCAATGGAAAGTTCTCCAGCTCCAAGATGGGACACACTAGGATGTCCCCTTCAAGTACTTGAGTATAATGGCAACAAGAGACTCCAAACACATGTCTTAGAACACCAGAAATGGAAGACATATTTTCTCTTAGGTCAGTGCCGGCTGACGTTGGCAAAGAAGTTGACAAAAAAGAGAGGTAGACTTACTTTTCTCTTAAGTAAGGAATTATGTTGGGATCATATCCTGATGCTTGCCACGAGGGCACAAACGTCCTTCAGACACCCTTTGAAGCAGCAACATGTGTACTACTATCAATCCACATACTTTATTCCATGTAGAAAAGTTGAGTGGGTTCTGTGTTCCAATATAGAAAAATTAATTGACTCTGAGTACACCAAGGCTCATTACTGTGTGTGAGCAAACAAATGTGCAGTTCTCATTCTTCAGAGACATTTTTATATCTAATTGGAAAGATTATAAATGTACTGTCATTCAGTTCTGGTTATAGCTACCATTGTGGGGCTTGGGGAGTAGCTCGGTGTTTTAGTTTGGGCATAGATACTGTAAATATTATGTCCAGCCCCAGTGGTTAACCTGAGATGTAACAGTCACCATGCTTACAGACATCTGTGGGGAGAAAATGCTGGATAAATCTGTCTCAATAGTAATGATGAATTGCATGACTTCATAGAAATGGTAACCTTTGTAGGCAAAAGGTCAGACGGGTTGAGGAATGGAGAATGAGGACATCAGGGGACAATTCCATTAGCTCTAATATAAAGTCAAAGCCAAAAGGGGAGTCAAATTAATAGCGCATTCAGAGAGGGCAGTAGATAAACCAGTCCAGATCTCAGGAGGAAAGACTGACCATGTGCCATTGTCTCCTCTTTCTTCCACTAAAGGGTTCTTTTTTTTTTTTTTAACTTATACTCTGACTGGGCCCGCCTCCATTAAATGAGCTTTTAAAAAGAATGATGGACTTGCTCTTTTAAAACACAGTCAATTATTTTCACAAAGTTCCCATTGACTGTGGAATTTAAACCGAAGTATCTAAGAATCCTGTGTCATATACAACTCAGAGAGTTACAGTCTATCCAAATGTTAATGTGTGTACACAGCCATTACAAGCTGGGGAAGTGGCCCACAGAGAGAAATTCACCCCTACAAACTGCTGAGAAGTCTGTTTTAAGAATCCTCCTCCTCCTCTTCCTCCTCCTCCTCCTCCTCCCCCTCCCCCTTCTCCTCTTCCTGACCTAGGTGTTTATCAAACATTGAGCTCCCTGCTGAATACCTACCTAAGTCTTCACATCTCCCTCTAAACAGGAACCATTGCTTGCTTCTTATTAGCTTTCAGGAGACATAGACTCAAAGAATTGAAGTAATGGTAACTGCTACCATTTACTGAACACTTCTGGTTTACTGGTCAGTTTTAAGTCTTATTTAATCTTCCAAACATCCTTAGAGATCAATATTCTTTGCTTCCTCATCTGGGATAAGATACAAAGGCAAGTGAAACGGAGTAAGGCATCTACAGAAATGTAGCTAGGGATCTGAAATTGGTTTGCTCCCAGGTCTAATGCTGAATTTGTTTTGAATTCTTTTTGTTTTGGCTTGGTTTGTCAGCAATAGTCTTGCTTCATAGCTTAGGCTGGCCCCGGGACTCATAATCCTCCTAGCTCAACCTCCTGACTCGAATTCTGTTCTCTAGGAACTCATCGTTTTGACTTGATATGCCCTGCTACTTGCATGTGCTTCATTCTGGATGGTACAGAACATCATTTAGCAGAGGTGGAATCCATGATTAAACACACTCATATCATGTCCATATTTTGTCTCATAACACTCACAAACACAGTTCACAGCACTGACTTTCATTCCTTTTCATCTAAACATTTTTTAAAGAAGAAAGAATGTATTGCACTATATTAGAGAGAGAAAAAAATCTTACAACATTTCCTCTTTAGAAAAAATTTCCAGGTCACCCAAAATTTCCATGTCTTTGTGTATGTTTCCTGTGACACTCTTCTACCAATTCATGTAAGCCTCTAGGGCATATATGGAAATGGGTCTTCTGTGTAGAGGTCAAGAAAAATAATGTTTGCAACAAATAGGTGACTCCAGTGACCATTCATGTGTGATTAAATGACACACAGAGCAATGGTGAGGATTCCACACTCTCTTCCAAGCATGGAAGCTGGGAAGGTTGGTCTCAGCATATGACAGTGGATGGTAGAGGTAGAGATTGGGAAACACTGAGAGAGGAGGGACGTGCTATAGGGACTGGAAAATAAGTACCAAGCAGTAACAAGTTCCAGTACTCTATAGCACAAGTTATTCTTTCAGAAATAACTAGAAGTGTTTGATGCTTCTGAACATAAAGTAATAATGAGTAGATAAAATATTACTCTATTTGAATTTCAGACACTGTGTAACTATATTAAAATATATACAATTTCCCATTAATATGTATCATTATTACCTACTACAAATGTTCAGTGTTTAAAGAGATGGAAATACTAACTACCTCAGATCTATGGTTATGTCAAATCATCTCCCTACAACAAATGTAAATGAGTAAAATATTCATAATAAGCAAAAAAGAGAACAGACATAGATAGCATCAACAAAGCTACTCCCCTTACATATTTCTTATCAATCAAGGCTACATCCAAAACCCCTTTCTAAGAAACTTCACACCTGGCTACTTGAACTGTTTAGGCTTGTGCTCAGCACCACACCACAATGGAAGAATTGTCAGCAACAGGAGTTGACATTGTTAATGTAATGACCTCTCCAACACTCACATTAGCTTTCACTTGTGTTCTGCTGTGTTCCAGACACCTCTGAGGTGAAGCAGTTCTAACTCTCAGGACAAGAACTAGACAGGCTGTGTGTGAAGAGAACATGCTGGTAGCTGCATTCTGTAAGGCACTTGGTACTTTTCAAGTAAGGTAGGCATGAGGAGGAAGCAACATTGAACTCTCCTGCTGTGTTCACGAATATTTCACAGAGGGGTGGCATGTAAATGTGGTTCTCTGAGAAGAATGGGGATTTTCCATGAGAAATGGGGGAAGGAGATAAAGGCCTCCCAGATAGAAAGAGAAAGATCAGTGTAAACCTTCATGTTCTGTTTGAAAAAAAACAGAAAAAAAAATGTGTGTTTACCAGGGCTGGAATGAAGCAAGATTGAGGGCTGAGATCCTCATGTGCAGGTTCTGAGGTCCTGATGTTGTCATGCATGCACTATAGAGTTGTCAGTTTAATTACTTGGCTGCCTCGATGTATTTTCAACTATTCCTTTCTGAGAGTGGGTGGGGAACAGATAGTAAAAAAAAAAACAAAAAACAAAAAACTGACTACCAAAACCAGAAGCAAATATCCATGTACAGTACAATTTCCAAGGACAGAAATCCGAAGCACGGCTAACCCGTGATTGTTTTAGCTGACGAAGAACTATGGGACAAAGTGACATTCACCACACTGTAAAGAATGTGAGTTGCATGAAAAAAAAATTCCCAGAGAAGAATCACTAGTATTCACAGACTTCCCAGTCAGTGGTAAAGGAGAGAGAATTAGATGTAACCCTTATTTCATGACAAGCTCATATTGTCTATAAGCATTGCTGAAGCTTCTTCCACCACACACTCAAACAAGAACAAGGACACCATTCCTACCGTCTGTGCAGTTTTCCCTTTCCTGTCTCCCCATCCATTCTGACTGCTTTTCTCTATTAATTCTTAAAGTGTTTATCTCCTTCTTTTCTCCTGTAAATTATTTTTGAACGTGAGAGAGTAATTTGTTGTAATGTTTGTGTCCTCCAAATAGTCCACCTCCATGTGTCTTAGTACAAATTCACTGCTCATCTTCTTCACATTTATGCTACATACATACGTGTGTGTGTGTGTGTGTGCACATCAACACATGTATTCATTTTACCACACAGATCCAGGAAAGTCAGTCCACATAGTTGTGATTTTTGTCCCTTCACTCTTAATTACACTCTATTATATGAATATACCACTGCATGTTTATCCTTTTTCAGGTCTACAGAGACTGTGTGAAAATATTTCTGATTTCAATTTTCCATCAGCTCTTTGAACATTATTATCTCCATTTTGTGGGGGAGGACACCAACATTCTGAAAGAATAAACACCGTTCCTACTATCACATAGTCACATAGCCACGGAGACAGAGTTTCAGGTAGCTCTGGAGGACTTCAGTGCCTGCATTAGCTCTCCTTCTTTCCTGGGGAATTCCATTTTCAAAAATGGCCCAGAAGCCTCTCTAGCTCATTTTGGATTCTATGAGGCCTTTTGATGAGTCACTGATCAGGTGAAGTTAGTCCTTCTAGAGCTACCTCTGGCAGTGTCAAAGCAGCAGGGCGACTTACGCAATTCTGTGGGCAGCAGTGAGTTATGTCAATGAGTTTTGGTCCAGCCAAGAGTGTGGCTGAATAGACACAGCAACTGCTTGGGAGATTTGTCTTTCTTGTCCATCATCAATGCCTGCATGTGAGTCCATGTGAATAGAACTGTACCTCTTCCAAAATTCTCCCAAGGCTAGGAAAGGAAGTGCTGACCACTAAAAAAGGAAGGGGAGTCAGTAAGTGGTAGTTTGGGTTAAGAACTTCTCATCAGGCATGTTCTGCTTTTGTATACAAATATTTCCCACTTAAATCAAATAGAATTCTCTATTATGGTGGTTTTAAGAGAGGCTAAATATATACAATTCATTAATCCCTTCAGCATAATCTTTGTAAGGAGAGATCCATTGTTTCACATGGAAAAACATTCAGTCGGCCACCCTCTAATGTTCCTAACACCCTGACAAACACAGATCTTGCTAATTAAAAATCTATAAGCTAAGAAGGCAGCAGGTGCTAGTGTGCTTAGAAGGTGCTGGATTAGAACCATTCCTAGAATCTCTTTCCCACTGCCTATCACAAGAACTGGACCATGATGTCTCTCTCATTGGTGCTCAGGTTGTGGATTTTACACAGAATGTTATTAGCTGGGTGCAATGGTTCATACCTGTATTCCCAGCATTTAGGAGGTAGAATCAAGAGGATTAGAAAGTCAAAGACATCCTTGGCCAGATAGAGAGTCCAAGGCCAGCCTGGGCTACATGAAATCCTGTTTCAAAACAACAAGAGCTTTATGAATCTCTATGTAGGGAGGATCAAGAAAATGAACAGTTGAAAACTTAAATTGTGAGATTTGTGTTTCTTTAGCGTTACACTAGAAAGCATGATCAAATGGGCCTATTCATGAATTATCTATTCAATTTTTGGCATGCAATTTACTATTGTTTAAGGCCCAGACAATGAAGAAACATCATTTCTTTAAAGCATAAATCTAAGTGTCTTTTGTTTGGAAGAACAATAACACAAATACTAGGGACTAGTTGCTCTGTGGAACATTCCTAAGTTTGATGTTTAACCTAGCCATCTTGATTTACGTTCTCTTTCTGGCACAGTGGAGTCACATGACTTTTCAGATAGCCTTTATTACTTTTTGGCTCTTTATAAATGAGCTAGGACCATGAGCTTGTGTTAACCTTGTGTAATACACTGGAGGTGGTAGTTGCTAACACCTGAGAACTCTATTTAATATGTTGTATAATAAGCTATTTTATGGTTAGAGATCTAAAATAATATTTATTTTATTTTCTGTCAATGAGAAACTGCTCTCTGTGAAATTACTGCTTGGAACCCTTGTATGATGATAGTCAAATATCTCCTAAAACTGTAACTATCTCAAGGCTAGGTGTGACTAGGTATCTGACAAAGTATATCTACCTAGGTGTCCTTGGGACTGGAGATCAGCTGGTCTATCAGCCCTCGGTGGCCTCTGTAGTAAGGTGATCTCAGGGAGTCAGGCTCAGATAGTGCAAGCCAACTTCCAGGAAGGTGTGTCTGTTCCTCGGATGGTTCTGTAAAAGATCCAAGTCAAGTTGCATGGACTTCTATGGCCTGGCCTAGAAAGTCACACTATACTTTTATGATACTAAAATGGTTAGTCAAGGTGCAGAGCACAGAGTACTTCTTTGAAGGAAAAACATCTTATATTTGAGCTACAGCATTAGCACAAAGGTGGCTAGGGTTGGGAAAGAAAAGGGAGGGAGGAGACACAGGGCTCAGGAAGCCAAAGGGGAGAACTCATGCTAAATGAAGTTAAGAAGTGGCTTGTCTGCCTTCATCCTGGGCCAGAGGAAGAAGCATATTAAATGAATTTCAAGTGGGAACTTAGGAGGGGTTGATAGCTGATTGGCTGTGGTTTATCCTATTAGCTCTGTAACATTGTAACACCACTTTTTAGAAAGCCAAAATCACAAAATAAGTTTAAAAAAATCCTTCAAAGGAAAAATGCTGAAATTTTAACAAATTTAATTTGGAATTGATTTTAATTTGTGAGTGTAGAAAAAATAAAGAAGAATGGGTGATTTTAATGAACTGGGTAGAGGCAGTTAGCTAACAAAAGCAGGAGCTAACAAAAGAGGGTTAACACAAAGATGGCACTATCATTGTTATTATTGGTTAACTGGTTCCTTTCAGTTGGATGCTGGAAATCTGCTGCTTTGTTTATGAAAACTGGCTGGTTTCATCGCTCAGTTTTGTTGGTTGGTAACACCCAGTATGAGTTATTCTTGAGGGCAGGCTGCTTTAAGGACCTGTGTGGAGCTACACTAACCACAAGGACCACCTGGGAAAAATAGCATTTAACAAATTATTTGATTTTTTAAAGGAATTCCTTTAATGCTTTGAAGGAGCTAAAACAGCAAGGCAAAGCAGGGGGTGAGGATGGGTGTTATTAGAAAGGATCTGACTATGCAGGTGTCCATGTGCATTGAGGGTCAGAAACCAGAGTCACTAAAAATGAATAGAGACAGACCATCCTCTCTCAACCTACCCTTTAAAGGTGTCGGGAATAGTATTGGACTTTAGGGTTACTCACAGGGTTCAAATGGAAAGAGGAGACCAGGCCATGCTGATCTTAATTTAAGTACTGAAAATATTATCTTGATTGCAACTGCTTGCCACTGCTTCTCTGGAGGCAGACCATGCAGTTATGAGAACAGAAAATGCATGCTTGCTATCACTTACCTCACCTACTTTGAACACTCATCGTGTACATTGTTTTGAATGTTTCCTGACACTCAGAAGGTGGTAACTCTGGCTACGAACATTATTAGTATTAGTGTGTTGTTGGTTCTAGTGAAAGAGCCCTGAAAGAAACAACAGCCACCTGCATTTGAATTCAACTCCTTACAGGAACTCTGAGCTATTCTGTTTGAGATCAGGAGGAAAAGTTGCTATGAAAGCATTGTCACAGCACTACAGTGACTGCCAGCACGCATTCCTGCAGCTGGGACCTGACAGGCAAGGGAGTTCATGCTTGCCTACTGGGAAGGTTACTCACCAGGCCCCAATGAGTCACAAAAGATAGATATGTAGATATGGATATAGACATACAGTCCAATCCTGTTAGACCCTGCCACAAAAGAAAACAATTACTTATAAATAGGGGCAATCTGGTAAACCTCTGGAATTTAAAGGGGAGCCTTCATATACTCTTCTCCATTTTTACCTTCTTTCCCTGTCGTCTCGTCTGTGCATTAATCTTATACACTAGTCCCACAGATGTCCCATAAACAAGTATTCTATAGTTAAATGGTTTCAGGAAATTCAGGATAACAAATACCCTTCCTATAAGTTTAATGCAACTTGCCACATATATGCTGAGAACTCTGATGGAGGTACCATTTAACTCTGTGTAGCCCAGAACATCCGGTCTTTTGATTCATACTTCCACCATATTAATTTTTTCCAATCATTATTAATATACTTCAGCACAAAGGCTTGGGGGTAAGTCATTCTTGAAAAAGGACAACAGTACAGAGATGCACATATATGAAGTAGTTTTAATGGTGGCATTGTCAGAAGCAAAGGAGAAAAGGATTAGAGAAATAGACCAGTGTGTGTGTCGGGGGGAGGTTGAAACAGAGTAATACCTGTATTATTATCAGGAATCAGTTCAGGGATACATGCATAAACACCTAAAGACAAACATTTAGGAAGAATGGAAGCACCTGAGATCACAACAAAGTCTCATATGCCCCTCTCACATAAGAAACATGGAATTGGGGATGTGGGAGATAGGGATTGATATGCCTGGCAGGGAATTTAAATGGAAATTTCTGAATTTTAAGTATTAGAACTTTGCTTCTTCGGGATTCCAAGCTTTGTCATCTCATACATTAGCCAGGTTTTTCTATAGTAGCCAACAGAATTCTCTCTCTCTCTCTCTCTCTCTCTCTCTCTCTCTCTCTTTCTCCATCTTTTTACAAGATTTATGGTAAAAACTAGTTTACTAGTTTGTGGAGGGGTCAGGAAGCCTCAGAATTATTTGCAAACTGGAATTCCAAGGGAAACCAATGATACAACTCAGAAATCCAGTCTAAGTCTAATGGCCTAATTTGCAAGGTAAAAGGAAGACACCCTCTGTTTAAGTCTTGCACTTCATAGAAATGTGGGCTAGGATATTAGATGCTAGAATAAGAGAAGTTGTCTATTCCCTCTCAGGAATGGAGATTGCCTTTCCTTGGCTTTTTGGTTCTATTAAGGTGCTTCCTAGGATTTGTGGTACCCATCTGCATTTTGAGTACAGACCAATTTTTCTTTTTCTCCTGAATCAAAGGCTATTCTTTTTCTAGAAACATTCTCAAAAAACATTCTTAGAAATGATTGAGCATCCTTTATCCTAACCAAGTTCACACATGAGATTGCAAATACACATAACATAATATTTTTGGCTTTGTAGAGCATACTGTAGCAATGAGAGAGAATGTTTGTCATCAGAGATGGAGATATCAATGTCTCAAGCCCGTTTGTGATATGGCTATTAGCATTAATTGGTATGGAGAAAGAAACGCATTTCAAGCAAGGAAACAACCTGATTACATTGGTATAAGGACTCTCTGTGCTTTCCCTGAGACCCAGGAAGAGATGGCAAAAGCAATTCTTTTCATTCTTCCACATGGCCCTGGTTCTCATCTTCAGCATGTGGTGTTCTTCTGTTGACTCAGCATCCATGGTGTTTACTTTATTATTGTCTATTTGCCCTTGGGGCACAGTTTAAATATTACTTTTCAAGGAAGCTATCCTTAAATCTCTCAGTCTTCTTCCCTAAATGTACACTCTATCTATCTATCTATCTATCTATCTATCTATCTATCTATCTATCTATCTATCTATCTATCATCTATCTATCTATCTTTAGCTCTAACTTTAATCTATACCAATGTGTTTATGTGCCTTTATAATCTGTTTGTCATACTATTTCCACATAAGAAAGTTCTTTCATCACATTTCCACACACATGAATCCTTCAAGGTCTACTTTGAATTCTGTTTTTCACCAATCAGCACAGCTGAAAATACTTCTGACCTTCTCTTTGATTATCTATAAATGTGGCTTCAGACATTTCTAAGATAGCCCCTATCTCTCAGGCCCTTCTCACATAATTTCTGTGGGTCACCCATGTTAATGCATTGTGATTCTAATTGAGGCCTTATTTGCTTGGACTAGAGAGGTTTGTGTTATACTCTTGCCCAGTGATTCTACTCTTTAGGATTTTCAAGTTTGACTTGGAAAGAGTTTATCTATTTTTCTCAGTTGCTGAAACTCCATAACAGAGTATTTTAGAACTATTACAGGTCAGTGTTATGTTTTGCAGGAACTGTGACCTGTGATAAAAAGAAAAACATTGTGCCCATTTAGAAACACAGACAAGAGCAACCTGTTTTAAAGTCTGTTCAATCTTTACCTAGCCTTAGACCTATAAGATATGCATGGATACGTCCAGTAATCTCACAGTTGTTTTATTTGATTTAAGATGAATTTATGTCACCAAAAACAAAGAAATTAGTACAAACTAGCCATTTTGAAAGTACCTGAGATGTCACATATTTCTTTAATTGAGCACCAGGATACATAGAGCTAGAATTTCAATGCCATATTCCATAGTTCAGCATATTGATTATTAATATATTTATCTGGATTTTCTGCCAGAAGACAGTGGAACCTAGTGGCACAATTACAGGCATTGGAGGCAGACTTGGATTTAAGGCCAACTCCATTTTTCTAAGAAAAAAAAATGTGACTCTGATAACTGCAGTTTTCTGAGTCTTATCTGTCATGTGATGATAGATAATAACACCTACCTTCAAGAGTTTTTAATCACATGATGTAATTAATAATGTATTAAAGGAGCTGACACTGAATCTGGCTCTCTATAAGCCCTTAGCATTCAACATATACTGACTCTATTGAGCGTAATAGGCATCATTATCGTATGTGCCACGGAGGAAGGAAGAGCTGATAGGTCTATGACATACTATTAATTCATGAGTCACGCATATTTCAGAGCCAGTAAACTGAAAATGTGTGTTTTACTATTTATGAAATACAATAATGTTGCTGGGCATGACAGTGTAGTATAGTGCAATGTAATCCTGGCATTGGTGACACAATAGTGATTAAAGCCTGAAGGTGGATAATATCTAATAATTGACACATTTCAGATCTTCAAAGGGACATCAAATAATCTTAAATCAGTATTTATCACTCTCAAAGATAATCAGGCCTAGAAGTAAAGCAATGGGGAACACCAGCATATACACCCCTCTGTGTTTTTAGATATTATAGCAGTTGAATCTTTGTGCTCTGCATACAAACCAAAACAAACTGTCTGCTTACAATTAAAATCTTGCTGACTTTCCAAGAGTCTAGCCCCCAGGGAGCTATTTGAATCCTAGTCTTCTCCACAATGACGCAACTCTATTTGTAAGGGACAATTAAGGGGTTTCCTTGTAAATCAGGCCAAACTTTCCCCAAAATATAAGAAGGAAGTGTCTGAAAAAGATATCTGAGGCTTGTTTTCATGCTGGATTTAAAAAGAACAATTTCCAGCAAATTCTGAGTTTTCTTTTCATCAAATTTGGAAAGCCTATGCTTATGGTTCTTTGTAGTCTTTCAGCAGAACAGAGTTGGGTCTCTCTTAGGAAGTCTAGTGTAACAGTAACCAAGGGCCCTCTTTATGCAACCATTTATTGGCCTATTAAATCTGATCTGAATTGGGTTATTTTGTGGTCGGTTTCTTTTCCAACATAAATTGCTGAATTTGGATTTCCTAAATCATTCCTTCCCTTAGGGATGCCTCAGCAGCATCCCTGAAAAGGCACGCGCATTTGTGTTTTCCTGGACAACTCTCCCAGAAAGAGGTTAGGGAGATCCAGAAAACAAGGGTTTTTTTCTGCCTCATTTACTTTAGAAAGCTTACCAATGGTTTTAGACATGGTTCAATGGTAGTGCTTTCGTGTGGCAGGTGACAGAGAAAAGCTTAATTTTGTATAGGTCATATGCTGTCCAGGAAGCTGGGGATGCAGAGATAACTGATTTCTCTGTGTTCATGTGCTCCTTGGCCATGAGGCAGAGGGGGAACCACAAGTAAATTGAGACAATTGAGAGGCCTCCTTATACAGGTATGTGCAGCTAAGAGGAGAGGGCATTTGCTTTGCTCAAGTACATTGATGAGTTCTGCACACACCAGACCTTATTCACATATTTTAAGTGAAGAGGTTGTGCAGATGAGATCAAGGAGAAGTGAAGTAGACAGAGTTAGGGAACAAACAAACAATGGATTTCAGGAACTCTGAGAATACTAACAAAGAGAAGTCACCATGTCCCCTGGAGTCAAAAGAACATGGAAAGAAGTAATGTGTCCATTAAAGACTTCAGTGAGACCAGCACTGGATTATACCTCAGTGTGGAACAGCGGCAGAGGGGCACAATACCAAGCAGAAGGGGAGGAATGTTTTAGCCCTTCTCTCTGATTTTAGAGTTTTCCATTGGTGTTTCCCATTGTCTGAAAGTCAGATGGAAGACAGAAACTGGATCTGAGGGGAAAAGCGCATACACCCTACTTAGCACATCCAGCCTCTACAAGTGTTCAAATACACATCTGCATTTGTGCACATAGGCATATATCATTCATTAGTTTAGCAGATGTGTATAGTGTGACAAATAGAAATTAAAGCTAGTAGAGGCAGTGCTCCTGGTTTTGAAGGCTAAATAGTGACTAGAGAGCTACTACTTTTAACAAACCAAACTGGGGAGAAAGATGGAGCCAACTGGAACTGTTCCCTCTCTGAGTACAGAGAAAACATTTAACTCTGCATCCTCACATTCTATTTTAAAGAGAACTCAGGTTGCTATAGGAACAAAGTTCATCAAATGAAGTCTCTACAGGACATTCCTTTAAGTGACATTTACATTGGAAATTGAGCTCTAAAGAGGTCACCTAGAAAGTCAGTGACAAAGAGGGAAGTGTTTCTGGTAAAAGAGACACATGTCAAACTTGTGATTCTGTGAGAAGTTCAGTGTACTTGGAACTTAGAGCAAAGAAAAGAGAAACAATTGACAGATCATATCAGAGTGGCAGTTGGGGCCAGATTGTTTTGGACCACTTATCTTTAGAAGTTGATCATAAAATGAGAAATGAACCAAGCAAAGCTTTGAATAAGTTTCTTCCATGTCTGAAATATTATATACATGCATGCATACACAATACATAAGTACATATATACATGTTTTGAGTATATAAGTGTGTGTGCACATATAATATACATGTATATATGTATATATTGTGTGTAATATATAATACATACATATATGTATGTATATAATAACCTTTCAATCTCTCAGTCATCCTGAGAACATATAGAATTGGTGATATCACAATAAATACTAAGAAGAGAGAATCAGCCAACTGGCAGGAGTTGAGAATGACCTGGGAACATGGCAGAAAGTTTGGAGACTAAGAAACCAGAAAAAGATGCAGAAATATTAAATCACACAGTTTTACAGACAAACGGCTTGAGAGAAACAATTCCTAACAGGAAAGATTTATCTATACTCACAGTTTCAGAGGTCAGTTGGCCATATTTTTATGGGTCTGAGTATTTTAATAGCAGGAGTCTGAGACAGAGATGTTATTCAATTAGTTGAAGTCAGAAAGCAAAGAGAAAGACAAAGGCCAAGAATAAGTTGTACCCATCAAAGACACCCCCTTACTTACATGCTTCATCCACCAACTCCCCATAAATAACCCATCCATCACTGAACTTGTCAGTAGATTGATCCATTGATAGCACAGTGCCTACATGATTTAATCAACTCTCCCTAGCACTGCCATCTGGGGACCAAACCTTTAATAAGTGAATCTTTTAGGGTGAAACTTCATATGCATACCATAACATTTCACCCTAGTGCCTCAAAAGGCCATTAGAGACTCGTAATGAAAATGGGATTGATATTTATGGTAAGACTTGCCCATAATCCTAGCATTTGTGAGAGGCAGTTCTACCATTTCTCAAAAATGCTAGTCCACTTTGCTTTGTAACATAAAGAAAACTAATAGCTGTGACCCTCAAAGAGAACAAAGCCGAAGGAAACCAAACCCCAAGCCACCAAGTCATATACTTCCAATGCATGAAGTGGGCAAAACCAGCATTTTCTTTGCAAAAGTGAAGATGAGACCAAAGTAAAAGTGAAATCTGTGAAGGGAAAGTCAGTTCCTGTAGCTTCGTGTCTGGCATCTAGAGCATGTAGTGGCTTGATAGCCTTAGCTGATGCGTTCTCGTAGTTGGAGTAGCTTCTCTGTCTTCTCTAGCTTTAACACTCAGGGAAACTCTTGGGAAATCTATTCTCTGCCTGCAGCTGTTACTGTTCAATTCTCCATATTCTTGGCATCTCTCACATCTTGGGGCCTCTACTGAATCTGTCACTTCACTCTCACAGAATCAAATATCATCATCTCAAGGTTGACTATGGGGGCTTCAACTCTGTTACCAACTGTCTGGCTCTTGAGGGTTTCATTTGTAATATGGTAGAGGCCTACATGACTCTTAAAGTAGTGTATGTATATAACACACACACAATTATGGGGGGATAATGTCAGAATCTTCCACCAGCACAAGCAATGCGTGGACTCATTGGGACCATGATTTCGGTCGATTTTAAATGATGGGATGTCTGAATGCTGGAGAACACTTCTTCATGTGGCCATATGGGAGGAGGATGTGCCAGAGCTCTCTTCTTAAAGGAATGTCTATCAAATTCGTTTGCACATCCTTGACACTCAGATGCACAGAATTCAGCAAATGTCCAAAATGCACCCAAGTTGTACTTTATATTTCTAGTATAAAGTACTTTGGATCTTTGTGCTAATATTTTCAACAACATACATCCACATCCCTTTATTCCAACTTAGTGCACCCCTTTTCTGGTCACATGATGTACTTTCAATTCCTTCAGCTCTGTATTATGTTCCTCATTTTCACTATAAATCTTACTGAATGTAGCCAGCAACACCCATGCCACATCCTGAACGCTATGTTGGTTCAAAGTGTCTTTCAGTAGATTAACTAGTTTGTTACCTTTAAACTTTTCCTCACAGAAAGCCTAAGGCATAGACAAAATGTAAATAAATTCTTTGTCAGACTGTAACATGAATGGCCTCTAGTCTAACTCTCAACAGAATCTTTGTTCCCATGTGAAACTTTATGAACACAAACTTCATTGTTGGCGTTCCTAACAAGATTCTCTTCTGGTGACCTTCCACCAAAATTGCCCATTCTTCACTTCTGCTTACATCTACAGTCTTTTTCAATCCTCCTACAAAACACTTCTGGAGATATACAGTCACAGCAGTAACTCTGCCTCTGGCTCTCAATTTTCCATGTAGTTAACTGGAACAAAAATACATGAGAACACATATCTTAGTTAGAGTTTCCACTACTGTGAAGAGACACCATGACCAAGGCATCTCTTATAAAGGACAACACATAATTGAGGCTGGCTTACAAGTTCAGGGATTCGGTCCATTATCATCATGGTGGGAAGCATGGCAGGGAACAGGCATGGAGCTAGAGGAGATGCGAGTTCTACATCTTGATCCAAAGGCAAACAGGAGACTGGCTTCCAGGCAACTAGGAGAAGGGTCTCAAAGTCCATCCCCACAGTGACACACTTCCTCCAACAAGGCCACACCTACTTCAACAAGGCCACACCTTCTAATATTGCCATTCCCTGGGCCAAGCATATACAAAACATCACAACACAAATAAGGAAACATCTCTTTGTGCAGATTGCTCTAGAAGTCTCAGCCTGAGATCAGCTGGTCCCATTGTCATGGGGTTCTGGTGAGGTGGGGGTAGTGGCAGAGGAGAATCTTTATTTTAGGTCAGCCAGTAAATAAAGAGATAGGAAGTATCAAGGAACAAGCTATAACCTTTAAAGCCATGATCCACTGACCCATTTCCTCAAATTAAGCCCTGTCTCTTAATAGTAAAATCCATCTGTGAACACATTATCGATAAACCATGGATGAAATCACTCATGTTCCAGTCACTTCCTCACATCACCACCTTTGGAAGACACCTCATCCCTAAACAATAACAAAAATTAAACTAGAAGATCCCACTTTCAGGAATCCCAAGTGACAATAGGGAGGAGATAATGTGTGACACATGTGACACAGGTTGTGATGTTCTCCACCCCCTGCACAGGGCTTTGCTTGTACATCTACACACTCACCACTACTAGAATATATATTTCTCTTTCTCTTAAGTATCCAATATTGGAATTTTGGGTCCCAGAGAGAGACATATGTTTAGTGTTAATAAAATGTTTTACTAGATTTCTGTGAGTTTTGTGTGCACCAATTCCCTTGTTTAGAATTCCTTCTTTCACCATCTAGGCAAGAAAAAGCATTGATCCCAGCTTTTGAAATCACATATGAGAATGCCACATTGAGAGAGATTAGAAGATAGCCAGTAGGTAGTAGCCAATGTCTAGCACAGTACACTTAGAAAGAAAATGAGGTTTATTTCATTCACTGTATTGAAGGCTGACTGTGAAGTGACTCAGTGAAGGCAGGGGAGGGGCTACCTCTCTATCATTAGCTCATGGTGAATAGCAGTGGAGGCACTAAATGCAGGAGCAAGTAGATTATATCTTAACACAGGAAGCCAAAGAAGGTAGTGGCCATGTTTGCCCTTTTTATGAAGCACTCTGCAAAGACCATGAAGAGTTAGATTTTTAGTCAACTTCTAGTTAATTTTTGTGCATGGTATTATCAGTACTTCTTTTGTTTATAACAAGTTAATTTTCTATGCAGCACAGATTATACCTTATCTTTTAAAACTTTTATTTTCTGTGCACTCTTTATTAAGCATCTTACCTTCTTTCTGCTGAATTTCAGTGCTAGAATGTGGTTCTACATACAGTGACCAATTACTGTAATCTGTAGTCGGTTAATTGCTTTGTTTTTCTAGCCTAGCCCAAATGTTATACTGTTTAAACTATTATGATGGCAGCTGAAGAGGTAGCCTGTGGTTAAGAGTACTAGCTGCTCTTGATGAGGGCCTGAGTTCAAATCCTATCAGCTATGTAGGACGTGTCACAGTGGTCTATAACTCAAGCTCCAGGGCACCCAACAGCCTCTTCTGACCTCCTGGGTCATTCCCATTCACATGTACATACCCCACCCCACCGCAGATACATAATATATACACAAAGCAGACACACATACACACACATATATACATATATATACATAAAATAATAAATCTGACATTACTATAACTTTATAATAGTTTAAAGCCTGATAATGCCATCTAACTTTGTTCTCCTTAAGGATTACTTTAATACACACTTTTTATATCCAATAATACAAGTAACTAAATAAGTTGTACAATTTTAAAAAATAATGTGTATCTATAAAGTTTATAACATTTGAGTCATGTACAAGAGAAATTCTGTCCTCCTTGAGGCTGACCGTGGAACTGCACCTTATCAATTCTGAGGTGCATGAAGTTAGTCTCTTACTTTACACCTCCTCTTTGAGTCAGAAATTGTGCGATTTGGACAGAAGTTATTTGAAATCTGGTAAACTTTACATAAATGTTATGAATGTATATGAAAATACACATAGGCACAAATGAATATGTGTATATGATGTTCTTCTGACAGTTTTTAGCTGAGATCCTAGGGAGAGAGCCAATATTTGAGCAATTTAACTTAATAGCCATTGAATACTTGGTCCAGGTAAAAATGGGTCAAGAAATGGCCACAAATATTTGTGCTAGATGATGTCTTTAACGTTCTCACTTGCCAGTGAAATGCTTTCTCACCTAGGAAATGAGGGCTCCTTGTCCCTCATTTCCATGCACACAAAGGGAGGGAGTGTATCATCATGGAAGTGGAAGGCAGAATAAATACATATTAACTCCTTGGAAAAAAATCTAAATCTCTTCGTTTCCTTAAGGTTACAAGAGACACACAGAGAAAGCAGGGGGTGGGGGGTGGGGATAGAGACTAAGACAGAAATGGAGAATGGAGGGAGAGAGAGAGAGAGAGAGAGAGAGAGAGACAGAGACAGAGACAGAGACAGAGACAGAGACAGAGACAGAGACAGAGACAGAGAGAAAGAATGGGTCGTTCCCATCATTGTTTGAACATTTCCTGGAGGTGACCTGGAAAAAGCATCTTCCCATTGCATTTTATTGTCCTTCCTGTCTTTGGGACCTTAGTGTAGGCTATGGGCACAGGAAGGCATGGTGTCTTTTGTCTTTTTGCTTTTTGGAAGCCAAGGAACCATAACTGAAATTCTGTAGAGCTATGAGTAGCTTTGGCAGTAAGGAGTCAGTGGGTCATCTGGGAACCACAGACTCCAGGGAACCTCTATTTCCAAGCCATATGTCTTTGACCTCAAAATTCAGTTTCATGATTTCAAATGTGGCTGCTCTGATAGGCACAGGATGATGTCTAAAAAATGCTTGTGTCTTGGTTCAGGCTCTGACCTAAGTGCAGGCTAGATGATCTGCATTTGTTATTTATTCTGTTGGCTTTATAGTTTACGCATCTCCAAAGTTGGTCATATTATTCATGGGGACAGAGGCTAGGGTAGGCTCTGCTGCCTTTTGTGTTTTAACTTTCTAAGCTCTGAGGAGAGAGTGAACGTGCTTTGAAATGACACCAGAAGTCTCCTCTGACCCCTTCTTGTCCTCTATCCTGTATGCTGGCCATTGGTAAGAGTTGGTATGTTTCCCACCATATGGCTCAGAGCACTCAGATCCTTAGCACAAGTAATACCCGCTGTAGCAAAATCTTTCTGTATTAGCTGGATAGAACATGTCTTATTTGAAAATTCATATGAGAACTTTTTCAATCATCTCTTAAATGGATCCTCGATGTTGAAGTACCAAGCCCTAGTTTTTTCATCTAAAAGCTTTGCAATATTCACATGCCCACCATTCTGTTGCTCAAATGCAATGTTCTTCTAATTCGGCTTTGAAGTCAGACATGACTTACACTCCTTGCAGCTTCTCAGTTTGGATGAAAAGTATGGAGCAGTCAGTTGTCTCATAAGCTGTGGTCAAATGCACCATCTAACAGCACAATGGATAATGTAGGCTGTATCTTAAGTTTTCAGTGACCCTGGGCTAGACCACAAAGTCTCTTACATCTTAGAGAAATTGTCACATTGCTGCTAAAATAAAATAGTGCTTTCCTTTTGATTCTTCAGGGAGAACAAGGTAAGATGTGACATGTGGATCTCTTTATCTCTATTATTCATGACTTATATGATCCAAAAATAAAGAATTTCATAATATTTTTGTAATAATAAGGATTCATAATTAGGCACATTTCTCTGCCTCCTTCAGTGGCTTTTGTTTAGAATTTATGTAGTGACATACAGCAGAATTTTCTGAATAGTATGCTGTATAGAGAAGAGAAGACACTAGAGTTGTTTACAGAGGCATTGGTACCCAGGTGTCCGATTCAAAATACACCAAGCAAGAATTTCTACTATGGCTGTTTTGAGAGACAAGAATTAAAAATTCCCACTAAGGTGGCCAGTAGAGTTTGGGACAGCTGGAATCTAAGAAAAGGAGCCACTTGACTTATTTACTCATTTCCCACCCTATACATTCTTCAGAGAGGTAGAAAAAGAACCACATAGGAAATGCTGTCAGAACCATTTTGCAGTTTGGCAAGGTAGTAAGTTGTATCCCCAACACTTTTAGAATGAGGGAATTGGGTTTATCTGTTTAGTCAAGTGGATATTTAGAAATTACAGCATTCTGTTAATGGTATATTTCACAAACAAAATGTGAGTCATATAGAATAGTGCTGGAAGATTTAGACTAAGACAGAATAGTTGGAGCACAATCCTGGACATATCATTTATCAACTACGTGACTTGGAACAGCTCAATTGTTTCACATTTTCTTACTGTGAAAGGAAATAACCTGAACAATGTCCAGAATCTTAGCAAAATCCCTGTAAGAGACTTGAAAAAGTGCTTGGTACCTACATTCATTAATTTGGATGTTAACTGCTTATTATTCTGTCTTGTGGACAGAAATTTCTTGAGTTCAGAAACCATGGATTCATTCATTTAAGAAGAAATTTTCATCTGTATGCACTGTATCAGTCACTTGAGTTACAGAGATAGTTAACACACCAGGGACTGGGGAGAAAAGTCTATTAAAGACAGACAGGTACAGTTTCCCTTATACTTATAAGGACTACATGAGGTATATGGACAATAGTAAGGAAGGCCTGAATTATAAAGACTAATTCTACCCAAGAGGCATATGCCAGAATGATGAGGCAAAGAAAAGATTTTAGAGGAAGTTTATCTATTTTCTATGCTAAATTTATATACTGAATAACATATACACTCATATAGTATCCATATACATGGAAAATGTTTGTGTACAAACATAAATTGTATATTATATACAAAGATTATAAAATTGTTTTTGAGAGACAAGGTTTTATAACTCCCATCACAATTGCAGGCCAGTTTAATATTAATTCTGTTGTTGGCCTTTTTGATTTATATGACTTTCAGTTTTTGAACTATTTTGTTTTGTTGGTTTCTTTTAAATGAACCCATTGTGCTAATCTCTAGTTTCAAACAGACAACTTTAATTAATTTGCAATTAATTTAATTTCCAATTTTTGATGTATTTTTACAATTTTATTTTGTAGAATCTTTATTCATGCCAATAAATAACATGTGATATTATTTAAAGCAAATATCCATAAGTAACATGTGCTCCATTTTGTGAGTCTTTATATATATCTTTGTTATCGGCTGAACTGTGTCTCCCAGTTTGTATGCTAAAACGTTAAGTTTCAGAATGTGATTACCTTTGAAGATAAGTCCATTAGAAACATAGAGTTAAAATGAGGCCAGTCTGACTATATTCTTATATGAAAATGGAATTGGGGTACTGAAACACGTATCTGAAAATGTGTCACAGAGGAGACACCATGGGAAGCATCATATGAGAACCTGCAGACATGATGAGAAGACAGCGGACCCACTGGGAGAGTACACATTTAATGCCACCTTGATCTTACTTACACTTCCTTGTAGCTTTCAGATTGAGGAGATTGCTTACTTGTTGCGTAAGTCATCCAGTGTCTATGTTTGGTTATGACATTCCTAGCCAATAAGTACAGTTTTAAATGATAACACTAGATGCATCCATCATTAGTTAAAAGCTTTTCCATGTCAGCATTTTGGGAAAGTGCCTGTTGGTCTTCTGGCAAAGATGGTTATTTTTAAGCTACTTGCCATTGGCCTCAGTGTTGTTCTATGCCAGGGGACCTGCTCTCTTTCCTCTAGAAGGTTTGATGATAGTCTTCATAGCCATATTATTATATACATCTTTCTGATGTAGCATTCTATTTTTGTCACTTGGCTTTCTGACACTAATTATTTGTCTTTAACATTGAGCTATCTCATGCGTCATGTTTGGAAACACTCATCTTCCACCCTTCTGGAGAAATGAGCCATTAAGAAGATAGTTTGGCTGGAGTCCTCGTTGTGCAGCTGTTCTTCCTTCTTGAACTTTTTAGAAACCACAGTCCCAGGCAACAGGTGGTGTGACTTCAAGCTCCCGTTCATGGATAAACGAGTTCTACCTCAGATTGTCAATTCCAACACATGAGAATCAAGCCAATCCCCCATTATGCTTGGCTCCCACAGCCCACCTTGTAGGTTGGCTGGCTATGTGAGGAGTCTGCTGGCCCATATCTCTAGTCCCTTATTATTGCTGTGTGTTTTGTTCTATTTCTGGATTATAGAAATGCTTAGTTTTCTTTCACAAACCATTTTTTGTTGTTGTTTTTTCAAGATAGGGTTTCTCTGTGTAGCCCTGGCTATCCTGAAACTCACTCTGTAGACCACGCTGGCCTCGAACTCAGAAATTTGCCTGCCTCTGCCTCCCGAGAGCTGGAATTAAAGGTGTGCGCCACCATGTCCGGCTTGTAATTGCCTTCTTTTATAGTTAATGTCTTATTACTGTGTATTTGGCTCTAAAGTGTAGTGGGAGTATAAACTTATCAACCCACCTTAACTAGAAATTCTAGGCAAGAGTTCTTCCATTGGCCAACCACTTAATCATCCATCAATTTATGCAATAAGTATTTATTAAGTCCTTAATTGTGTTCTACACCCAACAAATGTAGCAGTGGTTAAAACGGTCAATTTTATTTGTCCCTGTATTGTTAAAATGTTAGTTTCAGGCTGCAGAGATAGGCCAACAGTAAAAAGCACTTGATGCTATTTCAGAGGAGCCCAGTTTGTTTCCCAATGTCCACAGTTATTAGCTAATAATAACTTGTCAGCTAATAACCTTCTGTAACTCCAGTTCCAGGAAATCCATACCCGCTTCCAGCCTCTGTGGGTACTACATGCATATAATGCACAGACATATATGCAGGCAAAACATTGACATAAATTAAGAAAAATCTTTATGTTAATATGTTAAATATGTTAAAATATGTTAATTTCAGAGACAAAGTTGAGAACAAAAAATGATAAATTATCCAGTGTTATATATAGAAATCATGCAAGGTTGAAAATATATGAAAATGATTTGGGCCTATAGGAGAAAAGTCAGTATAAAAATGGTGGCTAAGAACTTTTTGGGAAGAAAGCTCCAAAGGCTCCAAAGGCTGCAGTCTTTGGCCATACAACTACTCAGAAGAATAATTGTCCCCAAAGTAACCTTGAGGACTGAGCATCAGAACCACAAGGCTTAGAATCACAAAATACCTGGCTTCTACATATAGCTAGTAGACGGAAGAACTGAGATTTGGTCCTAGGTCTTCATGACATCAGAGTTTGTGTTTTAGCTGGACAGTTAAGTACAGACCTGCAAAGAGATACACACATCAATTTAAGGGTTGTATTCTGGCCCTCTTACTCATGTAACTCTGTCATCAGCCATGGTGTTCTCATAAACCCATCAAGAAAACTCTGGGAATCTATTTACAGAGCACTTGAGGTTTTTCAACAAGATGTTTTCATTGAACCAGCTGAGCTTCATAAAATATGACTTCCTTTCTAATAAGCAGTGCAGGAACTTGAGTGGTCATAGCCAGCCTGTGAAGTGGTCAGAACCTCTGTGTACCTGTCAGGTCCCACACAGAGACATTGAGATTTCTTTCTAAGTGTCTTTGTTCTTATTTTCTATATCAAAATAATCACACCATCCACTTATAAGCCAATCCTTCTCATACTTTGAGAAAGACAACCAGTTTATATTACAGAAAGCTGAAATAACAAGAGAGTCTTAAAGGACAGTGGGCATAGTTTGCTCTTGGAAAAGAAGACAGAAATAAGAGCCCTTGCTGAGAAGAGGTTTCATAGGGTCACTTTAGTGTTTCATTCTTTGGGAGAATTTAAAGATAAATCTTGAACCTGATCTTCTGGGCTTCAAGTCTTGAGTAATAAAGAGGCAAATGCAGATTCAACACTTATTCCGGGTCATTTTCTGGACCAGGAGATCAGATGCAGATCCCTCCTGGAGGAATTAATGACGTCTCTATGATTAATTCTGAGCTACCTGTGCAAATATTCACTGTTCTTAACTGTCACTAGCTTCACTTACTCCTGGGTCCCCACTTACATCACCATCTTTTTACATTATTTTAAACAGCATACACAGGGTCTTAGTTCCATGGACTTTTCCACCAGGATAGGTTTTCTCTAATCTTTGCATATCAAGTGTGGGGTAGGGGAGTGGGGACATCCTCATGGAGATGGGGGGGGGAGGAGGTATGGGATGTGGAACAGTCAGAGGGTGGACCAGGACGGGGATAAAATCTGGAATGTAAAAAAAAAAAAATTAAATAAGATTAAGAAAAAAAAAGATGAGATGTGTTTAAAACTCTGCTCAGGAGTTCTCTACTGTGTAAGTTTTCCTAAAACTTGTAGTTAATATTCATTTTTTTAATGTTCCAGTGTTTCTATGCATGAAGAGAATCAGAAGGAAGAAGAAAGGATAAGAACTAAGAAGAGGCGAAGAAAGAGAATGAGGAAGAGGTGGAGATGGAGAAAATCCAGCCAATGCTAGAAGAGATGTTACCATGGCTTGTCCACAGCAAGTTCAAATAGGTGACTTTTTTTTCTGTCTTTTAGGCTAAGCAATGAGTTTTTTGTTTTGTTTTGCATGGGGGGGGGGATCTTAGACATGGTCCCCTACTGCCATAATTTATGCAGCTAGTTTTTTTACATTTGGGGAATCACTGGAGTCAACACATCCATAATGTGATGGACAAACCTTGCCCTGGGAAAACCACCTTTGTGAGCATGGTGTTTCCCCTGAAAGGTGAGTTTTGTGCAAGGATATGTTCAGAATTTCCTTGTCTAATCAAGATAATAGATGAGCATTACTAGCAATGGGCACGCTGATAGTATAAGGGAAACTCTACTTGAATTCTAGAATTCATGGTCTTCTGAGCAGATGAGGTGGTGGCCCTGCAGTGAGCTTGCTTTACATAGCTGGCTGGACCCTGCCTCTTCTGATTTCTTTTTTCTTTTCCAAATGTAACATTCAGACTAAGGTATAGGTCAGATCTTGTAGAGCTTTTTAAAAGTCATGTGAATTGGTTCTGCACTCTTGAGACTCTATATCCTCAGTGTTGGAGTAGTAGGCATAAACTCTGGCATCCATTCTTCCAGCCACTGCCAAAGCTCTCATTAAGAAAAAGAAGTCTGCTTTAGAAAGTATGTTTTTCTCAATATATTTTTAAAATGCAGACAAAAGCTCCCTCATAGGCTTTTATAAGGATTAAAGAGATAATATATATGCATATATATATATATGTATATATACGTATATATGACAATACAAAAACTAACTCAGAATACATGCAAAATAAAAAAATATATATTAAAATAATTATAATGGCTAATTATCATTGCTTATCTCTGTAGACCGTGCCAGAGTTGATCTATTCTCAAAGGGCTTCCCTTGACCTCTGTGTCTAAGCCATGTGAGCTGTCCAGGCAACTCTGAATTGAAGCTGCTTGCACCTCTTATGGGATAATTTCTCATGACTTTCATTGATACAATAATATACTATTATTATATCATACCTTCCCCTTCCAATAAAATGAGGGTACCCAGGGTTTTGTGGTATCTGTTAATCACATCTGAAGAGAATGTCCTCTAGAGTAATAATCCTAGGTGTACATTCTTAAAGAAAGCACAACAGTGCCATTTGTGCATTCATGTTTTGGTTTTAACATTATCATAGATTTAGAAGAAGCTTTAAAAGCTAACAAGGCATGCTTGTGTCTTAGTTACTTTGCTATCACTATGCTAGGATACCATAACAAAGGCAATTAACAGAAGAGTTTATTTGGGTCTTATGGTCCAGAGAGTCAGAGTCCATGTTCATCATAGAGAGAAGCAAGGCGGCAGGCATAGTTTTGAACAGAACTGAGAGTTCACACTTGGAGCCACACTCTCTGACAAATCCTTTTGAAACTTCAATGCCCATTTCCAGTGATTCACCTCTCTCAATAAGGCCACATCTTCTACTTCTTCCAAAACAGTTCCACTAACTGGGAACCCAGTACTCAAACCAACATATCTCACTCCCTGGCCCCCATAGGCTTGTGGCCCTATCATAATGTAAAATGCATTTAGCTCAACTTCAAAAGTTCCCATATGTTTTCAGTCTCAACACTGTTTCAAAGTTCAATCCTGTGAGATTCAAGGCAATATCTTAATTGAAATGCAATCCAAGCTTCATGTTCACAGCTTCACACAATGGCCTTTCGGGGCTTCTTACCCTCTCAGAACCTTCATGTAGGACCTGCCATGTCACATACTGGTTAGCCTCTAAATCTAAAGCCACATGGATAATGCTGCCAATTCTGGTTGCCCACAAGGGATAGAGCCTGGCCCCTTCAAATAACATTTGTATCCTGACACCAGTGACATACCTCCAGCAACAAAGCTCTATCTCCCAATCCTTCCAAAACAATTCCACAAACTGGTAACCAGTTATTCAAACATATGCACCTGTGGGAGCTATTCTCATTCAAATAAGTTATCCCATGAACACCTCTTTTCCTGGTCCAACATTTCAGGTTCCATTTAATGTCATGACTCCTTCACTTCTTTCAATATGGAACACCTTCTGCATCCTCCTTTTGACTTTATATTTGATTTATGAGCTCAATACTTTTGAGGAGAACCAGCCAAATACTTTGTAGTACATTCATCCGTTAGTTTGATGTTTCCTCACAATTACTTCCTGGCCATTCATTTTTTGCAGGCATGCCACAGAATTGATACTGGGCATTTTCCAGGTCACTGCATCAAGAGGCACATGAAAGCCACTTGTCCCATTACTGGTAATGTTATCTCTGATTCCTCAGTCTTTGACATGACTTAATACTTTTACTGCTCGGTGGCTAACACTATTCTAGACATGGCCACTAGAACCCTTTCAAGTTGACTCCTGAAATCATTTAAAAGTATTTTTTACATTCATTTCTTATATTTTATTCCGAATGTTGTTATAAGAAAATACATTTCCTCTAACCCATCACAGCAACTCTGTTGATGACCTTATCACCCTCCCTATGACAGTGGCTTAACTGTGCCTGTATGCAGGTGTTTCCAATATGGTGTTTGCATGTGCATTGGATTTCTCAATAACACTATGTTCTCTCTCCAGCATTGCCAATCTCTGTTGATAGTTACTTTGAAATATTTTGAAGGGACACAATAGAACAATTCATTATGGCTACTTGTGCTCTAAAACACACTTTCTACATTTGTTCTTGTGCTGGATTCTATTTAATTAACTTTTGATTTTGCATTGCAGGACTCTGATATACATTAGAAGGTCACTGCCCAGCCATTCATCTTTTAAAGTAACTAGACTGGTTATTTTTTCCAAAGTTCCATCAGGTTAAAACAGTTAGCAATTTTTCTCCTTGCAGTGTCCCTTCAGCCTGGACCAGACGGATAATAGATCAGCATAGGTTCAGCTGCATTACAACATTAGTCATCAATTAGGTTTAAACTAGCACTGTAATATATCATTTATCTTGCCTGCCACAGCTCTTTTGAACATTTAATTTTTTAAGGCCTCTTAGGGTTTTTTTTTTCTTCCCCTTCTCTTCTGAACTGGCCTCTTGCCTTTCTCCTTTGTCTCCAGCACAGACATCTCCTTAAGGAACAATAAAAATTAGATTTGTTTGACCTGCTCTCAGGGTTCATTTCAGAGAGATGGATTTTAATAGCTTTGACTGGTTGGGCAGACAGCTTTTATGCAATATCCCAGACATTTACTCACTGTCTTTTGCTGAGCCCAAAGCAGGTGTGGTAGAAGGAGGTGTGCCTGTGTGGCACTGAAGACTTCCTTACTATTCCCTTCACATGATACAGTACTCAGAGAAATTGCTTGCCCACACATGGTGGGCATCTCATTAGAAGGAACAGTCATTGGCTAGCCTCTCCCCATCTAATAATAGCCTGCTTTAATCTCTTCCATCCTACATTTATTACATTGTTAATTGAAAGGGATATCTTTGCTCAATGAGGTCTTTCTAAAACGGCCAGGGTTGAGATGGGGTCTCTGCTCTTACACTACCTTCCTCATGAATATTCTGCTTCAGGCTCAGGATGTTTTCTCATTTCCAGATAGATGGAGGTCATGATGAGAGCATGTGTTTGCAGCCACATTCCCAGGATTTGAATTCTGATGCAGCCATTTATGAGGTGAGCCACTGTCTGGATTGGAGCTGGTGACCCTACCTTTCTGATGCCCGCCTCATTAGAATAATAATTCTTGTCTCACATTACAGTTGCCTTAAAAAAAAAAAACAAGGCTATGGGTTGCTGAGGCATGCATGACACAAATCCAGATTTTTTTTTTGATAGGTAGAGATGGCAGTCTTCATGTCACAGATATCTACTGAACATCTACTGAGTAACAGGCAATCTTCTAAGCAGGAAATGCAGCAATGAACAAAACAGACAAAACATCTGGCCCTTAGAGGTTCAATTTTGGTGGGAGACAGTAAATGTAAACAAGGCACCGATCTGCTAGATAGTACTGATCACTACAGAAAAAAGTACAGTGCTCTGAGTTGATGTCATTAAGTAAGAAAGAAAATATTTCTCTGTAGTATCTGGCACAAAACCAATTGCCCATTCATAATTTTTATTCATATAAATCACTCATCTGTTATTTTAAAATAATTTTTAAAGTTAAACATCATATTCATTCCCCTTCTCTTTTCTTTCTCCAATCTCTCCCACATACCCCACCTCTTTCTTCCTTTAGAAATCATAGCCTCATGTGTGCGTGTGTGTGTGTGTGTGTGTGTGTGTGTGTGTGCTCAAATATATAAATATAAACTGATAAACTACTCGGTCCATTTAGTGTTACCTGGATGTGTGTGATTTCAGGGCTGACCACTTGTTTTACACATTTATTCAACATCTTTTGAAATGATATTTTAGGCCAGATATAAATTTTATAATTGTTGAGCATGGTTTTGAACTATGAAGCATTAAATTATCTCATCCATTCATTTATTAATCTAATAAGCCTCTATTTTATACAAGGCACTTTGCTAAGAACCAGTATATGGAAATGAATAGGTGAGCCCCTGTGTGCCAGTTGCCCATAGTCTAATGGATTCTCAGTTACAAAGGAAGCCAGAGTCCCAGAGACAAGAGGAAGATTGGACTGGGGCCTAGAAGGAAGGATAAGGGGAAGGATAAGTTGATAGACCTGGCCAGGCACTTGGCACAGCAGACTTTTTGCTTCTTGATGCTGATGGGAAGGAAGGCTCGTCAGTGATCCAAGCTACTGGAATGCTCATTCTGCTTTCTCAGCTGTTTCTTTGAAGCCACCTCACTCTCCAACAACAGGACGAGAGCAGGCCAGACAGCTGGTGAGACTCAAAACAGATTTCTTTTATGTATAGAATCCCCCAAATTTCTGCTGGAAGAAGAATGAATTACCAGCTAAAGTAGAGAATCATGCCATTCGCTGGAGAAAATGGATAAAAATTAGTTGGGGTTTTCAAAACAATATTTTAATGTGCTTAGAGGGTTCAGTTTTAATCTTGACCTTATCAAGAGTTAGATGCTGAATGTAGACTTTGAATAATGTATTGATTAGATTAGATAAGTCCTTGCTCTGGGAATAATGTCACAAAATTAATTGTGCTGGTGTTGCAGATGTATCTCAATTGGTAAACTAATTGCCTGGAATGCATGAAACCCTGTACCATGTAAATGGGCATGGTGGTACACACATGCAAACCCAGTGCTTGAGAAGCAAAGGCAGAAAGAACAGAAATTCACTGTCATCCTTGCCTACATAGAAAGTTTGAGACTAGGATAGACTCTGTGGGACTCTCCCTGTCTTAGAACAAACAAGCAAACAAAGAAAGAGCAAATAGGGCTTGTAAAGGTTTAATTAATTTCTGCTCACTCATATAGCTATTTGTCTACTCTCGGTTTACATACTTGTGTTAATCTGCCTTCTTTTGACCTTTGACCCTGGGCATCTCACTTCACATTGTGCTAGAGAATGTTTTGGCTTCAATATTCCAGCAAATGAGTCTCTGGGTTGCATTTTTCCACAGTTATTTATATTCTTCTACAGCATGTTAGACAATGTAATACTTATAACAGTAAGTTTTTCTGTATTCATACAATATAGCATGGGAACTGTAAGTGAGATAGGGCTGTGCAGGCCCCTGTTGTCTTCCTTGACAAAGGAGAAAGGAGAAACACAGAAAACCTTTATGGAAGCAGCAGGGACTCCTTCCCTGCCCCTGGATAGTGGAAGCATCATGGGGCTCCTCCCCGCACTGGATGGGCAGTAATATCACAGTGGTGACCATCCCAACCCACTTGTTTGAAACTGTCCCAGGCTTAATGCTGGTTGCCCAACACCTATCATTAGGTGCTGAACCAGCACTAACCAATATGGTTAACTGGTCACCTAGGATGCTGGTGCTCATGTGTCACTGAGCTTGGTGCATTAACAAGGTCAGTGAGACTTAGAGGGAAACAAATGAAAGCCATGCTGGAAACCTTTTGTTTCTTTCCTTTGGTGAAATGAAATGGGTCCTAGTGTTTTTCTTCAAGGATCCCCAGGGAGAAGCGAATAATGAGACAACAGAGTGCAGACAGATTACAGTGGCCAACTCAGCCCTTCCTTTTTAGTCTGAATAGCTAGCTACTGAAGGAACTTCCAAATATTCTTTGAATGGTATTTTATTTTGCATCTCTTTGGAAGATAATTTTGCTTTGGGTATGAATTGGCAAGCGGGTGGTAAGACAAAATTTCCTGATGTTACCGTACGACAGCATCCCAAAGACTGCACTTCCTAGAACAGATGACTCTTTGCCTCTGGCTGTCTCTTCAAAATACCATGATTCAAAGAGAAGTGATAGAGTGCTTGTTGTTTTACTTGTACAAATTACCTTCCTGATGAATTAACAGAGCAGTGTTATTGTCTGTCTGTTCCTAAGAAGATTGATGAGCACGCTATTTCCGCAAGAGAAGAGAACGATAGATGGGGGTCAGGCAAAGTGAAGAGGCTAAGATCTTTTTTAGACTTGGAAGCCTTTGACAGCCCACTTCTTTCTTTCTTTTTTGGGGGTTGTGGTAGTTGGGGGAGGGAGATCTCAGTGCATCTCTTTGAAGAAAGGCTGAGCTATGCCTGCTTCAGCACCTTCAGACCTCTGAGGGAGGAGAGGAAGCAGTCAGCTCCCCAACCCCTGAAAAATGTCCTAACTCTAGGTGGGAAAGTTCAATGGCCACATCATGCTGAGACTTTGGAATTATAGACAACCCTGGCCCTGGAACTGAACCATTTATGATCAGAGACAGACTACTTAGCTAACCTGACATGCAGTTTCTTAATCCATACACTTTTATTTATTTTGTGATACCATAGCACAGTGCTGAAGTGCTGACCACTGAGTGGGGGATAAAAGACCTCCTGAGCAAAGCCCAGAACAGTGTCAGATCTGGGGTAAGATGCATAAGGTATCTGGGACACGGCTTTTACTCCAAGAACATTAAACTCTCACTTATGAAAAAATTTCACCCAAGCCATATTCCCATCAATGGATTAAGTGATTTGAAGGTCAAACGTTATTGATACAGATTATGCTTTTATTATACATCTGCACAACACTGTTTCACTATTTCTGATTATTTTCCTTATTCCAGTTGTACTGAAAGATGCTGTTATAAACTAAAGAGTGGGTAGCTTACTAATCCATCAGTGTTCTTTTCCAGGTCAAGTTGAACTGATCTATCTCTCTGTCTCTCTGTGTCTCTCTCAATCTCTCTGCCCCCCCCATATATGTGTATATATATGTGTATATACATATATATATATATATATATATATATATATATATATATATGTATATATCGTTATTTTGAGTTTTCTTTTATGAGTATTCATTCCACAAAATCCAGTGTCAAAATATATTTAAGAATAGCTCAAATTTTGTTTGTTCATTTATAGTCAGCAATATATAAGATAATGTGTGGTTTTCTCCATTATCAATTTTATTTGTGCTAAATCTGTCTACTAGTGGTGATTGTTAAGAATTATCTTGGGACTGGAGAGATGGTTCAGCAGTTAAGAACACTGACTGCTCTTTCAGGGGTCTTGAGTTCAATTCCCAGCAACCACATGGTGGCTTACAACCATCCGCAATGGGATCTGATGCCCTTTTCTGGTGTGTCTGAAGACAGCTACAGTGTATTCATACACATTAAATAGATAAATAAATGAATCTTTTTAAAAATTATCTAGACATTGAACCACAGAGACAAGTGGTTCTCATTTGGCCTTCTAAAGCAAAGCCAGGGAAGCCAGGGAGGTAACTTGACATGAGTCAGAGCATCCTACTTCAATTTGGGTCCATTCGCTCACCCAAACCCCAGCCCTCTACCAAACCCTGGACTGACCTCTGATATTGCACACACCTGAAATTTCACCAGACATAAGCTGGCGTCCTTTTGATGCATATTAAAGTGCTTATGTTTGTTTGTTTGTTTTTATTTTGTTTTTTTGAGACATGGTTTTTCTGTATAGCCCTGGCTGTCCTGGAACTCACTTTGTAGACCAGGCTGGCCTTGAACTCTGAAATCTGCCTGTCTCTGCCCCTCTACTGCTAGGATTAAAGGCGTGTGCCACCATGCCCAGCCCGTTACAGTGCTTTTTAACCTTACTAATTTCCCTAACTCCTCCAAGATCAGTGTTGTCCTGTCTTCCCTCCTTCCTATTCTAGTCTAGCTAAATGTGCACCTTTATTTCCAACAAAACAAAACTTAACTTAGTAAACACCTTTTTTGAACATAAATGGGTGGAGATAGGGCAAAGAGTACTGAGCAAAGTACTTAACTTTTAAAGTCCTGGCTCTTCATCTGCAAACTCTGGATCCTAACCTGTCTACCACGTTGAGCTGTAATGGAAAATTCCCTCTCTTTTCTCCTTGCCTATAACCTGTACTGAGTGACTGCTTCCCTCCAGCTGCAACGTACTCAGAGCCTAACACCTAGAGAATTCCAACAGTGAGTCCATGACACTGGAACGACCTGTGATACATTTAAGCAATAGGATTTTCTGAGAGTAAAAACTCATAAATGATGGAATAAGGCTAGGTTCTGGCCTGAAAGTCTGATTTCAAAGGCCACATGTTTTATACCTGCTAGTTGGAGAGAGATCATTTTGGTGGTTGTCTCTCTCTCTCTCTTTTTTTCCCCCAACAATGCATGGGAATTGGCATTCTTCCCATCCACCTGAACAAGACTAATAGAATGCAGCAGGCATCCTATACATGCATCCTTAATAGAGACTTCATCTCAACCGAATCTGGCAGTGATGGTCATGTGATAGAGCTAGTAGGTGGTAGTGGAAGGTGTAAGCACCCAAGGAGCCTCCTCCTGCCCAGCACCTTCAGAAAGCCTTTCACCACCCTCATTTCTATGTGCTCTGACACACACATGAATTATGGGCCCCTTCCAGCTGCCTGCTCAGCCCAGGTCTGGAGAGGTGCCAGCCGCCGATTGGATCAGCTAAAGCATCCATGAGGTAGTTAAGGCTGAGTGGAGTGCAGCTGGCTAAGAAAATGGGTAAATATTTTATAGACTGTACGGTAAATAATATATATGTTCAGAGAAACAAGGTGAATCTTTTATAGGCTTGAGCCGCTGTTAAGCCTGCAATTAAATGCTGGTGCTGGAAGAAGTGAAAGCGGACTTCAAACCCTCCCTTTCCACTGAGAATCAAAGGCCTACCCGTAAATTCTCAGTAAGAGGTTCAGACTGTTCACTGATGCCGAATTGCTCAAATTGAATGTCTTTCTTTTCTACAAAGAAAATGCCCCTTTCTTTACCCAGTGCTACTTACAAAAGTGTACTCACAAACACTTCATTATATTTATGTGTTTTAACCTGTTTTTAGTAGAAAGTCTACGCAAGAACTTTATCTATTAGATTTACTTCTGTCCTCATGCAATTCCAGGAAGACACACACAGAAGTCGTTAATAAATATTTGCATTTCACTTGCTTGTTGAGGCACCACTTTGTGCCAAGCCCTCCTCTAGCTCGGGCCTTCTTAAGCTTTTCCCACATTTGACATCTTTATTGATGAAATAAACATTGGGAAATATTTATACAATAGTGCATTTATAGGTATATAAAAAAAGGTATGCAAGTCAAACATTTACTGATAAATCATAAAGAAACCTCTACCAAATGGTTCTCTGCTATACATATAATGACTTATGAAACTCAAGTAAGTCATCAATTCAAACAACAATTTTTAAACTCAAACATTTAACATAATACAATCCAAAGTTATGCTACCTTGTCAACTTACATAAAGACTGAAAATAGGAAATTATTGAAAGTGGTTTTTGTAGAATTAAACTACATTTCTATGAGCATAGAAAATGTTGTGTGGATAGTAAAAAAAAACCCTCAATTTATAACATACAATAGTCTCGAATCTGAGCCAACATGTTTTCTGTTTGGCACTGCACAGTAAAATGTCTCTCAAAGGGAAAAGTTAGTCTTTTGTACACTAACATCAAGGTGGTAGTGAACTTGTATGATATTAACAGGAATAACTGCTGTCAGAAATGCCTTGGGTTCATTGCAAGTAGGATTTTGAATTCAGTTTTGGTTGTTTCATGTTCAGAAACATTTTACTGTTACCAAATTCAGTTTTGTGGAACCATGTTGGGGTATGAGACATACTCTAAGAAGCTGAGAAATAAATAGTATAAGAATAACTTGAGAGATTTGCTATATACATGAAGTCTTTTGCTTTTATGTATAACTACCCTGCATCTAGTGATTTTTCTAATATGTTCATCAACTCCTGTGACCTGCAGTTTAAGAAGCTGGGCTCTAGGCTATAGGTACCATAGGTCTAGAGTACAAAACCCTATGGATAGGAGGTCAAAGGTAATCAAGATAATGAAGGTGGGGAGATAAGTGCTAAGAAGATAGGTTCATGAGAGAAGACATGTGCATAATGTGTTAACCAGGAGAGGGAGAGGGGGAGGGGGAGGGGAGGGGGAGGGGAAGAGGGAGGGAGAGACAGACCCTGAGACAGGCACAGAGACAGTCAGAGACTAAAAAAGACACTCGTACATGCAGAGAGAGAGAGACAGAGACAGAGACAGAGACAGAGAGAGGAAGAGAGAAACAAAAACAGAGAGAGAGGAGGCATGAGGGTCTTACTCTTCCCTTCAAAAGTACACTCCCAGTTTTTCAAGCTTCAGTTAAGCCAATTCTCTTAAAGGTTCCATCACCTCACAATAGTGCCACAGACTGAGGACCAAGACATGAACACAACAATTTTGGGTAACTTTTAAAATTCAACCCATACCACATGTATGGGATGGGACACTGGTTTAAAGGAATTACTGCAATCCTCAGGCATTTGAGAGGCTTAGGGGAAGAATCATTATAAGGGTAGCTGAGGACAATCAATACTCTGGGAAAATATGAAGGCTTGTGTGATTAATCATCCATTTATATGGATCTCAGCAGTCCTTCTTGGCAGTATGTAAAGAAACTCTCCTTTGCTGCAGAGGATAGAAAAACCGTCTCTCAGGCCCAGATTTAATTGTAAAGAGGGCAAAGATCTTTACCTTAGATCTTTTTGCAGTTTCAGAATGTAATCTTTCCTTCCTCATTTATTTATTATTTTATTTATTTATGTTTTAAATTCATTCATAAATGGATTCATTTTTGAGACAGAGTCTCAGATCCAAGTGTGGCTTCAAACTCACTCAAAAAAGGTTTGTTTTGTTTTGTTTTGTTTTGTTTTGTTTTTAACCACAGTAAGCTGCCTGCATTGGAAGGAGTGCCCCTACCTGGGAAGGAGTAGAATGCTGAAACTTGGAGGAGAAACATCTGTGTTGATTTCATGTGAAAACTTGAAATCACAGACTTCTGTATACAGTCATGGCTATTAAACTGCACATTTATCTTTGTTAAAGAATAGTGCACCATCTTCGCATAAGAATGACATATTCTCATTTTACGAGGTAAAGATGATTCTTCTACTCTCACCTAAAGCCGCACACCAGAAAGACTCCTTTGCTTCTCTTCATTATCAAAAGGCCAGTAATCATGGAAGGTCATCATACAACCAGGGAGGTGTTGGTACTAGGTTGACAGAAATGGCGCTGCACCTAAGAACCTTAAGCAGTGGGGAGGTGGGGGGTGAGTTTGAAACCACACTTGGATCTGAGACTCTGTCTCAAAAATGAATCCATTTATGAATGAATTTAAAACATAAATAAATAAAATAATAAATATATGAGGAAGAAAAGGAGGAAGGAAAGATTATATTCTGAAACTGCAAAAAGATCTAACAATACAAATCGGCAGGGCTGGGAGTATATGCCTTGGCCTGACAGTGATTTCTAAAAGAAAAGCGGGACATGAAGCATTTCAAATGGTGTAGTTAATTTGAATACCTTGGGAGGGACCGGAGGAGATGGCAGTAACATCCTATGAAAGGGATGCCTAAAGCTTCACCACAGTGGTTGCTCACAGTTGTTGAAGGAGGACTGACAGGAGGTTCATTGCAAATGAGAAAGAAGTAGGTGTATCTGACTGAGCTTGTGGGTAAGTCCAAACTCAGAGGACATACTGTTTACTGAACTTGGGAAAGATGCAGACATAAATAAAAGTATAACTGAAAACCTTTGGATTCACACATGTGTCTCAGCTAATGGTAGAAGACAATATCACGGTCTTGGCTCACTGACATCCATGGGGAGAGAATACCACAAATAATAGATAAGATGTTACTTGGTGGCTATTAGAAGCATGGTCAGGATGGTTCACCCCTAGGAAACCATGAAAATGATAAATAGAGTACAGTATCTCTAGGAGCAATGTGGATCAAAGCCCAAGCTGATGATGATCAATCTATACTCAAAAGAATATACATTACATGATCAAGAGGTTCTCTATTTTCTGGACCTAAGTTAATACATTAATTCAGAATCTACTGACTAAAGAATACAGTACCCTATAATACCAAAGGAGTGCACTTAATTGATTTCTCCAGAACCTTCCCCAAAAGTGCATACAGCATTTTATGTAAGCATATACTATGGACAAGGGTTACGCGGGTGTTTCATGGACTTCTGTTCCCAGGTTCTGGGTTGACAGCTTCATCTTGGAATGAGAAGTATTGTCAAGCCTTTTCTGCTAAGTAAGAGTACACAGGACCACTAAGTAAATGGAATCCTGGCCTAGGTCCCTCTCAGAGTGTCCACTGGGTCCCAGCTGGCACAGAGATTTTAATGTATAATTCAAATGTATGTATGCGGCAGGTTGTTGATCCAGCATTTGGTCCTTGGCTTGGAAGTAACTATGAAAGCAGGAAATGGGAAACAAAAACCTCTTAAACTGATACTTTACTGGTCACAGTAGCAAATTAAAAACAATATTCCATCCCAGGAAGTTATAAGATGAGGAAAATTATAGTCATTAAATGCCTTAAGGGTGCAAGGGTGGCAAACTCTTCCTTTTCCATTTAATTCATCTGTCTGGTCTAATACTATGAGGATCATTCCTAACATCTGGTCAAACTACTGAGTCTGTGTGGGTCTCCCTACTCTTGTAGATCATTGGTCAATACAATCCACAAGCAGTGGGATCAGAGACATCAAACAGGGGGGAAGCCTTGTGAGTGAATAAACCACATGAGGGTCCTAGTCAGTAGGCAGATCAACTTTACTTAGAGTGATTGAAGGTTATAAAGTGATGGGGGCAGGGATATCCAGGATGGGCAAAGGTCATTGGCTGGAGGTACCTGGAATGCCTCATTAGCACAGGAAAGCATCTCAGATATCTCAGGTGCTGGCTGACCAGGTTTTCTCAGGAGAAAGGAAATTGGTCCTATAAACTAATTGAGGCTATGTGACATTTCTCAGGTAGAGGCAAGTGTGGGGGCTTAGAATTCCCCGGACAAGGTCAGAGAAGAAAAATAACTGCTCATAAAGGAAGTCTCCCATAATGAGCAGAGCTCAGAAGCTATCCATCGGGTCATTGTGGATTTTGACCTTAATTAGCACAGTTTTCCCAAAAGTCTGACAAAATGTTCAGTGAGAGAAAGCATCAGACCAAATCTAAATTTCTGATAAAACAGTTTTCCTTGAAAAAGAAACGAACAGCTTCAGGATATGTTTGAAGGGGAAGTAACTGACCAGACTCAACATATATTGTGGATATAGGTTTGTCTTTTGGGCGTGTATAACTTTATCTAGAACTACTATTCAAGGATCATTAAATAAATCATCAATAAATATTTGAGTAGAATAAATATTATGTCAAGTAACTCATAGTAAAGAGGGTAAATTGGTGATGTATGATTGGATTCGTTGATCCTATTATAAATCATATAACTCAGATCTTCCACTGTGACAGAAGAATGGAGCAACCACTTGAAGAATCACCGAAAGCACCAGGTTTGAGGGGTGGCTTTGCAAAGATAATCATAATATCCAAGAATGCAACAAATGTACTGAATCAATGACCCACAAGTTGGTATTATGTCTCCATATGTTGGATTTGTTGGTTCATGAACAAAGGAGCAGAGGTTGTTCTTATTTACGGTTACTTCTAATAGTCATGTGGAGAGTTTGTGTCTCTTGTCTGCACTAGCCTGGACTCAACTGAATTGAAATCATATTTTCCAAAGGAGGAATCTCCCACCAGATACATTCTAAGTGTCCTGTTCAAAGTTCAGCTGTTGCTATCTTCTGGCCACCTTGGGAATTTGAGTTCAATGGGAAGCAGGGAAGAAAAGGAATCCGAACTGTAGACAAGTAATTAACTAGAGATGGGATATTTTCTATACAACCAAGGTCTGAAGGGCTAAGTTTGACCTTCAGGGCATCCACTGTGCCATCTTTTGGTACTCTCTGTCATCTAGTCTTAGATGACCCTCATGGATGAGGGTCTGGACTAGCCTGCTTTGCACATTAACTATGTGTTAGAGGCGAAGAGTTTATAAGATGGAGAAGAAGATGTAAGGATAACTATCTGGGGGATCAAGTGCAGCATCATGGACGAATCTGTCCTAGTCATCTTCATCTTCTCATAAGAAAAAGAGAAAACTGGAATCCTGTGATTTTATTCCAGTTTAGTTGTACTTCGGATCTTAGCCTGTGATTTTGAAAAGCACAGCTATAGCGGGTATTGAGCTGCCCCACAGATACCCTGCTTAGGAGTGATGCTCTTGTTCTTCCAAACGCCAAGTGTCTAATGAGCATCTAAATGAAAAAATTTTGTAGCAAGACAGCAAGATGTCTGTAAAAAGAAGACATCTAATGGATTTCTAGTTCTATCAAAATTTAAATTTGTAATGAAGATGATATTTGAAATTAAAGACTTTAGTTAGAAGCTATTGAAGGTCATTTTTTTCATCCCAGAAGGGCTCATGGCACTGGGAGAAGTCTATGTCTCTCCGTTCACTAGCATACCTTTCAATCCATGGCTGCAGGCAAAACTAGTCTCTGGACCAGACACCACACTGGACTCAGCGTGTGGTGGCTGCAGCTGTTCCCCTCTTTCTCCCTGGGGGTCCCCTGGGGCATGCCATATTTCTCTCAAACATTCTTGGAATATTTCATGATTCATTCTTGAAGCATGAACTTTTTAACTCTTTTCCCGTGGAGGATTTTTTTTTTCCTAGCTCACTTACAGGTTGACATGGAAACTCACAGAACCTCTGTAAACAGATCAGGAGATATACCATTCAGTGGTCAGTAGCCTATTCATCTTAGCAAGCCTGACTTGCTGAAACTCACTCATTTATTTGCTTGCTCCAGAATGCATCACAACAAAAAGAATCTTATTTTATTGAAAAGTGACTTGGTCAGAGGCACAGCTTGATGTAGAAGCTATTTGCATTTCAAATCCATAAACCCATGGTGCCTGACTTAGTATACTTGATTATACTAGATGAGGAAACGAGCCAATTTCTTTCCTTTGTTAATGATTCTCATGACTTTACATAATACTTTTAAATTATAATATTGGGATAGAAAAGTTGAACTGGGATGGCTCTAGATTCCTAATAAGAGAATGAAAATCCACAAGAAAAATTCTTTGGAGACAGAACTAATATGTATCTCTAAAGATTTACAATTTTTTCACTTCTGATGTTCTAATAGCCTTCAATAGATTCATGATCACCTCTCCTAGAGCAAAGGGAATTAGGACCCAAGGAACCAATGAACTTCCTCAAGTTTTCCAAGCTTGTCTAAATCAGCTCATGTAGAATGTTTAAGGGCTTTTCACAATCCTTCAGTCTCTGGAGATAATTGTCATGTTTGTGAAAGGCTAAATTTCCCCAGAAGTGAAAGCATACCTTGCTCAGAAACTGGGCAGATCTTTGCATTTTCTTAGGAGGAAAGAGACCGTGATAGTAGCTGTTACACCCTACTCCATTCCCCATGCCCCACCCTCTGACATCATGGGTGTACAGCTCATTTCTGGAAGGAATCACCTATAAAAGATCCACCCAGTGGCTCAACATCATAAAAATGAGCCCATGCTCTGAGCCAGTCGAGTAAGTCCCAGATCCCAAAGCAAAGCAAGAAGCCAATGGTTTCATGAATTTCAGGCCAGATACCAGAGCCTTCGACTCAGAGCTTGGAACCATTAAACATATTCCAGTAGTTCCGTGTCAGTGACTTAAGATTATAGTTCTGTAGGATAGTCTTTAAATAGATCCAATAGCCTTGAGAACACAGCATCAGTGCTTAGCATGACAAACAAAGTTATTCATGACATAAGTCTTGAATCAGTACATCAGTACCTCTTTCCTTTCCTTCCCACTCATATAAGGACATGGAAGTACACCAAGCATCACATACCCCTGGCATTTTGCAGAAGCTGGGATTTCTTGTTGGTGCTTTTCTTTTGTTACCTCATCACTGTCTAGATAATTCTAACTCCAGCCTCACCTTTCCTATGAGAAGTCTTCCTGAAAGTTCATGTCAAGGTAAGGTGTTCAGCTTATCACCATGAATATCTGACATTGTGTTTCTCTATTTAATCAGCCTTAGGCTGTGAGCAACACAGTCACAGAGAATGCATCTTGACCAACAACAGCATCCCTGGAGCCCATCATGGACAAAGTAACTGAAGAGCTTGTGGATATACACATCCTCATCAGAGTGAGGCCTTCCAGGTGATCACTCAGAAAAGGCTGACTGTTCTACTTCTCAGTATTCTACTTCTGAGTCCAACTTTCACAGACATCTTGAGCTTTCTTCCTCACACACATCTCCTTCTCTTTCTGATCATTCACATCTTACTCAGTTACTCTTCCATCCATGCCTAGAATTTTCACTTCAATCAAAAGTAGCCAAATTGATCTACAAAGCTGCCATACCTTCTGCTTCTCCAGACTGGAATATCAAAAATGTTCTATATTCAGTTCCCTTCCCAACTCCAATCAGCTTT
Source organism: Mus caroli (assembly GCF_978045245.1). NCBI lineage: Eukaryota > Metazoa > Chordata > Mammalia > Rodentia > Muridae > Mus > Mus caroli. The sequence goes on from NW_028227261.1 coordinate 60,040,280, forward strand.
CTTAGCAATCCTTACATATATTTTTTGATGTTTACTCTGACTTACTAATAATCCCTTATAGGCAAAGGATTTGCAACAGGAGAGAGAAGGAAGTGGAAATAAAATGCTATCTTACCCTGTTTGGGAGTTTAACAAAATATGCTAAGAAGGCAACAAAAACTTTTTATTCATGGTTCTGGGGTCTTTCGAATATAAGATCAAGGCAACAAAAGATTAGTGTCTTTTAGGAGTCCATTTCCTGGCTTATATTTGTGAGTGCTCCTGTGGCAAACAAGTTTCCTGAGAAGTCTTTTTTTGTTTGTTTGGTTTTGGTTTTGGTTTTTGGAGACGGGGTTTCTCTGTGCAATCCTGGCTGTCCTGGCTGTCCTTGAACTCAGAAATCCGCCTGCCTCTGCCTCCCAAGTGCTGGGATTAAAGGCGTGCGCTACCACTGCCCAGCTTCAGAAGTCTTTTATAAGAGCACTGTCCTCTTTCAATTAAAGACCTATCTTCTAAGATGACCACCTTAATGATTAAGATTGAGGTCAAGAATGTAAGGGGTGTAATATGTCTTTTATTTTAACTTTAGTATGTTTAAAAATATTAGATGGATACACAAAAGTCAGGTAGGATGCATGGGGTAATAAATAAGAGAAGTTGTTCTAAGACTGGGCCTGACCTTGATCCTATAGTACTGATCATGCTTTTTCTTATTATATAAGCTTGGCCAGTATCTTGAACCTTGGAACTCTGAGCTCAAATACCATCTGATATTCCATTGTTTGTAGAGTCCTCTTTGGTGTTAACCACTGACCTATACAGCTTCCTATTTTCATTTTGTTTTGTTTTGTTTTGTTTTGTTTTGTTTTGTTTTGTTTTGTTTTGTTTTGTTTTGTTTTTCGAGACAGGGTTTCTCTGTATAGTCCTGGCTGTCCTGGAACTCACTTTGTATTCTCTGACTCTGGAATATGTATCTTCTGATTTAGCTGCTGCTTCTTTCTTTCTTTCTTTCTTTCTTTCTTTCTTTCTTTCTTTCTTTCTTTCTTTCTTTCTTTCTTTCTTTCTTTCTTTCTTTCTTTCTTCCTTCCTTCCTTCCTTCCTTCCTTCCTTCCTTCCTTCCTTCCTTTCTTTCTTTCTTTCTTTCTTTCTTTCTTTCACTGTTTCTTTTTATTTATTTATTTTCTATTAGATATTTTCTTTATTCACATTTCAAGTGTTATAACATTTCCTAGTTTTCCCTCCAAAAATCCCCTATCCCCTCCCCCCTCTCCTTTTTCCCCAACCCACCCACAAAGGATAAACAGGCTGAGAAAGAAATTAGGGAAACAACACCCTTCACCATAGTCACAAATAATATAAAATACCTTGGTGTGATTCTAACTAAGGAAGAGAAAGATCTGTATGATAAGAACTTCAAGTCTTTGAAGAAAGAAATCGAAGAAGATCTCAGAAGATGGAAAGATCTCCCATGCTCATGGATTGGCAGGATTAATATAGTAAAAATGGCTATCTTGCCGAAAGCAATCTACAGATTCAATGCAATTCCCATCAAAATTGAAACTAAATTCTTCACAGACTTAGAAAGGACAATTTGCAAATTCATCTGGATTTAGCCACTTCTTAGCTCCACCCTTGCCAATGAACTTTGAGAGTTGACATCATTTGATCAAACAGTCATTATTGAGAATCTGTTCTACGCTAATGTGTTTTTTCTTCTATACTGTAACTTACAGTCATCATAGCCTTCTATGGTCTTACAGTTTCACCTGCTGTGTCGAACCTCCTGCTATGTGTTTTTAGGCATCTAGTTTCCTGGTCCATCTCCAAAAACAACTTGTTTAAGAACTGGACTCCTCCCTGTTTGCCATTTTGTAGATTGCAAGATGACACTTGTACCAGACAGAATCACGGAGGGAGCATTTAGGAAGTCTAAATAAGAAGTGCCATCAATGTGAAGGAAGAACCTTTTCTCTTGGTAGAAATGGGATAACAAGAGAAATAACAGGAATCTGGGAAGGTGGGAAGTAGTATTGCTGCTATTTGATCTGCACTGGGTGTGGTTTGTCCTCAGCAAAACTCATGCTAAAGTTTAATTACCTGATGTAGCAATATTGAGGGGTGGGGAGTTCAAGGAAGAGAATGAGGTGAAGGAACATCATCTATATAAGGGATTCATGCCCATCTCGGTGTGCTGGGCATTAATGGTACAAAAGTAACGTGTTATAATACAGCAAGACAGCCCCTCCCTAGCTTCCCTTACCATGTGCTACGAAGTATTTGCCAGTGACCAGGGATAATATAATTAATGCTTCCAAATTACCAAAACCATAAGCCCCCAAACCACATATTTTTTTCTTATGAAGTATCCATAATCAAGTATTTTGTTAAGACAAAATGGTCCTAGGCACTTGTCCTATTTGTTTGTCGACATAGGCTAGAGTCATCTGAGAAGAGAAAACCTTAATAGAAAAAAATGCCTCCATAAAACTGACCTGGTGGGCAAGCATATATGATTTTTTAAAAATTAATGATTGATGGGGAAAGGCCAATCCCACTGTAGATAGTGTCTACATACATGGATAGTTGGTCCTAGTTGTTTAAGAAAAAAAACAAATAGAGCTGGAGAGGTGGCTCAGTGATTAAGAACATTTGCTGTTCTTGCAGAGGGTCTAGATTTGGTTCCCAGCATTCATGGTGCCTTATAACTATCCATAACTCCAGTTACAGGGAATAGAAACATTAATGAAAACAACACTATTATCTTTTAATTGTATTTTTTCTCTCTCAATATACATTTCTGTTCTTCCTGAATTTAACCCTTAATTCTAAATACAAATTTTCTATTATATGTTCAAGAAAATTTTCCCCTAAAATTTGTCTCTATATATGCCTCTGAGACATTTTATATATAACACATATAATAATATAATATAATATAATATAATATAATATAATATAATATATACCTATCTGACATTATACACAGACACACATGAGTTGACACTATATATATAGACACACACACACATGTGTGTGTGTGTGTATGTGAGAGAGAGAGAGAGAGAAAGAGAGAGAGAGATTGAGAGAGAGAGAACAAATATTACTGGTTAGTAACCCATCGCTAGAAATTGCATCTCACTGCTCTTAAAAACACACTCTATTAGTTGGAAACAAACATTCTGGTACAATCCACACTAATGGGAAAAGGCTCCTAGGAGGCCGTAAACACTAGAGGAATTTTGCAGCTTGAATTGTGTGTCCTGCCCTGCACATTTACATGCTGAAGCCTTGAGCCTTAGTATCTCAGAATGAGATTATGTGTAGACAGAGGTAAACAAGTTAACACAAGGTTGATAGGGTAGATCCTAATCCAACATGACTGGTGGCCTTATAAAAACAGAAAGCTTGTAGGCAGACATGAGAACAAGAAGAATGTCACACAAACATTAAGAATCAACAAACCAAGGCAGGAGGCCTGAGGCAGATAATCTCTCAAGACCCCAGACTAACCTGTCAGTCCCTCCAACTTGCTCTTCTTGTGTTAAAACAATGAGGTCCCATATATGGCACTTTGTGTGGCAGTTCCAAGAGTTGCAAAAGGGCTCAATGGGAGCCAATTTAGAAGCTATAATGTCCAATTATGCATGGTGACTTAACTGTACTCAGGTGCTTCGAAAGCTGTTCAAGTGTCATTGCTGAGGTATCTACAGTAGACACTAGAGTCTACATTGGTGAACTAAGAAATATGGGTGACTCTTTCTAGTATGGGTTGCCAGCAACTAACCAGTCAAGAACTTGCATAGAGCAAAGAAGTAGAGGAAGATTGAATTTTCTGTCTTATGGGCTACAGAGGCTTCAATGCTGGTCTTCTGCCTACTGTCCCTCTGGTTTCAGGCTTTCATTCAGACAATGTACATCATTGTCTCAGTGGCGATCAAGCATCTAAACTCTAAACACCAGCTTCTCTGCAGGCAGCCAGCTACAGAGCCACACTCAGCCTTCTAACCATGTCAGCTTGAGCTATATGATGAATCTCTTTACACACATGCATACATATTTACACACACACACACACACACACACACACACACACACACACACACACACACAATCTATCTACATAGCAGTCTGCCTGTCCATCTATTTGTGTTTTCTGGCATTGTTTTTCTCTGGGGAGCCATGACTTATACAGGCCTAATGTCTGGCAAGAATAGCCTGACCTTGAGGAATCGCTAATGTAGATGACACATATCTGAAGATTACAACTTCTTCCCAGCAGATGAAACGAGGAAGCAAATCAGGTCTGTGGTGTGCATATTGTCCAGATAATCATGCTATGCGAACAGAAGGAAGAATTCCAGTTAGTAGCACTTTGGGAGGAATTAGTAGCTAAGACCACCAATAGTCTTAGCCCCATGAGGAGAGTGACTGCTCTCCCATCTCTGAGTGTCCTGGCCTCTGGGATCCTGGAGTTCTTGAAATAGGTGCCACAAGCAGTGTGACTGGTGACAAATGCTAATGAAGCAGCCATTTTTCTAAATACTAGGAAAATGACTAATCATCCTAATTCAAATTTCTGAGACATGTAAAGCCTTAAGCAACATATGATTGGCACATGCTTTTAATCCCAGCACTTGGGAGGCAGAGACAGGCAGATTTCTGAGTTCGAGGCCAGCGTGGTCTATAGAGTGAGTTCCAGGATAGCCAGGACTAAACAGAGAAACCCTGTCTCGAAAAACCAAATATACATATATGTGTGTGTGTGTGTGTGTGTATACATATATATTGTGTGTGTGTGTGTGTGTGTGTGTGTGTGTGTGTCACACATGATTATTTCCTAAGTGAACTGCAGGTCCTAATCCAGTGTTTGCAGACCTCCCTGACCTAACCTTGGCATACCCAGGATATACATCTCTCCATGATATAGCTCAGGATTTTCCTCAGTTAGGTGGCTTCCATTCCAACCATTCCCATGGCATATATCCCTCTCTGTATCTTCTTTATAACATATATTTACACATATATGCTTACAGTCATATTGACCCACCATCATGCATTCTTTGTAGGTGAGAAAAAAAGGCCTTGTGAGAAATATGTTCCTAGCAATTTAATCCTCTGAAGAATCCATGGAATGGATATACATAAACCTTGGTAAAGCAAGAATAAGCCCCACAAGCATAAGGCTGTTACTGATGAAACACGACATGCTATTTTACAGAATACTTTGTTGTGAGTAGAAATAATATAGTCTAAAATGATGACTAGAAAGTTTACTCTAGGGCATCATGGATTCGCGTGAGTGTTACACTTTGATGCCACTGCCATTTGGTTTGCTTAAAGCAGCATGACAAACCACATGAGTAATGAATTGTTCTGTGGTGCCAGGATAAAGATGTCACTGAGTGAGAAGAATTTTTCATCTGCATTCAGTCTACACAGCCCACTACCTAGTGAGATATTGTTAGTGGTGGCTAGCTATGTTAGAAGTTTCTAAATAAGATGGTCAGTTTCAGGCTTCTGGGCCATGGATGTTAATCAGGACACTCAACCTTTTTTATTGGATATTGTCCTGATTTACATTTCAAATGTTATCCCCTTTCTTGGTTTCCCCCTTCTCAGAAACCCCCTATCCCATCCTTCCTCTCTCTGCTTCTATGAGAGTGTCCACTCATCCACACACACACACCTCCCTACCCTTGATTTCTTTACATTGGGGCATCTATCAAGCCTTCATAGGACCAAGGACCTCTCCTCCCATTGATGCATGACAAGGCCATCCTCTGTTACATTTGCAGCTGGAGCCATATGTACTCCTTGGTTGATGGCTTAGTCCCTGGGAGCTCTGGAGGGGAGGGGTCTAGTTGGTTGATACTGTTGTTCTTCCTATGGGGTTGCAAACCCCTTCAATTCCTTCAGTCCTTTTTCTAACTCCTCTATTGGGGTCCCAGCTCTCAGCCCAATGGTTGGCTGCAGGCATTCACCACCTGCATCAGAGGAACTTTTTTAAAAAAATGTAGGTGACAGTTAATACAGAGATCCACAATTAGTCAGTGTGCAGAATCCTCATAGAGAAAACTGTGAAGTGAACAGTTCTAAATGGGATATCTATTGCACTCCCACCCATCTTCATCAAAAGGCTCAGGGATCATCTCACAGAAATTGTTGGAAAGATTGTGAGGGAAACAGATAGTGATATCTGCAGCAAAATGGAATTTGTGGGACATGACAGAGCTAATGCATATGATCTCACAACACTGGGTTGCATGAATGAGATCTATACAAGATCAAGCTAGCAAAAGTCTCAGCATGGGTCTCATGAAGTCTTACCCTTAGATAAGGAGCTACTGGAAATTGATGAATACTAGGGGTGAGTTTGTTTTCTTCAGAGACAAGGCTCTCAAGAGGTTACCTGTGAGTGAATACCATTGGAGGTGCTCCAGTGTAAAGTCCTAAACTTGAACACATGTGAATGCCACTAAGTGGACTCAATGGTATCAAGAAGAGAACACACAGAGTTTGTAGATAAAAGTGGTTTATAGTAAAGGGGAGGAATTGGAGAGGGAGTACTGTGAGAATTGTGGTTTCTTAAAAAACAGTTATATTATGTAAATATGTTTTTGTTTTAATCTCAGATGTAGGATATGGATCAGCTTTAGATTTTCCACAGTGGCAAACTGATTTGTCTCATGCATTGGTGTAATTCTGCCAGCTATACATAGTTTATGTTTGGAATTTTAGAAACTCTTGAGAAGGTATTAAAAGTCCAGAGCCCAGACAGAGGCAGCTATGGCTTCTCCCCTGCTTGTCAGTAGCTTCTGCTGCTGCTGCTGCTGGTTCCTGCTTTTCTGATGGCTGTTTTGGTGTTTTTGCTGAGTTGCTTGTTGGAGACCGCTTGTCTCTGAGGAAGACTGGACTTGCCCCTAGGAACCTGATGCCCTAATCAGCAGGAAGAAGCTTAAAAGTCCTATGCCTATTTTCTCCTCTGGCCTTCTTTTTGGCCTACCTAGTGTTGGGTGGGTGGGGGTGGGGGTGGAAGGGACTTGGGTGGAGAAGGTTAGTAGTAAAAGAACCCAATAAAGTGACCAAAAACTACAGTTACAAGGGAGGTATGGGGGTGAAATCAAAACATATTATATGCAAGTATGAGATTTTCAAAAAAAATAAAGCAAAATTTAAAACTTGCTTAAACTTAGTCATTCTTTTCACCACTAACCCGAAATAAAATCTGGGTGGCCCATTTTGTACATCTAAGCAGATTCTTTGCAACACTATTTTGTGGCAGTAACACATATTCTTTTTACATTCAACAGTCCTTTCCTTGGACAATTAACCTGGGAAGGTAGGTTCTCTGCCCACAAGTATCTACTACCTGGCCTTGAGTAGAGCACAGTCAATGTCAGTTAAGTGTGATAGAATAAAGGAGTAGAGGAAGAGAAGGCAAATCTTGTGCCAACAAAAGCCCAGCTTGTAAACATGTGGCTCTGAAATAAAACATCCAGGATTTCATACCTGGATTCTAAACAAACTAGTAGGTAGAACATGTCCAGCCTGCCAAGAGAAAACTCAGGACAGCATCCTGGGGAAAGGGATGCTTAAACTGAGCCTTGAGGCAAGGCAGATCTTCATCCCATAGATGGGAGAGGCATTTACAGCTGAGAGACTGTAGTGTGCTTGTATATAGGGTAAAAAAGTTTGCTCTCAAGGGGAGGTATGGCTGAACTGGTAAGGGAGGGACACAGATAAGTGAAGGTGCTGTCACCCATGGAGACCCTGGAACACCAGTGTGCTCAATCATGGAATATGGGTTATAAGAAGCTTGGTGTGGCTATAGAGAATTTCCCTTGGGAAAAGGGTTTGCAAGACAGTTGGACCATGAAGTCTATTCTCATGGCCACCTCAATGAAAGCAGAGAGTAGGCAGTAGTCATGGTTGGATGACATGAGTAGACAGGTTCTGAAAAGAGAGCCCTGACTACAAGTCCTGCAGGATACACTTTATTCCTTCACCCATCTTACCAATCAGATCCTCTCCCAGAAACAGAAAGCAAAAGCCAGGTGATATTGTCTATGTCTCTTCCTGAAGGAGGCAGGATTTCCTCCCTCTCTTTTACTCCTCTCTTCTCTTCTTTGGCATATGGCAAAGCCAAAAGGATGAATTAGTTATAGTGCATTTTAACATATTTAACTTTGGAAGTCTTGACAGATGGATGCCCTATAGGCGTGGGTAACCTGTCTCTACAGGGAGACACTGAAGTTCCTGATCATACCTAGGGCTCTCTCACAACTGTGGAGGTTATCTGTTGTCTGCCACCTGCCACAGTGTGCTGAGAGTTCCCCTGAACTGAGTTTTCTGGTTCTACTCCCTTTGGACCCCTAGATCTTAAGGGATATCCTGGCACAGATTCTGAGCAAATGTTTAGGATATGTGTGAGAGGACATACCTTCCTTTGTTTAAACTCAAGTATCATGTCTGGCATTGCAGCTCCCCATTTCTCCTGCATCTCAGTGTCACCTCAGACCACATTCACATACAGAATGTTGATCCTGTAAGGTTGTAAAGGCAGGCAGACCCTGCAAGCCCAAGTACACCGTCTCTAGGGCAAGCTAGAATGTGCCTGTTGTAACCAAACCTCCAGGCCTGGTATTAGACTCCACTAATTTGGTTTTGGAAAACATGTGGTTTTTGTCCTTGTTCAAATATTGATTTGGGGTAACTTGAGCCTGGCAGAAAGGGCCTTTGCCGGGGCCAATGGGACTGTTTGTTGCCATAATGACATTTCTGCGTGTATGTTTAACATGGGCTGGCAGTCAAGTCATCACCTCCATTGAAGATTTATGGGACATTTTACACTTTGGAAGATATTAAGACAAACAGTCAATGAAGGCTCAAGTCATAAATCAGGTTACTCAGGCCAATGAAAGATAGGTTGGAACTTTTCTAATTGCCTGTTTGCCCTATGTGCAGCTGGGGTTGGGGAAGAGTGCTGGACTAGACAGTGGGCTTTATACCATGTGTCCTGCACTTATTTGACTTCTTTGGGAGTGAAGGATGTCAGAGGAGGGAATACTTAGGGGTTAGATGCTGAGCAGGCAGGGTTCCATAGCCTTCAGAATGGGTTTTACCACAAGAGCTCTTACTTCTGTAGATAAAAATATAGTTTGAGAAACTCAATAGTAAAGACCCAAAGCTATAACTAGAGAGTCCTGGGATCTACCAGGAAACAGAAGGGTTGCTCAGACACAATTAGGGAGAGACTAGTGAATGGGCTCTTAACAAAGGTATGAATACAGTCAAACCTATATAGGGTTGTGACTGTGCTGGAGACAGCATCTGAAAAGACCAGAGCCTTGTTAGACTCAGCATGTGGCTACCTGATAGGAGCAAAAGTGGTAGGTAGAGGAACTCCATAAAAGCTCTGGTTCTGTGGGGTGGAGAGGGGAACTTAGCCTCTCTCTTCTGTTCCCAGGACTTGACCTCGTATTAGATGTATGCAGTCTATGACGCTTGACTCTCACTTTTGAAATGTGGAGAGTATATTTTCCAGGATGAATGGAGACAATCCACTCAGTATCTGGAGTCTTGTATCCACTGCAAGATGAAAGAAGACAGGAGGTCCTGCCTCCCTGGACTTCCATCAATTGCCAACCTTCTGCCTGACAATTGTTTTACATATTTGAGCAAACAGGACTTCAGCAATTTTGTTCAAATTTCTTCCTATGCTATGAATAAAGAATCCTTATCTACCTGAAAAGGGGAAGCCAGACAGTAGAGTTCACAATGAAAGAGTATTGACTATGAACTATATATTAACCAAGAGCATGTACACTGAGTCCAAGCACAAAGATGTTTTTTGTATTAACTATCTCTTAACTGCTGGTGGCTTGGGCAAGCTACACCATTTCTCAGAGTCTCTATTTCTTACCTTTAAATTTTTTTTTTTAAATCCTGAAGCATTATGGCAATGTATAAAGCATGCAGTGCATTTAGGGCTGACTGCATGGGTAGACTTAGTCAACAGCAGTGCTTTTCAAATGCAGAGTATTCTTATTCATCAGGATCTCTGACTTTCTGTCATTACAGTTTTGGTCAAAACTCTACAACCTAGGAATTAGTTCCAGAAGACATATAACAATCTCACCTCTTATCATTGACCTGACCAAGATATATGAGATTTCATTATCTGCTTCTGAAAAATCCAGGTCAGCTATCCAGATCAAGGTCTCCAGCTCTGTTTTCTCCACATAACCATAATCTCATAGATAGCAACTTCAAGGCACAGGAACTTGTCCAGAGCCCCGGCTGAACTTTGTAGGTTCCTTTCTCTCTTCAGGCACAGGAAGCTTAGCCAAGGCAGGGTTGCCCCAGCTGTGCTCCTTGGCACACAAAACCCAGCTCCTGCCAGTCAAAGCAGAGAAGGAGTGGGCATGGGTGACCCATGGCATCAGCCTCCTCCTTTCTGTACCAAACAGCGCCACTCCCCATAGGGCACAGGGAGACAAATAGCCAATCTGTAGTACAGCAGCTGACCTTGGCCATAAGTCTGTACCACTTACCTTGGCTTTCACTGGCACAGAGAATGAAGTCATTGGAAGAGGAGAAAATGAAGAGGACCCCTGGACAGGCAGCAATAAAACATGCACCCCAGAGGTTGGAGGGGGCCTGGAATCATGAGATTCTAGGCAGCAGCCTGTAAGAGGTAAATAACTTCAATAGTCCTCAGCTAGAAGATAAAATGTATACTTTTTATGCACAGAGAAGCTAACTCCACATGCTACTCTTGTTTGGTAATTTTATTGAATCTGTGCACTCAAGGGTTAGGATGTGGAGTAGGAAAAACAAGGGTGGGAAGCCTACATTTTAAAGGCAGGCAGAGTAGGCTAGGGTGCCTGTATGTTTACTCTCAGGGGACCAACTCCTCCAGCTTCTCCCTTCTCCCCTCCCCCCTCAACTCTCAAACCTGGAATTTGTGCCTTCCAAGTCCTCTGGAAAGCTCTGCCTCACCAGTCTTCCTGTTGTTCATTCCTGTGCATCATCAAATCTTGTTAATACACCACTTCTTCCATCACTCCCTCCTCACCCTTTGCTGTTTTCCCTTCTGATGGCAGAAATGCACTTGCCTTCATTAGAGTTTAAGCAGTGCTTCAGAGTGTGAGGTAGAAGCTAAAAGCTGTAGATGCTGGAAGCAGGAGACAAATGGGAAATGAATGTCTAGAGTTTCCAGATAGCTGCGTGCAGCTTCTGAACTTGCCACCTCTGCATTTCTTGATTCATTTTGTTAAATTAAGCATTAGACATTTAAAATATGCAACACAGCGATTCAGACTATATCTGCCATAAACACTCCCTGTGTTTCCAAGACTTTCAGTCACCCCATAAGACAACACCCTTTCCCACTCTCTGTTCCCCACTCCCTGGTTACTGGCAAGCTCCAGTTTACTTTCTGTTCTGATATATTTGTCTATTATGGGCATTTATCATAAGTAAGCATAAAATCATTTGTGCTAATTCCTTTTACTTGGCCTTTTCTTGATATTCATACACTTTGCATCATGGCTATTAGTCTATTCCATGGATATAAGGCATTTCATATAAGGCAGAGCTTCTATGTTGATTAGTTTTTTGGGCTAAATTCCACTTTGGGTTCAAATGAATAATGTTATGATTACTAATGTTTTCAGTGTCTCTAGACTTTTATACTACATAAAAGATATTTTTATTTGTTTAGCCCATTGGGTCCCTGTCATTCTCAGCTGATCATGCTTTTAACTAATACAAGGGATCTAGCAATTACTGCATTGAATATACTTCTTATATAGCTTGTCTAGAACTAGAGAGTTTGAAGAGCAGAAGGTTTTAAAAGCTGTCATTTTCTTTCTGCCACAATTTCCTGTGTTTTCTTTGGGTCCCCACAATCTTACCCTAGGACTTGGGAATGCCAGGTCCCTGAAGACCAAGGTCTAAGCCAGATAGTCTCTTGAAGTCTCTTAGGTAGATTCTTCAAAGTGTATTGTGAGTGGGCTCCAGGTTACAGGAGACCCAATGAAATGCAGACTCAGTATCCTTAAAGCCCTTGCTTGATCTCCTTGCCTTGCTTTGTCCTTATGCTACAATTGTTCCTTTGTCTTCCTCCTGGCCTCTATGCATTTCAAAACCTGCACATTTTCCCTAGCCCATTGTTTTAAAGGGGTGTGTGTTTGTGTGTGTGTATGTGTGCACGCACACACATGCTAGGTGTCTGTAGAGGCCAGGAAATTTTTTGGATCATCCGGATCTGGAGTTGCAGGCAGTTGTGAGTAGCAGGAGTGCATGCTGGGAGAAGATCTCTAAAGTCCCCTGAGAGAACATGAAATACTCATAACCACTGAACCACCTCTTCAGCCTCTTCATGGTCCATCTTAAAGTGCACGTATCAGCTGTTAGAACAACAGACAACCCTTAGAAGCCACTCCTTCAAAATCAAGAGCCTAAGAGCTGTCTAGAGCACCCACTTTTATTCTACTTCTTTCTTCCCTATCTCCTGGCAATTTCAAAGACCTCTGTCTATTTGACTTTAGTACCTAGGTTTTCTGAGAAACATATTATAACATCAGTTACCATTATTATTCCAATGCCATCTCCTCATCAAGGCACAGCTACAGTGTAGAGGCATTAAACACAAACCTTGCACTCACAAAACTCTCAGTAGCTTGTGTCATTTCTCTCTTCTTACCCTTAAAGCAGTCTGATTCTTGATATAAACAGACAATATGTTAAACACTTGAAAACCATTCCAAGTTAACTACCGTTACTCTCTATCCCTTGCGAAGAATTGTATACATTCCTTTATATAGACGTTTTAGGCTTCCAAGCTTGTGAAGTACTAGATCATGTCATTTTTTTTTCCACTTTATCTGTGAGAACACTGAAACCTGTCAGACTGGCTGAGTACCTTGCTCAGTGTCTCCGAGTTTGCAAAGTGTCACTTGACGTATACATGCGGCCACTTTCTTAGCCTCAAAATGAAATCCAAATACTTCCAGGTACTCATTTCTGTGTTTATAAAGCTGAATTCTTCTGCCAGCTCACTTGTACTAAAAAGATACTAAGCTGAAGTTCCCACCCCAAACAGGATAACATGAAGAACTCCAATGTTCTATGTGGCATGCCTCAACAGTCACTAATTAAAATCACAAGGTCTTTTTAAATGATGAGATCCTTCTAAAATACTCCACATTTTTAGTAGTCAAAGAGAGGTTTGCAGTAGGCTGAGATGTGGAAGGCCAAGACACTAGGTCCTCATCTTTGGAGTCTGTAAATGCTGCCTTTACTAAGCAAGGACTTTGTAGACATAATAAAGACTTTCGGTGAGTAGATTATTCTGGATTACTTCACTTATACCCTGAGAGGAAGGTAGAGGGAAACTAGCTTACAAGGCAGTGAGGCAGAGGTTGGAGTGATGTGCTGCAGCTCAAGAATGCTGGCAGCGTTGAGGGGTGCACCAGGCAAAGTGTGGGTTCTCCTATTCTCTTCTATAACTCTGGGAAGACTCTTCACAGGTCCCGCCAGTGGTGCTTGCTAAGGCTGTGAGCGAAAGGAATTCTGTTATATTAAATCACCAAGGTGTGGACACTGCTTACGGCAGCCACAGAAAACTGCAGATCAGTCTCTGTACCGCGGGCTCATTAGAATCCAGAACCACTAGAAAACATTCACAGTAGGAAACTGTGCTTCAGAAAAGTAAGCTGGTAAGTGGTGGAGGAGCTAAAACCAAAGCCCAGCTCTGAGTAGAACTTTGCAGATCACTTTATTGTGGATAAACTTTTTATATTACTTTGGTTTCTCAGGGGAACCCACTCACATTTTGTCCCTTTTTTCCTTCTTCTGGATTGGCAGATCATCTGATGCCCTTGGTCACCGTTGCTTGGACTAAAGTCTGGGTTGGATTCACTGTTCTGGGACCACCAGACTTTGGCCTATTGTGTGCTTCTATGCTGGACATGGGCCTGTCGTGTGCTTTTGGCCAGCCTAGCTCAGGCACTTTCAGCTTGTCGGTCTGATTGGAAAGCATGTCAAGCCCGCCCATGGAGGAAGCTGCCTACAGGCCAAGGTGCTGGCTCTGAAAGGCTGCATTGTCCTTATTTAGAATTGCCTTCACTTGGACTAGCTATGCTCTTGCAAAACATGTTTATTCTGGTTTCCTCTCCCTCCTTGGCTGCCTGACCAGTATAAACCCAGAGTGCAGCAGCTGCAGCTTAGAACTGGGCCAGGCAGGGTAAGCTGACTCTCAAGGAAGGGCAACAAGGGCAGGAGTGTCTTTTGTAAGTTTAAGGTAGATGGCATTCATCCCCTGCCCCCCACCCCCACCCCCATACGTGTGTGTCTGTCTGTCTATCTTGTGTGGCTCCTGGGAGACTTCACTCTAAACATACCCTGGTGAGACTAGTTTTAATGTACACAAAGAATGCAAGAACAGGAAGTTAGAACTTTGCTTTTTTGAGCATAGTTTTAGCATAACAACAATAATGATAATGATAGTCTTCACACTTCAGGAACTTCCTATTATTAAATACTTATTATAAGGCTGGGTAGATGGATCTTCATCAGAGCATTTGCATTTGATTCTCCAGAACTCAAAAAAAAAAAAAAAAAAAAAAGCTCTATCTAGCCAACGCTTCTAATCCCAGTTCTGGGGTTGGGGAGCCAGGCAGATTCCAAGTGCTCTCGGGCCAGTCAGCCTAACATACTTGGCAAGTTCCAAGACAATTTCTTAAAAAAACAAAACAAAACAAAACAAAAAAAAACAGAGGACACTTGCCCTCAGGACTCCACATACAGGTGAAGACTCAATGTTCACCTGCTCATGTGTGATGTGTAGACACACTAAACACACTCACAGACACACACACTACTGTAAACCGAGCATGGTGTTAAATCCTTTATATAACTTATTTCACTTAATTTTAAGTAGGTGCTTTTAATAATCCTGTTTCACAGAAGAGGAACTGAGGCTGAGATGAGGTCAGGCTCCTCAGTCACAGAGCAGCAGTGTGAAGCCAGGTCTTCTTGGTCGAGAGGTTGGTGTCTTACATACTATGTGGTAAGGGACTTGAGTCTAGACTTTGTGTTAGAACAGTTAGGTTTAAAGACAATAGCCTTTTACCCAAGGTCATTTCCTAACATGGCCAGTGCTCTGGGATGCTGGAAGGTTGTCCCAGTAAATGCTCAAGTTGAAAACAGAAGAAAGCTCGCCACTTGCTATACATGAGTGCTGTTATCTTTGGGCCTGGCATACATCTTCCATGAGCAGAAAGAGGCAGCAAGAAATGGAGACCCGCCTGCGTGGAAGGGGCTGTGATGCCTTCTTTCTGTGACTTTTTACAATGTGTTGACTAGACACAGCTCAGGAATACCTTCTTCTGGGAAGCAGCCTCATTTCACAGGACATGAAAGGTTAAAGACTGTGAGATGTTTATTCAAGGAAACTGTTTATAAGGGGGTTGAGCCTGTCTGTGGTTTCTGACAGCCTGGTGACACACTATGAAGAATCTGGGTTTCCCCTCAGGGTAGAGAGTTCCTTCTGCAGTCCAGTTCCCTCTCCCCTCTCCCTCTCCCTCTCCCTCTCCCTCTCCCTCTCCCTCTCCCTCTCCCTCTCCCTCTCCCTCTCCCTCTCCCTCTCCCTCTCCCTCTCCCTCTCCCTCTCCCTCTCCCTCTCCCTCTCCCTCTCCCTCTCCCTCTCCCTCTCCCTCTCTCCATCCCTCCCTTCCTCCCTTTCTCCCTTTCTCCCTCTCTCCCTCTCTCCCTCTCTCCCTCTCTCCCTCTCTCCCTTTCTCCCTTTTAGAGTTAGAATGCACTGAAAATGCTGACCTCATGTAAAGGAGGGAGAATGTGTATTTATTACTTTTCTCATCGTTGTGACAAAAGACCAGGCAGAAGCAACTTGAGAAGGAAGGTTTTGCTTTCTTCTGTTTCACAGCTTAAGGTGCATCATAGCAGAGAAGTGATGGTGGCCAGGGCAGCTCCATCTTTGAGGCAAGAGCTGAGGTTAGAGGCTGTTTAACATCTTGCCAAAGGAAGCAAAGATCAGCATTGGTCAAAAGTGAACATCACCTTCAAGGCCCACCCCAGTGACCTTCTTCTGTTAGCTGGGCCACAAGATGACATTCCCAAGAGTTTTACATCTTTCCTCAACACCAACACCAGCTGGGACCAAGTTCTCAAGCACATGAGCCTGGACAGTGGATGGACAGGCAGATGGAGATGGGAGTATGGACTCTATCTTCAACCTCTAACAAGACAGAAAACTCCCAAGTACATCTTCTTGCTTGTAGGATAGGGAAGTTTGAGGAGAGAACAACTAGCCAAACAAAGAAACAAACAAACACAAAACAATCAATCATTTCATTTCAGGTCATTCCCTCCCTCTTGGGGATCTTAGCACATTTCCCAAATAATCTTTCTTTAAAAAAAAAATAAATAAAAAAATAAAAAACAAAAACAAATCTTCTCTTGAAGACTGCTACCACTGAGTACCTGAAGTAAAACAGGCGATCCGGGCGTGGTGGCGCACGCCTTTAATCCTAGCACTTGGGAGGCAGATTTCTGAGTTTGAGGCTAGCCTGGTCTACAAAGTGAGTTCCAGGACAGCCAGAGCTATACAGAGAAACCCTGTCTTGAAAAACCAAAAAAAAAAAAAAAAAAAAAAAAAAAAGAATTATCTGCCTTTTGTGGATGCTCACAGTCATCTATAAGATGGAACACAGGGTGCCCAATGCAGGAGCTAGAGAAAGTACCCAAGGAGCTGAAGGGGTCTGCAACCCTATAGGAGGAACAACAATATGAACTAACCAGTACCCCCAGAGCTTATATCTCTAGCTGCATATGTAGCAGAAGATGGTCTAGTTGGTCATCACTGGGAAGAGAGGCCCCTTGGTTTTGGAAACTTTGTATGCCCCAATACAGGGGAATGCCAGGACCAAGAAGCGGGAGTGGGAGGGTACGATAGCAGGGCGAAGGGAGGGTATAGGGTACTTTCGGGATATCATTTGAAATGTATATAAAGAAAATATCTAATAATAAATAAATACATAAATAAATAAAAAAGAAAAGCAGGCATAAAAGTTTAGGATAGGCTAGTAGATGGGGCAAGTGGTGCAACTTCTCCTCCTGCCTGGTGGACAGAGAAGGGGCAGCTCCTTTGGGATCTTGTCAAAGTCTGTTACTTGGAGAGCTGGTTTCTTTCTTTTCCCACATGCTTTTGCCTCATTCTTGTTCTGATTATCCACTGTTGATTATGTCATTTTAGGAATGTCAAAATCAGAGAGAGAGAGAGAGAGAGAGAGAGAGAGAGAGAGAGAGAGAGAGAGAGAGAGAGAGAGAGAGAGAGAGAGAGAGAGTTACAGTTGGGTTTACAAAAGGTTGTGATGACATTCACCTAAAGAGATATAAGGTTCACCATCTTCTGGGATCTCTGTAATATTTCATCTTCCACCTCCCTATTTCTAAATACTATAATGGGAATACTCACAGTAGAGGGTGAACTGAAGCTATGTTGATTTTGCTGAAGTAAGTAAGCCTTGATTTTTCTCATCTGCATGATTGCGTTACCATGGTTTTCTTCTTTCCCAAGTACTATTGAGATCAATAAATCTCACAAACTTTAAA
Organism: Mus caroli; assembly: GCF_978045245.1. Classification (NCBI taxonomy): domain Eukaryota; kingdom Metazoa; phylum Chordata; class Mammalia; order Rodentia; family Muridae; genus Mus; species Mus caroli. The sequence continues at coordinate 60,057,899 of NW_028227261.1, forward strand.
AAGTCAACAAACTTCTAGATAACTAGGCAGACCAAATTTAATGATTTCCCTCTTATTCCTGGAAAAAAAATACTCTCAGTAGTCAACTTGTTATTGTACAGATCCTCTGCCCTGCTGTTCAAAGCAGACCTCAAAGAATTCACGTAGGGAGGAAAGGTCATGAGGTCATGAGTGGAAATGTGCTTGTCTGGTAGAAACAAATTTTCAATCCTGGGAAAACAGCTTAATCTTTTTGAGGATCAGTTTATAAGCCCGTGAAGAAACTCTTATGTTCACTTCATAGGGTTGGTGTAAACCTTAATAAGAAATAAAAGTGAATCCCATATACTAATTTAAATATGTGACTTGTGTCTACTACTTGACTTTAATGAACTTTACACTCACGATATCCTGGTAAATGTTTTCTAAAATTAATACTGTTTTTAAAAGCGAGAATTGAAAGCCAGAAAAGTTAAACAACTTGCTTAAAATCATAACATACAAGAGCTGGAACTGTGGCAGTAGTATTTATTCCACACCTGGGAATGCTCTACTTTAAAGCTCACTTGCATAAGTGGATATGCCCTAAGAGAGCAAACCTATGCAAAAAACCCATGCTTCATGAGCACACAGTAGAAACCTACTACACTGAGACCCTAGGATGCAGCCAGCCGATGGCCATGGGTTCAGTCCTTCACTCCTTTGGTCTCCAGTATTCTGAGCTACAGAATGAAAGGGGACTTTCTTTAACACCTTAAAACCCCACTTCCCTCAGCTCTGATTTTCCAAAACTGTACCTTAGACAAACCTGTTGAAGTGAGTTAACATGAAAAGGGAAAGAATGCGCTGATACTCATTGAGTATCTATGACAGAGCATGTGTTTTGGAGTTGATGGTCTCCAACGTTTGGCTCCAGTTCCCTTGCCCCTTCAGTATGTGTTACTGTTCTGCATATCACAAGGTAAAGCCCATGACTCTTTTCTTGGAATCTGGGGTAGTTTCTATGACTTACTTGACCTGAGGCACGTGGCAGAGACCATGATCTAAAATCCCCAGGTCAAGAACCTTTGCAGCTTGCTCTGGGTTTCTTTCATAGGCTCTGTTTCTGCTTCCATATCCAAAGATTCAATCAGCCACATATAAAATTGTCTTTTCAACTGCATACATATTAAATTTGCACAAGCTTATCTTGTTATTCTTATTTAATAGTGCTTTGCAACTATTTACATAGAACTTAATTTTTAGCTAATGTAGGTAATCTACAATAATTGTAAGTCTATAGGAGAGAATCTATAGGTTACTAAGAAAATGCTACACCATTTTATAGAAAGACTAGAATATCTGGATGTTTTGGGTTTTTGTGGGAGTCCTTAGAACTGTTCTCCATGCTGACCCTTGGGGTATTTCATTTTGGACTCTAGCATTCGGCTGTGGAATGTTCAGGTCATGTGGTAATTCTATGTGCAAGATTTCTAAACTGGCAGTGCTAGATATACTCCAGACAATATCAACAGTAGAAACCGCATTGGGTGATAAGCTCAATTAATACTTCAGATGATTCCAGCCTCGCGGACAGAGCTCTAAGCATTGTCCAGCTGATCCAGGCAACTCGCTGCATTCTGGGAGAGAGCTGCTGCTGCTGTTGTCTTAAATTTGGATTGTTTTGTTTTGGTCTGTTTTGTTTTTTCAAGGAGTCATATGGTAATAGAAACACAATTTAATTACCTTAGTAAAATTGAAGTCTTAGTCTATTTTATAGAAAGGACACCTGGAAAAATGTGTTGCCTAAAGCCCCACAGAAAGAGGCAAAGGTATTTTCCTGAAGTTGAATCTATTTGATTTAAAATCCTGAATTTTTTTAACCTTTTTGACCAAGGCATCTTCTGTTGTCCATATACTAGTAAAGATACTAGACTGAGGTAGACAACTCAACTAGTGATTATAAAATTTGAGAGAATTATAAAATAAAAGCCCTGATATTCCTTTACTGAGAAACAGTTATACCAAGTTCTTACTATATTTGTTAGGGTTGTGGGACTAGTAAACATTTTTACAGCATTTGAGTGCAGCTTTGTCTACATTTCTAGGTCAAAGCATTGTGAAATGTCAACCAAAGTGACCACTCCCTTCATGTCTCCTGAGCTACATCATTCTTGTCTTCAACTTTGTAAATGTCTACCTCTGTCACCCACCATGTCTATTGTACTGTGCCTTAAACCCTGAGAACTCAATCATTAAACAGTAACTTAATACTGACTTTAAGCAGCACAGTACTTGGTACGGAGAACTCAGAAATTAGGATCCAGATGACAGAGAGACATATGGATTAGGCCAGGAAGGAGCCAGTCATCCCCCAGTTAAGACAAAACTGGTAGTCAGTGTGAGGGGGTGGTGCATGGGAATGGGAATTGAATTCTGATACTCTGGGGAGACATGCAGGTTCATGTTCATTTCCACCATGTCAACCAACACCTGTCTGTTAGCTGCTGGCTCACCTCCATTTCTCTCAGCCCTGCCTATGCCTAGGTTCTATTTTGTCATGTATGTCACGATGTAGCTGTTTTCATTCCTTTATCAGTAAACTTACTACCTTAGCATCTAACTGTTCATTTTGGGCTCCTTGCACTTCCTACTGAATTCAAAACAAGGACTCTTCTTTTCCATTTCGTTTGTCTTTTTAATGTTTTTTTTTTTAAAAAAAGCAAATTTAGCATACAATAATCATTGCTGAGGATAAGAAAGGGAGACGAATGAATAAAAAGCATTTCAGCTCTGCAAAACACTCAATTGATGCCTCCACTTTGCTTTAGTTTTCTTGAGTTTTAAAACCTGAATAGTCCCATAACCAGCTGAAGATGTGAATTGTGATGTCAAGCCTCCTCGTCTCAGGGCAGAGCAGTTTGCAGAGCAGGCTGCCAGGTACCTGCTCAGAAGGCTGCTCAGATGTTACAACACGTGGCAGTTTTACACACACACACACATTGCTTCCAAAATACTAAGATAAATGACATATTTCGTTTGGGGCTAAAGAAGATAGATGATAGGAAGATGTCTGAAAGAACAAAGGAGGAATTTTAGATGGTATGTAGGGAAAGAGGTGATGTTTGGAATATAACTGAAGAGTGCATATGCTCCAGATGTGCAAAGAACCAAGGCAGAGCATTCTGTACAGGGAAATGGGATGGCATTTGCAAAGGCTGAGACCAGGAAAAGGCCAGGCTTGACTGTGTGCTGTCCATGAGGGTGCACAAACACAGATGTCCTCAGTGGCCTCTCAGAAACCTAAGCTCTTCTCAAATGCAGTGTCTCTTAGCCTTAGTAGTGGACTCCACATCTGTCTTGTGCTGAAGAGTACAGCAAGGACATGGCTGTCACACTCAGGTGGCAGTTGGTGATGTACTCCTACAGCAATACTCTTTTTTCAAGTCTGAGATTCCTAGCCACAGTCCCACAGCGAGGAGCTGCAGTTGATCCTAAAACCAAGCTTTCTCCCACGCCAAACCATCGACTTGGTGCCAGGGCTGGATTTATTACCTAGTAACTGAGGACAGAAATAATTGGTCGCATTAGTGCCTGGCAGCTGTGCTGGGGCTCCACTCTAGAAGGGAGTCAGGGACTAAAGAACTGAGACAAGTTTACTTTTCTCGGCCCAGGTGCTCTCCTGAGGCCCTCCCAGCCCTAATGAACACTGCAAGCCAAGGCCCGTGCAGCTGACAGGCCGGTTCCCCACTTGCAGAGGCCCAGTTTCTTTCCAACCTCTGAAAAAAAACACTAGCTAAGGCAGAATGAAGACATGGCTGCTCTAACTTCGTCTCTGGCTGCTCTCATTTGATTCCCCACAAAAGCCAGCTCTACTCCACCAACTGAGTGTACAAAGGAGACGATTACCTGGAGAAGTCAAGCAATAAGGACAGGACAATGAAATCCCGCAGGTCTCTGGCTTCCAGCTAGAATGCACATAGCTGGAATGTTTTTCATACTGGATGGAGTAAGGGGCTTAGACTTTGGGGTCAGGTGGATCTGCATTTGAAAACAAATTCAACTACCCATTATAGATGTGGTCTCTTTAATACGGTCCACTCTGTGCCTTGGTTTACAAGAACTTTGCAACAGAGGGTATAGACCTCCTGCCATCAGAGCTGGATGCCCTCTCTAATTCTGTTACTATCAAAAGTGAAGTTAATGAACTTCTAGCATTGGTGTCTGTCTCCAAAGTCATCCTGAGCCTGTTACCCCAGCACTTGGGAAGCAGAGTCAGAGGGATTATGAGTTCATGTTTAGCCTAGACTACATAGTAAAACTTCCTGGAATAAACAAATAAGACCCAATTACATGGCTACTTTGAAGAAATGTAAGAATTGTGTGTACTTTATATATGATGACATACACAAAGCAGCTGTGCAGTACCTGCTAAAGTTGTTATTGCATAAGTACTGCTTTAGTTTCAGAATCATGTTTCTCGAAATGTGATCCAAGGGTATCATTTCCCTCCTGGGACATGGTGGACACACTCCCAGAACCATCCCAACTTCCTGAACGTCAGGCCAAGCATTCTGCTCTGGAAAGATCTCCAGGTGATTTTGGTGCAATACTAAAGTTAGGCATTTCTGCTCTAGGTAGGAATTTTGAATGCCTTTGAGAGATTTCAGTCATCTGTAAATGTCTTGGGCCCCTAAACACTTGTTTATCCCAACCTGTGATCTTTCCAATGAGCTCCCCTGCTTGTTCCTGGAGAAGAAAGCAATTTGTTGCTCAGGACTTCCATATCAGATTAACAGCATCTTCTATAGTTTACAGTCTTCCAGGAATGCTGATCATACTTCTACATGGATGATGATCACTCACCTCTGCAGTTATCTTTATTAGGCAAATAAGGAAAGCAACACTCCATGAGGTGAGTTATGGTATCCAAATATTTGCAAGCTCTGAGGCATTAAGCTGTTTGTTAAGCAGGATTCAATAGTCTGTTTCTAGAATCAGTACACTTTCTGCCTTGTTCTACTGTGTCTCCATTCCAGGAGGAGAAATAGGAATGTCTAGTTGAAGACAAGCACTCAGGGACCATGTACAGGGTGTCTTTGCACATCGTAATGCTCTTATGATCATGGAGCCCATCAGTCTGATGATGCTCCAAGAACACAGAATCAGGAGGTGGAAACCACAGAGACACAGCCTGTGGCTCAACAAACACAATCTCTCTTAGTGACTGTGTCAATTGTTCAGAACTTCCTGCCCTGTGGGCAGTAGGGGTTGAGCAGTAGAACAGATGTCATAGGAAGAAGGTTGACAGGAGATTCTCTCTGTGCAGTGTTTTGAATCAGAGTGAAATTTAGTAAGCAAACCCCGCCAACCCTGGGCAAACTTTGATATTTAAGCATAAACTGGAGATATTTCATTTGTGCACAAAGCAGACTGGTTTAAGAAGAAAGTGTCTATCTTGCCATAGCCCTAGGATCTTGCCTGATCTACATAGCTGAAAGTGAATCTCTCCTCCTCTGCACTCCCATAGTGTCCTTCACTGGTATCTGTTTTATAGCATTAAGCACTTAGGCATGGCTAGGAAGCAGTGAACTATGTGTGCATAGAGGCTGATAGAATCTCTTTGGACCCCAGTTCTCCTGTTTATGTAAAACGGGATTCTTTACTGGGCTTGAAGAGAATGAATTGTGGTATACTGCACCTCAGGCTCCTGTGCAAACCATAGAAGGTCTTCAGAGGGCTTGTTTCAGACTTCTTGAGAAATCCTCCTGCTCCATCTACCTCTAAACCTGTTCTTCCCACTGAAACAGACACCCTATGTGTGGCATGTGATTTACATTTAGTTAAAAACTGAAAGGGAAATGTATAAGTAAGAAGGAGAGGAGAGGAGAGGAGAGGAGAGGAGAGGAGAGGAGAGGAGAGGAGAGGAGAGGAGAGGAGAGGAGAGGAGAGGAGAGGAGAGGAGAGGAGAGGAGAGGAGAGGAGAGGAGAGGAGAGGAGAGGAATGGAGAGGAGAGCAGAGGAGAGGAGAGGAGAGGAGAGGAGAGGAGAGGAGAGGAGAGGAGAGGAGAGGAGAGGAGAGGAGACAGTTGAGGAGAAGAGAAGAGAAAAGAAAAGAAAAGAAAAGAAAAGAAAAGAAAAGAAAAGAAAAGAAAAGAAAAAAGAAAAATGAGGAAGTAAAACCAAAGAAAAGCAGCAGAAAGAACTCTTCAATAGACGAATGCTCATCTCACTCATTGCTGGCCATATGCTAAGCAGTACACCTGGGCAGTTTCCCAGGTGCACCATGGGCCATGTGTGTGCAGGCAGATGATTGTATACTTGAGGGCTTGTATACGTAAGAATGTGTAGTAATCCACAGCATGCTATAATGTGAAGAAAGATGGCAACAAGAAAGACAGACTTGCACCAAGCTTCCTATAGACTACTTACAGTTCTGTGATTATTTGGGACAGTTGTTCACTGTGAGAAGCACGTGGCCTCTAGGGTAATGAGCACTATACATCACACTGTACTCTCCATTTGGAACCTCTTGGATAGGACCTGCAGAGGCTTTCATTTACAGAGTACAGCAAAATCCAAAGTGGCTCTGTCTTTAAAGTTGCCATGTATGGAACTTGCTCCATATGGGGGAACAGGCTGAGTAGTAGTTTTTGAAGCTCTTAAAATCCCTTAGGCCCATCAAAAATGGCTGCTAGGAACACACCGTTTTAGAAGTGCTTTTAAAAGCCCCGTGGGCTTGTATTTAGAGAAAGCCTTCTCCGTGTAAGGTTCCTTAAAGCAGCCTCTGGAGACTCCTGCAGTCCTAGGCAGTGGTTCTCAGAGACTCCAACAGCTTTTCCTTGTGTTGGATACATGTCAGGAGGCTAGCTGCGCTGAGACAGGCTGCGTTCTGGGAGATGCTCTTCTAGCCAAAGGAAAGTGGAAGAGGAGGGGCAGAATGTGCTTGGTAGGGAGTGGTAAGCACAGCACAGCAGGGCAGAATCTTATAGATGTTGTGCCAGTACAGGATCCTACATATCATAGTCCCCCTGTTCTGATTTCAGAACCATTCTCTCCCCAGTTCCCCTTGCTTCCCCAGACCTCCCTGAAACACATCTGCAAAAGAGGCAGAGAGAAAAAAAAAGACAGAGAGAAGGTATGCTCAAATACCTACGGTTATAAGATCGTCTGCTCGGGCTTCATTCTTTTGGCACATTCTAATGGGATGAGCACATATTGTGTGCTCAGGAATGCTGTGCAAAGGGGACACAGCTGAATAAAACTAAATGCAGTCTTAGTAGGGCCAATGGCAGTGGGAAAGACACATGAATCACAGGCACACCTTTACATAGCTGCAATGGAAAGGTGTCATAGAGACACCCAAGGCTGAGAGCATCTGCCAGAATCTGCTGTGGACTGAGATGATGGGGAGGCTGATGAAGAGGTGATCTCTGTGTTGCAGAGAGAGACCAAGGAAGGCTCTTTAGAGTTTTCAGATAGGGAATATAATAGTACAACACTTTAGATTTGGTAGTTCTTAACGTGTGGGTCACAACCCCTCTGACAAACCTCTATCTCTAAAACTATTTACATTAGGATTCTTAACTGTAGCAAAATTACAGTTATTAGGTAGCAACAAAATTAATTTTACACTTGGGGTCATCACAACATGAGAAACTGCATTAAAGGGTTGCAGCCTTAGGAAGGTTGAGAATCACTGCTTTAGAAGCAATAAAAGTAGTCAAGCATGTGAAATTAAGTGAAGACAGGCCTGGCTCCAGTTGGGAAGGATTCCAGGATACAAAGAATTAGCGGCCATGATGGGCATTCTGATCTTGACCCAAGACACACGAAAAGCTTCTGCCTTGAAAATGGAGGCCGAGAAAAGCACCTGGGCAGCTGGGGCCCAGGGTCTGCTGACACTCGCCAGCTACCCACAACACCCGCCACAGGATCTTAAGACTTCTGGTGAGTGGAGCACAGCTTCTGCTCCAATCCAATTGCGCGGGACCTGAGACTGCATTAGTTAGGGAAGCAGAAACCGGCCTGAGTAGGACCACAGGCCTCATCCGGCTGGATCAGCGCCGGGGTAGCGGGAGCGCAGGGTTGCCTGACACCCTCCAGCTACCCACGACCCCCACCGCAGGATTTTGGGACTGCTGGTGAGTGGAACACAGCTTCTGCTCCAATCCAATTGCGCGGGACCTGAGACTGCATTAGTTAGGGAAGCAGAAACCGGCCTGAGTAGGGCCACAGGCCTCACCCGGCCGGATCAGCGCCAGGGTAGCGGGAGCGCAGGGTTGCCTGACACCCGCCAGCTACCCACGACCCCCGCCGCAGGATTTTGGGACTGCTGGTGAGTGGAACACAGCTTCTGCTCCAGTCCAATCACGCGGGACCTGAGACTGCTCGGGTTGGGGAGAGAGAAATCCGGCCTACATAGGGCCACAACCCTCTTCCGGTCAGAAAAGCACCTGGGCAGCTGGGGCGCAGGGTCTGCTGACACTCGCCAGCTACCCACAACACCCGCCACAGGATCTTAAGACTTCTGGTGAGTGGAGCACAGCTTCTGCTCCAATCCAATTGCGCGGGACCTGAGACTGCATTAGTTAGGGAAGCAGAAACCGGCCTGAGTAGGGCCACAGGCCTCACCCGGCCGGATCAGCGCCAGGGTAGCGGGAGCGCAGGGTTGCCTGACACCCGCCAGCTACCCACGACCCCCGCCGCAGGATTTTGGGACTGCTGGTGAGTGGAACACAGCTTCTGCTCCAGTCCAATCACGCGGGACCTGAGACTGCTGTGGTTGGGGAGAGAGAAATCCGGCCTACATAGGGCCACAACCCTCTTCCGGTCAGAAAAGCACCTGGGCAGCTGGGGCGCAGGGTCAGCTGACACTCATCAGCTACCCACAACACCCACCACAGGATCTTAAGACTTCTGGAGAGTGGAACACAGCTTCTGCTCCAATCCAATTGCACGCGGGACCAGAGACTGCATTAGTTAGGGAAGCAGAAAAACGGCCTGAGTAGGACCACAGGCCTCTTCCGGCTGGACCAGCACCGGGGTACCGTCAGCTACCCACGACCCCCGCCGCAGGATTTAGAGACTGCTGGTGAGTGGAACACAGCTTCTGCTCCAATCTTTAAATAGTGAGAACGATAACAACTAACCCCAGAGATTACCAGATGGCGAAAGGTAAACGTAATAATCTTACTAACAGGAACCAAGACCACTCACCATCATCAGAACCCAGCACCCCCACTTCGCCCAGTCCAGGGCACCCCAACACACCGGAAAAGCTAGACACGGATTTAAAAGCATATCTCCTGATGATGATAGAGGACTTCAAGAAGGACTTTAATAACACACTTAAAGAAATGCAGGAGAACACTGATAAAAAGGCAGAAGACAATAAAGAGGAAGCACAAAAATCCCTTAAAGAATTGCAGGAGAACACTGCTAAAGAGTTACAAATCCTTAAAGAAAAACATGATAACATAATCAAACAGGTAGAAGTCCTTACAGAAAAACAGGAAAACACATCCAAACAGATGATGGAAATGAACAAAACCATACTAGACCTAAAAAGGGAAGTAGACACAATAAAGAAAACCCAAAATGAGGCAACACTGGAGATAGAAACCCTAGGAAAGAAATCTGGAACCATAGATACGAGCATCAGCAACAGAATACAAGAGATGGAAGAGAGAATCTCAGGTGCAGAAGACTCCATAGAGAACATCGGCACAACAATCAAGGAAAATGTAAAATGCAAAAAGATCCTAACTCAAAACATCCAAGAAATACAGGACATAATGAGAAGACCAAACCTACGGATAATAGGAGTGGATGAGAATGAAGATTTTCAACTCAAAGGACCAGCAAACATCTTCAACAAAATTATAGAAGAAAACTTCCCAAATCTAAAGAAAGAGATGCCCATGAACATACAAGAAGCCTACAGAACTCCAAATAGACTGGACCAGAAAAGAAATACCTCCCGACACATAATAATCAGAGCAACAAATGCTCTAAATAAAGATAGAATACTAAAAGCAGTAAGAGAAAAAGGCCAAGTAACATATAAAGGCAAGCCTATCAGAATTACACCAGACTTTTCACCAGAGACTATGAAAGCCAGAAGATCCTGGACGGATGTTATACAGACACTAAAAGAACACAAATTCCAGCCCAGGCTACTATACCCAGCCAAACTCTCAATTAACATAGATGGAGAAACCAAAGTATTCCACGACAAAACCAAATTCACACATTATCTCTCCACGAATCCAGCCCTTCAAAGGATAATAACAGAAAAAAACCAATACAAGGACAGGAACCACGCCCTAGAAACAACAAGAAGGTAATCCCTCAACAAACCTAAAAGAAGACAGCCACAAGAACAAAATGCCAACTTTAACATCAAAAATAACAGGAAACAACAATTACTTTTCCTTAATATCTCTTAATATCAATGGACTCAACTCCCCGATAAAAAGACATAGACTAACAAACTGGCTACACAAACAAGACCCAACATTTTGCTGCTTACAGGAAACTCATCTCAGAGAAAAGGATAGACACTACCTCAGAATGAAAGGCTGGAAAACAATTCTCCAAGCAAATGGCATGAAGAAACAAGCTGGAGTAGCCATTCTAATATCTGATAAGATTGACTTCCAACCCAAAGTCATTAAAAAAGACAGGGAGGGACACTTCATACTCATCAAAGGTAAAATCCTCCAAGAGGAACTATCAATCCTGAATATCTATGCTCCAAATACAAAGGCAGCCACATTCATTAAAGAAACTTTAGTAAAGCTCAAAGCACACATTGCACCTCATACAATAATAGTGGGAGACCTCAACACACCACTTTCACCAATGGACAGATCATGGAAACAGAAACTAAACAGGGACACAGTGAAACTAACAGAAATTATGAATCAAATGGATCTGGCAGATATCTACAGAACATTCTATCCTAAAACAAAAGGATATACCTTCTTCTCAGCACCTCATGGTACCTTCTCCAAAATTGACCACATAATTGGTCACAAAGCAGGCCTCAACAGATATAAAAATATTGAAATTGTCCCATGCATCCTATCAGATCACCATGGACTAAGGCTGATCTTCAATAACAAAATAAATAATAGAAAGCCAACCTTCACGTGGAAACTGAACAACACTCTTCTCAATGATACCTTGGTCAAGGAAGGAATAAAGAAAGAAATTAAGGACTTTTTAGAGTTCAATGAAAATGAAGCCACAACATACCCAAACTTATGGGACGCAATGAAAGCATTTTTAAGAGGAAAACTCATAGCTCTGAGTGCCTCCAAAAGGAAACTAGAGAGAGCACACATTAGCAGCTTGACAACACACCTAAAAGCACTAGAACAAAAGGAAGCAAATTCACCCAAGAGGAGTAGACGGCAGGAAATAATCAAACTCAGGGGTGAAATCAACCAAGTGGAAACAAGAAAAACTATTCAAAGAATCAACCAATCAAGGAGCTGGTTCTTTGAGAAAATCAACAAGATAGATAAACCCTTAGCCAGACTCACTAGAGGGCACAGGGAAAGCATCCTAATTAACAAAATCAGAAATGAAAAAGGAGACATAACAACAGATCCTGAAGACATCCAAAACACCATCAGATCCTTCTACCAAAGGCTATACTCAACAAAACTGGAGAACCTGGATGAAATGGACAAGTTCCTAGACAGATACCAGGTACCAAAGCTGAATCAAGATCAGGTTAATGATCTAAACAGCCCTATATCCCCCAAAGAAATAGAAGCAGTCATTAATAGTCTCCCAACTAAAAAAAGCCCAGGACCAGATGGGTTTAGTGCAGAGTTCTATCAGACCTTCAAAGAAGATCTAATCCCAGTTCTTCACAAACTATTCCACAAAATAGAAACAGAAGGTACTCTACCCAACTCATTCTATGAAGCCACAATTACTCTGATACCTAAACCACAAAAAGACCCAACAAAGATAGAAAACTTCAGACCAATATCCCTTATGAATATTGATGCAAAAATCCTCAATAAAGTTCTTGCTAACCGAATCCAAGAACACATCAAAACAATCATCCATCCTGACCAAGTAGGTTTCATCCCAGGGATGCAGGGATGGTTCAATATACGGAAATCCATCAACGTAATCCAGTATATAAACAAACTCAAAGACAAAAACCACATGGTCATCTCGTTAGATGCGGAAAAAGCATTTGACAAGATCCAACACCCATTCATGATAAAAGTCTTGGAAAGATCAGGAATTCAAGGCCCATACCTAAACATGATAAAAGCAATCTACAGCAAACCAGTAGCCAACATCAAAGTAAATGGTGAGAAGCTTGAAGCAATCCCTCTAAAATCAGGGACTAGACAAGGCTGTCCACTTTCTCCATACCTATTCAACATTGTACTTGAAGTCCTAGCCAGAGCAATTCGACAACAAAAGGAGATCAAAGGGATACAAATTGGAAAAGATGAAGTCAAAATATCACTTTTTGCAGATGATATGATAGTATATATAAGTGACCCTAAAAATTCCACCAGAGAACTCCTAAGCCTGATAAACAGCTTCGGTGAAGTAGCTGGATATAAAATTAACTCAAACAAATCAATGGCCTTTCTCTACACAAAGAATAAACAGGCTGAGAAAGAAATTAGGGAAACAACACCCTTCTCAATAGTCACAAATAATATAAAATATCTTGGCGTGACCCTAACTAAGGAAGTGAAAGATCTGTATAATAAAAACTTCAAGTCTCTGAAGAAAGAAATTATAGAAGATCTCAGAAGATGGAAAGATCTCCCATGCTCATGGATTGGCAGGATCAACATTGTAAAAATGGCTATCTTGCCAAAAGCAATCTACAGATTCAATGCAATCCCCATCAAAATTCCAAATCAATTCTTCAACGAATTAGAAAGTGCAATCTGCAAATTCATCTGGAATAACAAAAAACCTAGGATAGCAAAAACCCTCCTCAAGGATAAAAGAACCTCTGGTGGAATCACCATGCCGGACCTAAAGCTCTACTACAGAGCAATTGTGATAAAAACTGCATGGTACTGGTATAGTGACAGACAAATAGACCAATGGAATAGAATTGAAGACCCAGAAATGAACCCACACACCTATGGTCACTTGATCTTCGACAAGGGAGCTAAAAACATCCAGTGGAAGAAAGACAGCATTTTCAACAAATGGTGCTGGCACAACTGGTTGTTAACATGTAGAAGAATGCGAATCGATCCATTCCTATCTCCTTGTACTAAGGTCAAGCAAGTCTAAGTGGATCAAGGAACTTCACATAAAACCAGAGACACTGAAACTTATAGAGGAGAAAGTGGGGAAAAGCCTTGAAGATATGGGCACAGGGGAAAAATTCCTGAATCGAACAGTAATGGCTTGTGCTGTAAGATCGAGAATTGACAAGTGGGACCTCATGAAACTACAAAGCTTCTGCAAGGCTAAAGACACCATCAATAAGACAAAAAAACCACCAACAGATTGGGAAAGGATCTTCACCTATCCTAAATCAGATAAGGGACTAATATCCAATATATATAAAGAACTCAAGAAGGTGGACTCCAGAAAGTCAAATAACCCCATTAAAAAATGGGGCTCAGAACTGAACAAAGAATTCTCACCTGAGGAATACCGAATGGCAGAGAAGCACCTGAAAAAATGTTCAACATCCTTAATCATCAGGGAAATGCAAATCAAAACAACCCTGAGATTCCACCTCACACCAGTCAGAATGGCTAAGATCAAAAATTCAGGTGACAGCAGATGCTGGCGAGGATGTGGAGAAAGTGGAACACTCCTCCATTGTTGGTGGGATTGCAAGCTTGTACAACCACTCTGGAAATCAGTCTGGCGGTTCCTCAGAAAATTGGACATAGTACTACCGGAGGATCCAGCAATACCTCTCCTGGGCATATATCCAGAAGATGTCCCAACCGGTAAAAAGGACACATGCTCCACTATGTTCATAGCAGCCCTATTTATAATAGCCAGAAGCTGGAAAGAACCCAGATGTCCCTCAACAGAGGAATGGATACAGAAATTATGGTACATTTACACAATGGAGTACTACTCAGCTATTAAAAAGAATGAATTTATGAAATTCCTAGCCAAATGGATGGACCTGGAGGGCATCATCTTGAGTGAAGTAACACAATCACAAAAGATCTCACACAATATGTATTCATTGATAAGTGGATATTAGCCCAAAACTTAGGATACCCAAGATATAAGATACAATTTGATAAACGCATGAAACTCAAGAAGAATGAAGACCACAGTGTGGACATTGTGCACCTTCTTAGAATTGGGAACAAAACACCCAGGGAAGGAGTTACAGAGACAAAGTTCGTAGCTGTGATGAAAGGATGGACCATTTAGAGACTGCTGTATCCAGGGATCCGTCCCATAATCAGCTTCTAAACGCTGACACCATTGCATACACTAGTAAGATCTTGCTGAAAGGACCCAAATATAGCTGTCTCTTGTGAGACGATGCCGGGGCCTAGCAAACACAGGAGTGGATGTTCACAGTCAGCTATTGGATGTATCACAGGGCTCCCAATGGAGAAGCTAGAGAAAGTACCCAAGGAGCTAAAGGGATCTGCAACCCTATTGTTGGAACAACATGATGTACTAACCAGAACCCTGGAGCTCTTGTCTCTAGCTGCATATGTATCGAAAGATGGCCTAGTCGGCCATCAATGGAAAGAGAGGCCCATTGGACTTGCAAACTTTATATGCCCCAATATAGGGGAATGCCAGGGCCAAAAGAATGGGAATGGGTGGGTAGGGAAGTGGGGGGCGCTATGGGGGACTTTTGGGATAGTATTGGAAATGTAATTGAGGAAAATATGTAATAAAAATATTAAAAAAAAAAATGGAGGCCATACATATAACTCATAGAGCTAACAGTTTTTCCATGTTATTAAGAGTGGTCCCTTTAAATAACCCTGCAATTCTCCCCCTTTATAAAGTCAAGCTTTCTCTTCATCCTCTGAATGTGGATCAGAATTATAATGTATAAAATGTGAGGGAAGTAACTCACTGTGACTTCTGAGGTTAGGCTTTAAGAAGGCTGTCATCCCCATGGCACAATTTTTGGACTGATTTCCAGTGAAAATCAGATCCTGTGTTGGAAAGAAACTCAAAAAATCGTGCAGAAGTTTTCATGGGAAGAATAGGAGCTCCTCCATATACCCAGCACCTGAGTATTAGCAATGGAAAGCTATTGGAAGGAGACCATCCAGCTTCAATTAAGTCTTCAGATGAAAACATGTTGGTTGACATCTTGGCTGTTAGCTTCATGAGGCACCCAAGCCAGAACCACTCAGCCCAGCTGCCTTTAAATCCATGACTCACTGGAGATAATAAATGTTACTTCAAGTTTTTAAAAAAATATGTTTAAATATTATTTTCCATTTAATTTACAATAATTATACACATTTAGGTGGCGCAATGTGATATTTCAATATATACAGTAAAGAATAATGGAATAAAGCTAAGTAGCATGTTTATTATCTCAGTTTTGTGGCAACATTTAAAGTCCTCTAATCTGTTTTGATTTATGCATATATAATTAGTTATAACACCATAATGTATACTAGATTACCTGCAATCTTTCCCTCCTATTGGCCTGATAATTAGTACCACTTGGGCAATATCTCTTCTTTTCTCCTCTACTTCACACCATTTACTAAGCATCAATTAGTTTGAACACTGCAAGGTTTCTCAAGACATGAGAGGAAAAAAGGAGAGACTCTAGCATAGAGAAACTTGACATCTGCCCTTCTACTTAAAGGTTGTTGTACGGAAGGCATGTGTTAAACTTTCTGACATTCCCATTTTTAATTTTTCACATAAGATGATGTCTGTAGAATATATAAGGTACAATTTGCCTAGAAGTCTCAGTTTCCTCATTTCCCACCAATTTCATATTCAACCAAAACATGACGTTTTCAAGAAACAGTTTTCAGATGACACTGAGTACCACAAAATCAGTACCAAAAATTTTGATCACTGTGGTGGTTTGAATAGGAATGGCCCCCATAGACTCATGTGTTTGAATACTTGGTCCTATAGGCAGTGGCACAATTAGGAGGTATAGCCTTGTTAGAGGAAATGCATCAGTAGGAAGTAGACTTTGAGGTCTCAGATGTTCAAGCCATACCCAGTGTGGTATTCTCTTCCCACTGCCTGCTGGTCAGATCCAGATGTAGAACTCTCAGCTACTTCTCCAGCTCCATGTCTACATGCATGTCACCATGCTTTCTGCCATGACAATAATGGACTAAACCTCTGAACTGTAAGCCAGTCCTAATTAAACGTTTTCCTAAATACGAGTTGCTGTGGTCATGGTGTCTCTTCACAGTCATAAAACCCTAGAACCATCTCCCTAGAAGGAAAGGCCTAAGAGCTATTTTCCTGAAGCTGCCTTTGAACATGCTTCCATAGAAATACGATTGATTTTTAAGTCTATCACAGAGGGTTAGACTTGAAATGAGATTTATGAATTTTCTTCCAGTGTTGTAAGCATAATTTGTGGGACAGTGGACCATGCCAAGAAACTTGGTATGTTTGAGTGGATTCAGAGTCCCCAGCACCCAAGCACCCACCTGAGATGGTAGGCAGCTCCCTGTTCCTACCAGATTCCTGGCCTGGAACATGTGCCACACTTCCATCATAGGAAACATGGCCTGTGGTCACATAGCCCAAAACAGAGTTCTCCATGCTAATGAGATATCTAGAGTCCCTGTGGGTTCAGCCAATAAGCTTCCCTTCCTGTACATTCCTCCATGGAAAAGGTACTTAATCTCTGGTGAACTCTGAGGAGGTGGTATGCACCTATTTTCTATGATGAACAATTGATCAACAGTTTGGAACCGAGGACTGTCTCTTCCATTAAAAACCTCCATGGGAAGCATGGAGAAGGCCCTTGCTTATAGAGGTGGAAGCCTAAGTCGCCTGCAGAAGACCCCTTGCACTCCCAGACAACTGCTGCTAAACTAAAGACAATCACAAATGAGCTAAGCCAGAGTTCCCCATTCCCCCAGCCCCAGACTCATTTTCGTTGGGCTGAAGCCCCCAACTCCATTTCCAACTCCCTGTGACCCAGCTGTGCCTGGTTGTCTAGGAGTTTGGGAGCTCCCAGCCCCATGTTCATCATCACAGGCCCGGGCACACCCCTCTATTCCTGATTCTTCTGTATGGTTTTCCAGCACTATATGCCCTGGAGTCAGAGAACTCCAGCTTTGGCCTCCCACATCCTAGGCTGTGTTTTTCCACCCTCTGCGTGGTATATTCGCTCTCCAGCACAGCATCAGACAGCATCAGCTCAGGGATAAATGCAGTCTAGAACTCCACATTTTGTTGGCCCAGCACCCTTGCAGAGAGGCAAAACTTTGACCCACACATAATGGCCTTGAATTATTTGAAATATATCTTTACATAGTTCTATTCTTTGTTTTTCACTTTCAGTACAAGTAGACAAGAAATAGACTAGTCCTTATCACATCATGTATATTGTGTGTATATATTCCTTATCACATCATGTATATTGTGTAGACACTCATAAGCTTCTCCATTCTTTTTTTTAATCAGTATTTTGAAAACTGAAAACAAAATTTCTTCTATACCATTTTGCTTCATCCATGGTATGCCTCTCTGCATTGATTTAACTGTCATTTTTATATCAGTTTTTAAGTCATTTGACTTACAGATAAATAAACAGGCTTAGAGAGGCAAATGTTAGTGATCCCAGGTTCTGTTGGTTAAAGGTAACAGAATTGGAACAAAGCTAGTTATGTAAGTAAGTAAACTAAGCCATCATAAAATGCAGGGCTGACTTAGGACTACCAAGGTCACAAGTGAGCTCCGTGGGGAATAGGGGAACTAGAGAAGAGGACACTATAGGAAACCCAGCAATGTTGTGCTTTTCTCTGATTGCTGATGGGATGTCTTGATCTCTTTTTCTCTTCAGACTGGTTTTATGAGCTAGTAGATATTAGAGGAAGAATTGAAAACTCCAGAGCTTCTAGTCCCATATCTTCTTAGGCCAACCACAGAAGAGATTGATCTTCTACCCACAATGTTTGGATTCCCCATAAGCACAGATGGGACTCTGGGAAGACCAGTGTGATGAGTTGTGATGGCCTTCCAGGGTCCAGTCACACATGGCGCTAAGTGTGCTTACAAAGTAGGGACACTACTACAGGGAACTCAGTTCTCTATAGAAAAGTCACAAGCAACTGATGAACATCTAATGGATACATAGGTCACAAAGAATCTTTCCTTATCTATTTCCAACACTGAAGTGGATGAGGCAGGTTTGCTATGATATTCTCTTCCCTTGGGCTCTGGTTTCTTCCCTAAGGTCAACTTCTGTGGGCACTCACAGTGGAGCAGAGATGGCCAATCTTCTAACTGGCCTCTGCAGGCAGCCTCAGGCAGTTAGCACTATAAATTATATTATTAGAGATCTCCCTGATTTTTCCTCATAGTGAGATAGTTCTACATCTCCAGAAACTGCCCTCAGGTTTTGAAGTTTCTCTGGAGGAAGAATGTACGTTTCCATATATAGTCCCCCTTTTATTTTCTGAAAATGTTTCCAGACTTGCTGTGGATACTTGAAACTGAAAATATGAGGATAGCATGGAACTCTGTTCCACTAAGTTTTCCCACATATGCACACCCATGGCTATGTTTAATTTGCATATTAGTTGTAAAATGAACTTAATAACAACAACTAATAATAAAATACAATTATAACAAATACAAAGTTATGTTAATATAGTCTCCCCATTCTAATACCTTATTGTCTTAGACTTCTCATTTGATTTGAGATGAAACTTTTAAAAAGTGCACTAGTGCACTATCATATTTATTTGGCATAGTCAAATTCCCAGCCTTGCTACTCTTAGGCTCTGGAACATTAGATAAAAGAAGTGTCACTTATACACAGGCCTTCAAAACTGTGGCTACCAATCTGGTATTTGTAATCAAAGGGTGGGAAGTCATGGGTGCTGATGGAAATATGATGAACAAAGAAATGGTTCACATTCTGCTAGGACAAATTCCATGATCCTGCTCAGAATTCGTTGTAATTAAAGCTTATGAGTTATTTGCTTCTGGAAGTTTCTATTTAGTATTTCTAGTCTTTAGTTGGCCCCTGCTCAGTGAAAACAAAGGCATAGATAAGGAGACTTGGCTCAGTTAACCAACAGCATCTAAGAGGGAGTGGCTCTGTCCAAGTATAAGCAGACATATAAGGAGCTAGTCCAAGCATTAGCCATGAAGAATGTCATTTCCCAAACACTGAATGATTCTTTTATTTGATCTTCTATAGAAGAGCTGTATCTTCCCTGAAACGGCCTCCAGTGATATAAAACATGGAAGACATGAACAGTGAGAAAACAACTCAACAGAGGTTCTCTCTTGAAAGTACTCCTAGGAGGTGAATGTGGCGAGCAGATACTATGGCTCAGCATTCCTCAGGAACCTGTGACGTGTGCTTCTGTCTGCCAAGACAGCCACTTCCCCATCTCCCCATGCCTCTGTCTAATGAGGCATCTCCTATCCAGATGTATCTATTGTGTGCAGCAAAGCCACCAGCCTCTTTTGGCCTACCAGCACACTCCCCTGCTAGCCTAAATGCCTAGGCTCTTGCAGTTTGCAGGTCCTAGGCACCTGCTACCTTTATAATCCAAGAGCCACCCCCAATGAGTTTTTTTCTCTCTGCTCTCAAGAGATCAGTCTGCCATGGCAGCTTTGAATTCCCCACATGCCTCTGGTTATTCTCTCTCTAAATATCTAGGACAAAACCTTCTCCCATCCATGGACCAGTCTAGTTCAGTGGTTTTACTATGCCCTCATAAGCAAGAGTATAGCGAAACAGCACACTGAGTGCCAAGGCTGCCTGGAGGGTCAGAGAGAAGAGCAAAACATGAGAAAACCAAGAGGATTTTATATGACCGTCAACAGGGTGGTGGGTCTTTGAACTGATACAAGTTGTTCGGATTGACCAAGATCTAGATAACCTTGCTAAAGTTAACTGACCTTTGAGGGTAGTTTAAGGGAGATTCCTGTAAACAGAAACTTAATCTTACCAGGTGAGAATAAGACCACTACCATAATTTCCAGAGCAAGCTTTATTAAAGCTCAGAATCTTAAATAACAAAGCTGGCCAGGAAGATGGATACCAACCAGTTCCATACCTGAGATTCACAGCGTGTCACTGAGAATTACTTTAGTCAGGTACTTGTAAAGGCAAAACCCACAAGGCTACACACTTCCTGCCAACATCCAATCTAGGACAAGCATACATCCTGATGTACTTCCTGCCTATATACTGCCTGCCTACTTGCTATGTAACACATCCTGTGCAGTTGGGACAACCAACCTTGTTTATTGAAGTGGAAACACCCGGCTTGTTATCTTCCATGAACAGTTCCCAGCATTCCAGGAAGTTATCTGTCTTTGGGCAAGTGGGACTTACATGTTAGAGGCATTTGCTTCAAAGATCTCTTAAACACCGTCACTTAAAACGTAAAAGATAACTTTAGCCCTCACAAAACCTGCCCTTAGGCCTTTGTTTACCCAATAACGTTTCATCTGTTTACCATATTGGGGGCTGCTACAGACTTTGGTGGCCTTTTGCTTTTGTCCCTGTTCAGCCTGCACCCAGACAGTGTAGAGGTCATACTGGAGGAGAGAGAGAGAGAGAGAGAGAGAGAGAGAGAGAGAGAGAGAGAGAGAGAGAGAGAGAGAGCCCGTTGTCTCTGTTCTCACACCTGATAGTGGAACAATAATCTACAGGGAGAACCAGGCACTGAGGACTCTCTCTGTGGTTGGTCCTGTGCATGCCCTCTCTGAACGATGGAGGGAAGAAAAAGAAGAAGAATTTTTAATGGCATTTTTCTTTATAAAGGTTGCTTTAGGAAGCCAAGTATTAATCAAGTGCTTCATTGTAAGAGGGCTATGTGGTAAACTCCCTTGTTTTCAACAGATGTTGAAGCAGTCTGAGCCAGAATTCAGGAAAACTGCTCTCCCTCCATACCCACCCTAGCCCCAGGGGCTGTGATAAAATTGATTAAACTAGATTCAGGTCAAGCCTCTGGGCTCTGGTGACCTCACAGAAAGCTCAGGATTCACTGCATCTGAAACAGACATGGTGCCTGCAGAGACAGGGATGAGAAGCCCTCATTGAGTTGGCAGAAGCTATCCACAGGGAGGTCCAGGTACTGAGAGCTAAGTTGTTACTCTTGGGATGAATGAACTGTATCGCTATGTTTATTTCCTGGACAAAGTCACAGTCACTCTACAGCACTCCTGCAAATATGGTCCTTATTTAGGACTAAAATGTCCATTGGTGCAACATCCTTGCTTTGGACCTTTTTTGTGGTAGTGTTTCCCCTATAGCCACAATGAATGAGGTGTCTCACCTCCAGAAATGGTTTGTGTTTAACAAAGCATACTAGTTGTCACATCCAAGAGCTATCCAGGAATAGGACAGCCATTCTTTGTGGTCTCAGTTAAAGACATACAAGCCTTAAGGAGCTGTGTACTCAAGTAAATCTAAGCTCTGGAGTCAAAGAGCTAGGTCCAACTTCATGAGCCTTGGCAAATCCCTTGAAGACTGGGTTTCCAATGTAAAGTAGAGCTAGCATCACATACTGGAGAGGACTTTTATGAGGCTAAGTGAAGGAAAAAATGTTTGACCTTTGACTGGTCAGCTTTCCTTTCTGCTATTGAGGTAGGATAGAAGAATGTGATAGAGTCCACAGAATGTCAACTTTATATCTGGACTGGAGATGCTCTGGTGCCAAATGCAATTCTTCTTTCCAGTCCACTGTTTTCTAGCACCAGGCCTTCAAACAATGAACAGCTCCAGAAGTTTGCCAATGGCAGGATTTAACCAACTCTGCAATACTGTTTTCTGGAAAGAGCCTTTCTCTGCTCTTATGAGCATCTTGAAGCCTGACATTGCTGCGTTGACACACCATACCTGAAATTAGTCTGCTCGCTCCAATTCTAGGGACTAAACTTAGGGCCTCTTGTATGCTGGGCAAATACCAAACTGCTGAGCTACATCCTAGTGCCCCTCCAATCTTGTTCTCCTTGTTGTTAGCATCAGCACAGCAGTGTGGTAGGGGGATGGTGTACTGGTTGGTTTTGTGTGTCAACTTGATACAAGCAGGGTTATCACAGAAAAAAGGATCCTTCCTTGAAGAAATGCATCTATGAGATCCAGCTGTAAGGCATTTTCTCAATTAGTGGTCAAGTGTGGGAGGGACCACTGATGGTGGTGCTATCCCTGGGCTGGTAGTTCTGGGTTCTCTAAGAAAGCAAGCAGAGCAAGCCAGGGAAAGCAAGCCAGTACATAGCATCCCTCCATGGCCTCTACATCAGCTCTTGCTTCCAGACCTGCTTGAGTTCCAGTCCTGACTTCCTTTAGTGATGAGCAGCAATGTGCAAGTGTAAGCTGAATAAATCCCTTCCTCCCCAACTTGTTTCTTGGTCATGATGTTTTGTGCAGGAATAGAAACCCTGACTAAGACAGATGGAAAAGATGGTACTGGCTGAGACTTTCTCATGGTTCAGCCACTGCACAGATGGCATATCTGTGAAAACTTCAAGATACGTCTATAAGGCAATGTGATTCCTGCTTCTACAGACGGAAGCCCAGAGAGGTTAAATACCTTTTCTTATGTTACACAAGTGGCACAAGATAGGACAGTCATTTGAAATGTAAAGATATAGTCTCCAACCTGATGGTGCTAATTCTCTCTTTGCATGTGGATCCCAAAACTGTTAGAACTGAGGGAGGATAATTTTGAGTTTGAGATCAGTTATAGCCTGACACTGAGACTCTTTATCAAAAAAGCAAAATAACATGTAGAATCTTGAAAAAGTAAATCTAAAACACTTTCCTTTTTAAGGAAACTTTCTATGATCTATTGGTTTATTACTTTAGTGTTAACTTTATTTGAATTACACCTTTGAAAATTGGAGCATAAAAATGACAACTAATGACTTTGTTATTTTCCATTTAAAAAAGAGGAAGGGGGAGAGATGACTCCTGCTGAGGACATGTCCTGAGAAGGATATATTCTCTAATCCATTTCACCAAAATGCAAAGTTCAATATTTCTCTCTTTCCAAACTGAATTTTTATTAAAAGTATGAAATTCTAGGCTTTACAGAGCATGTACATGTCAGAGGAATATCTTCCCCAAATTGTGCCCAAGCTCACATACAACATGCAATCTCACTGAATCCACTAACCTCACTATGGGATGTGCATCCCTGCTTTTAGTTTTGCAGCTGATAAACTTCAAGGAGGTGGAGTAACTTGCACATAGCTATTATGTAGGGACTCAGCTGGCTCTTTCCTCTATATCTCTTATGCTTCAAGTCTGTAGACAGGGCTAGCAAACACCCAAGTGGCCTCAGTCAGATTCTTTCAGGATGTCACAACAGGCATTTGGGGTTGGGCCTGAGTATAGCTCCTCCAGAAACAAGCTGCGCGTACAGGGTGGGGAGATTATTGGGGAGGCCACTGGGGAGGCCTGGAGGGTGGTGACCTGGTATCCAGGGAGGCAGGCAAAGCAGATTTCCAAAAAGTTTGGGCTGGGCAAGAGTAAGAGGTCCAGGCAGCTGTCCCAGTCACAAATTCCAGCAGATTTCCAAAGAGAAAGTTCAGTACCCAGGAATCTGTGAAGCCCAACGGCACGTAGCAAGGCAAACTAGAGAATTAACAGCTTATGAGCTGGGACTAAGCAGTTCAAATGCTCAGGGGCCATGGGTATATTGATGTCTCAGGTGAATGAAACAGAGCCCTCCCCATAGAATAAGAGAGATGGAGTACCATGGTGGTTGAGAAGAAGATTTCTGAGGCTACCTGGGTTGTTGCCAACCAAAGCTGATGCATGTTAGCTGTGTGGCCTGGAAAAGTTACTTCAGTGTTCTGCATCCATCAAATGGAGATGCTGATGTGGACATGAGATAAGGGGAGGGGAGCAGAACAGCACTGGACTTCTCTTAGTACTCTGAGCTGCAGGCACTCGTCATTATTGCTGTGGATGATGTTCACGTGGTGGTTAGAGGCCAAGGGCATAGAAATCACAGACAGCAAACCTTGGCACAGAGGCTATCTGTGCAAGGGACAGCTATCAACATGCTTGGGTGGGTTAGCCCATGCAAAGACTGGTACAGGGAGTCTAAGAGGGAAAGTGCAAGAGTGGAATTAAAGTTAGAAGAATTTAATTTATATCTCTACCTACTATTCAAAATTGTGAAAATACAGTTGACCATCCCTTATTCAAAATATATAGGCATGAACATGTTTCAAATTATTTGGATTTTGTTATTCACCTGTTAGAAAATCTTAATCAACAAATCTATGATCCAGAAGTGCTCCACAATCTGATTTGGGAGCACTCCAAACTTGGGATCTTTGGATTAGGGATGCTCAGACCGCAGTGACTGAGAGTGAATCAGGCCCTTCAAAACTGCCAGCTAAGATGTGGAGGACTTAACTTGGATGATCTCACTTGTTGACTATGAACTATGGGCAAGTTGCCTGACCTCTGTGTATCTTCATTTGTGAAAAGAGGGAAGGAGTCTCACGTGTTTATTATGAGTTATGAAAGAGGATACAACTATTCTACCCCTGGCCATGTAATTTTATTAAAATGTCTCTTGAATGACAAAGTCTATGATAGAGTCAGAGGCTGCCTGGTTACTTCAACTTGATTTTAGGCTGACAAGAAGGAAAACGCTAGGGTGATTAAAATAGCATTATTTAAGTCCTCACACATTTTACCTTGTTTTAGGTAGGGCCTAGATTTTAATTAGGAATCGGGCCTCTGCATCAAGAGAACCTTTAGAAGCAGCTTTGTCCGGCCACAGGTTACTGTGTCCCTCCTCTCCAGGGTTACCAGGAATGCTGAATATTTGCATGTTAGTGTTAACAAGCTTCTTGTTGGAGACCTGGTTTCTATGTATGACACAATGAGAAAAAAACTAATTCCTACTCCCTAAGTTTATAGTGAGGCACAAGCAAGAAAGTATAAAAAGACTATGAAGGTGATATTTTCAGTCCCTAGGAAAGTCTACCTACAAAGTTTGAGGAGCAAATTATCTATTGTGTTTTTGGCCATTTGCCAAGCTGTTTTCATGTTTTGGTGTGAATTAAGCCCTTGTAAAGAGCCACATGAATGTTAGTTAGGCTACAGGCTAAGCAGCCGTATGAGACAGTCCCCTATTAAACTTATACAGGAGTGAAGTTCATAACTAAATGCTCTAGAGCATGCCACTTTGCAGGTGAGTAAGCTGAGACTTGACAGTTTAACTGATGGATGTACAATTTGGAGCTGAAAAGCAATGAAGTGTTTTAAGTGTTTTAATTCTAGTGTTTTAAGAGATAAAAATGCAGATACAGTACAATGGCAGTTTTGAGGACAGAACGAGCTACTTGACTTGGGGAGGTAAGAAAGGGCTGTACGTGTGCAAGTATGCGTGTGCTTGTGTGTGTGTGTGTGTGAATTTTATCTGGGTCTTGGTAAATAACCAGGATATGATAAGGAAAGGCTATGCCGGGGCAGGGGTGCCAAACAAAAGTTTGGAAGAATGAAGCTAGATGTGAATATTATTAATGACACACAGACATAACCTGAGCCTAGAGGAACACATATAAAAGAAGGAAGAGGATGAGAGGGATGAGCCAAATGGATCTGGACCACCTAAATATTTGACCTACCAGTTCTTTAATGCAACAGAGCCTGAGAAGGCTAGAACATCATTTTGACACCCCTATATGAGCATTTTTCAGTATGTTTAGGCAAATGTCTCCTCAGTGTCATTCAAAACTAAATAATGAATGCACTTTGACATAACAAAAAAAAAAAACATGGTATGAAAAACTGTATTAGGTTCTTCAAATCATTGAATAATAGATTTGATCTTAGATGCCTCTTAAAAGCTAATGTGTTAACACTTGGTCACTATTAGGAAAAAATGGTGGGACCTATGAAAGGTGAGACACAGTTTTAGGGAATGAGGTAATCAGACTGTTCCTTTCTAAGGGATATTGGGATCTCAGTCTGGTCCTCTCTTGCAGCCTGTGCCCTGGACTACTTACCACCTGACCTTACCTGCTATTGGGGGTTGGAGGTGATGTGGCATGGAGTCAACAACACAAACTCTGGGAGAAACGATGCAGCAAGCTCATCTGAACACTGCTGCAAGCTCCGTTAATACCCTCCACCCATGCCCCATTGGTTCCAAGAAAGCACCTCTTCTAGATTGCAGTTCCTGATTGGCTGGCATTGTCTACTCCCTCAATCCTTGGTCTCTCAGGCAGTCCTCAATTATGTCCTCCTGCAGGAGATGCCATTGTGACTGTGCAGACCCTGTCATTTACATAGAGGTGGCCCCACTGTTCTTGCTACACTCTCTCATTTTGCTTTGTGGTCACTAAGAGGTAAATGACATTACCTTACCAAATGTCCCTATCCTTACCACCACCTAGAGTGGGCCATTTAGTAAGTTTCTTTTGTAAGACAAAAGAAACCTTCTTTAAGCTCCTTAATAAGGTGTTCTGTCACAGGGATAGAAAGGTTGCATAGCCATCAGTGATGATGATGGTGAATATAAATTCATTAAATTGTGAAATGTCGGGCAATAAGAACCCCCCAAAGTAAGGAACTCAACATTACCAAAATGGGAGACAAAAAAAAATTGCCTAATGGCCAGGTCTGCTGTCAATTAGAGGTTAGAGAAACCCTAGAAAAGAGCAAGTCTAGATGTATTGGTTGCCAAAAATTTCCAAGGATCTTGAATTAGGGGGTGATTATAGTTTATTTACTCCAGCTTTCCAGGTTGTGTCTGAGAGATTTGAGATCAGGAAGTAAGAAAGATTTGTGTGTGTGTGTGTGTGTGTGTGTGTGTGTGTGTGTGTAACAGCTATTTCATAAAGATGCTTGGAACAGAGTACCTTCTCATATTTCAAAAAAAAAATCACCAAAACAAACAACACCAAAAACAACTTGTGAGACGAAGATCACCACAAAAATTAATAAATATAAAACAGAGCTGTCAAGAGACAAGTTATGGTGTCTTCAAATTTAAAATCTTAACCCATACTTCCTGCTGTGTTTTATAAAATGATAGAGAGAAAGAATATGTTTGGTGGATTTGTAGTCAGGTGTGGGAGACAGGCCCATGCTGAGGCATGGGGAGGGGAGTTGAGAGGGTAGTAGAGACAGAGAAAGGCTGAAAGAGAGTAAAGGAGCAGGGGCCAGCCATGAGCATGTAGATAGTGAGTGGGGAGGGTTTGGGGAGAGAGGGGGGCAGAGGAAAGAGGACAGAGCTAGAGCAAAAAGGCAAGAGAGAGCAGAGGGACCAAGCAGCCCCTTTTATAGTGAGTCAGGCACACCTGGCTGTTGCCAGGTAACTGTGAGGCGGAGCGTAGACAAAATGCTAACACTTCCAAATCTACTTTATTAGGAAATGAACATATGAAGATACAATGAGTTAATGAGAGCATACTGGACTAGAATGGGCCCCAGACCCAATGGACTGATGTCTTTAGTAAAAGAGAACCTTTCAGTATGCACAAGGGCATCATCCCCAAGCATGAAGACAGAGATGAGAGCACCCATGAGACACAGAATCCAAGGACTGCCTGAAAGCACTAGGAACTGGAGAGGTGATAGAAGAAATAAACTGGATGGACCTTGATCGTAGACTAGCTGCCTTCAGCACTGTAGACAACAACTTCCTATCGTTTAAGATTTAGTTTGTGGTACGTTTTTAAGGAAAACCCAGGAAATGCGTACAAAGTCACTAAGAAAAACTATACAGGATCAGCGGGAGGGGAAGAACATTGTATTAATGAAATAATTAAGCTATGCAACAATTCATCCAAACACAAAGTATGTGTGAAGAACTCCTTTGGCTCTAAGCCAGGTAGAATCAGAAAGCCACTCACTTTGCCTTTGAGTAGCACAAAGTATGATCCCATTGGATGCCTAACAGAAGTAAACATATTAAAGACCCAAAGGAATGAGATAGGCAAAAGTTCGGACACAAACTGTGACGTCTGAGTCAGACCTTGATGAATTAGTATACTTTCATGATAGTTGCCTAAGAGAGCCAATTGTTTGTGACATTGGAACAGGCTGCCTATAATCTTTTCCTTGGTCGTATACAAGCAACAAAAGGGCAGGATCACAGGATTGCTAAATTTACTTACTAGGGTAAGGCAGACAACTAACCACAACAACTCATGCTGGTTAATATGACCCGCTGTACTAACTGACCTGCTAGTTACAGGAAAAACAGCAGCTGAGATGGTGGTCTCTGCATGCTCAGCCCCAATTCCTTCTGGAACTTTAGGCTCATTTGAGAAAAGGCTTCTGAAATTCGCTCCATTGGGGGTCTTCTTAGTCTGTCTGCCCAGAAATCTCTACAGTGCTAGAAAGTCAGATTGAGTTATTTATGCAGTAAAAACAACAACAACAGAAAAATCATTTTCTTTCCAAGTGTCCCATGCATGAGAAGCCAAGCCTTCAGCAGGTTATTAATGTGTTGAAAGGCTGTGCTTCCAGGCTCAGAAACAGGAGCCAGCCCTACTAGTCTTGGCTTTGGGATCTTTAGCTATTGCATATTAGGGGGCCCCAGGCTCCTAGACTTTAACTCCTGGAGGTTGCTGCACTAAGCAAGCTACTAAAAACCAAGAGCAGAGAATAGAATCAACTACAGCTGGAGCCACATCTGCTCTGAAGAATGATGTCAGCCATGCTACTAGAGGGGGCCTTTCCTGTCTCCAATTACTTACCCGCTGATCTAACAAGCTCTCTGAAGCTACACTGAGATTATGAACATATTACATAGACTTATAAAGGAGAACAAAGGAGTGAGGAGAGTCAGGACACAAAGCAATAGTCTCGTTTTCTGGGACTGTGGTAGGCAGCCTATTTTGGTTGAATGGGGCTTGCTCCAGTGACACAATAGAGAAATCTACAAGGGATGGAAAGGCAAGCCACATTCCCAGAATCAGGTGCTTGTCCATAATCCTGTGACTATCAGTCATACAGACAATGTCCCAAGCTTCTGGCATTCTGGCTAGACTCCACCCCCACAGTTATCTGACTTTAGCCCAGTATGCTCCTCCCCACAGTTACCTGGCAACAGTAAGATAGTACAGCCCACTATAAGAGGGACTGCTCAGCCCCTCCTCACTCTCTTAAACTCTCACCTTTCTTGCTCTCTAGCCCTTCTTTTCTCTCTCCCTTTCCCCCTCTCCCGACATGGCCATGGCCAGCCTCTTTCTACCTTCTCTCTTTCTCTCTGCCTTTCTACAATAAAGCTCTAAAATCATAGACTGTCTCTGATCATCAAGGCCCACTGTACTTGAAGGATGGGATGGGCTTTCTCCTAAGGAGCCATGTCTAACCTCCCACCAGAAGGCCATCCTGTGCTCTAGCCATGGACCTGTCCAAGGACTCTTACCCCAGTGGAAACCATCCAGTGCCACCTCTACCCCTGCCCTCTCCTCCCTTCATATCCGGGGCCGAGTGCTGCCTAGGGCCTCCATTATGTTTTCAGCTCCTCTGCTGTATCCAGTGTGGGATGCTGGAGGCTGAGAACCTGGTACCTAGAGCTGCCCCTTGTCCACCACCCACCGTGTGGGATCAGTGGCTTAACACAGCCAGATGCCTACCAGGGCCATGTGGAAAGTGTGTGCAGTCCTCCAATGTCTGCTCACCCAGAGCATCAGAACTCTGGTGGAAGTGGGTTCTCTCCCACTCCCCTCTTTCCCCCGATACCCACGGCCCCACATTGTTTGACTGACCCACTGCTTTGGGGAGGCCCAGTGTTCCCTTAGAACCTGCCTCAGACTTCCTTCACTGGGATACTTACCTGGCTCCCCTCTCTAGACATTTATTACTGTTGAATTTTTCTTAACCACCCGTTGGATTTTGATCAGGCGCTTGGGTAGAAATAGTTCAAGACTTCTACTTCCAATCCACGCCTTTCACTTTAATCTTCTACTTCTTCAAAGTACATGTTCCCCAGGATCTCATTCACAACAAACTCATGAGCATTTCTCCTAAAACTAGCTCCCTCCAGGACCCCTTCCATCTGTTTCCTACAGTCTGAAACCGGAAAGCATTCCCAACTTTTCCCTTTCTAGAAGATTCATTCTGTCACTGTACCACCCTGACAGGAGTGAAGACATTCTGAAGCTCTAAAGCAGTGGTTCTCAGCCCTCCTCACGTGATCCTCTAATATAGTTCCTCACGTTATGGTGACCCCAACCATAAGATGATTTTTGTGGGTACTTCATAGTTGTAATGCTGCTAATGCTATGAATCAGAATGTAAATATCTGTGTTTTCCCATAGTCTAAGTAAGTAACTCTGTGAATGGGTTATTTGATCCTCCCCCCCCCCAAAGGAGTTACAATCCACAGGTTGAGAACCTCTGCTCTAGAGACACTTGATTATTCCCTTTGGTTATGAGACTATTAAAATAATGAACTCCAAAAAACTGGAATTCTCCCAGAAATCTTGTGGTAAGAATTAAACATACAAACAAATAAATAAATGGATGAAACCAGAATGGTACAAACCTCCTGGAGAAAAATGAGCAACTTGCTATATGACTTTGCCAGATAGATAGACAAGGATGGGCCTGGAAACCACACCTTAACTGGATTACGAAACTACACATACACACCTTAGCCTTCTATTTAAACCTAAACTTTATTTGAAACCTGAAGATGACTTGGGGCTCAATGGATCTTGCCAATGCAAGATGAAGTCTCCTTTTCTCTAAATACTTGTTTATGAAACTGACTTATTGAGGACAGGTGGGTGAGCCTGTCTTGTTAGGGGTTTCAGGGAGTAGGCTCTGTTCCTAAGGACTCTTGCACCATTTCTAAAATCTATTTGGCCTTCCTAGAATTTCTTACTATTTTATCCTCCCTATTGTTATTGATACTACTCAAATTCAAGGCCATGTCTTTCACTTAAGACATAAGAGTAGTTTCCAAATGGGCTTCTCTGCTATTAGCTCCTTTTAGTCCAACTCATACTACCCTTAGCAGTCAATATATTGTTTTTAAAAAGTAAAGATCCATAGTCAAAAGGTTAGAAATAGAAGGAAATCAACTCAATATAGTTAAGATCATTTGTTAAAACTCACAGCTGACCTCGTGCTGTGGAAAGACTGAAAGCTTTCTCTTTAGTATAACAGGCAAGGTAATGGTGCTATTTTTATTGTTTCTAGTGAATATGGTGATGGAATTCTTAGTTGAAGCCTTCAGGAAACAAATAAAACAGAGAAAATAGAATGTATGCAGTAAAATTATATCTGTGTGCAGATGACATTGTTTTATATGCAAAATATTCTAATGATTATATCACCAAACTATTAGAACTAATAAATGGGTTAGCAAAGTAGCCTAGTACAAAAGCAATATATATAAATCAATTGCACTGGTCTGGAAGTTGTAGTGCAGACCTTGAATTCCAGCACTCAGGAGGCAGAAACAGGTGGCTTTCTGTGAGTTCAAAATCAGCCTGTTCTACATAGCACATTCCAGGACAGCCAGGGATACATAATAAGACTCCATATCCAAAATCAGTTAACTAATTCATTGATTAATTTAATAAACAAAATCGACAAGCCTCTTCCGGTCAGAAAAGCACCGGGGCAGCTGGGGCGCAGGGTCGGCTGACACTCGCCAGCTACCCACAACACCCGCCACAGGATCTTAAGACTTCTGGTGAGTGGAGCACAGCTTCTGCTCCAATCCAATTGCGTGCAGGACCTGAGACTGCATTAGTTAGGGAAGCAGAAACCGGCCTGAGTAGGGCCACAGGTCTCATCCGGCCGGATCAGCGCCGGGGTAGCTGGAGCGCAGGGTTGCCTGACACCCACCAGCTACCCACGACCCCCGCCGCAGGATTTTGGGACTGCTGGTGAGTGGAACACAGCTTCTGCTCCAGTCCAATCACGCGGGACCTGAGACTGCTCTGGTTGGGGAGAGAGAAATCCGGCCTACATAGGGCCACAAGCCTCTTCCAGTCAGAAAAGCACTGGGGCAGCTGGGGCGCAGGGTCGGCTGACACTCGCCAGCTACCCACAACACCCACCACAGGATCTTAAGACTTCTGGTGAGTGGAACACAGCTTCCGCTCCAATCCAATTGCGCGCAGGACCTGAGACTGCATTAGTTAGGGAAGCAGAAACCGGCCTGAGTAGGGCCACAGGCCTCATCCGGCCGGATCAGCACAGGGGTAGCTTGAGCGCAGGGTCGCCTGACACCCGCCAGCTACCCACGACCCCCGCCACAGGATTTTGAGACTGCTGGTGAGTGGAACACAGCTTCTGCTCCAGTCCAATCACACGGGACCTGAGACTGCTTTGGTTGGGGAGGCAGAAATCCGGCCTACGTAGGGCCACAAGCCTCTTCCGGTCAGAAAAGCACCGGGGTAGCTAGGGCGCAGGGTCGGCTGACACTCGCCAGCTACCCACAACACCCACCACAAGATCTTAAGACTTGAAAAAAGCACCGGGGCAGCTGGGGTGCAGGGTCGGCTGACACTCGCCAGCTACCCACAACACCCGCCACAGGATCTTAAGACTTCTGGTGAGTGGAGCACAGCTTCTGCTCCAATCCAATTGTGCGCGGGATCTGAGACTGCATTAGTTAGGGAAGCAGAAAACCGGCCTGAGTAGGACCACAGGCCTCTTCCGGCTGGACAAGCACAGGGGTACCGTCAGCTACCCACGACCCCCGCCGCAGGATTTAGAGACTGCTGGTGAGTGGAACACAGCTTCTGCTCCAATCTTTAAACAGTGACAACGATAACAACTAACCCCAGAGATTACCAGATGGCGAAAGGTAAACGTAATAATCTTACTAACAGAAACCAAGACCACTCACCATCATCAGAACCCAGCACCCCCACTTCGCCCAGTCCAGGGCACCCCAACACACCGGAAAAGCTAGACACGGATCTAAAAGAATATCTCCTGATGATGGTAGAGGACTTCAAGAAGGACTTTAATAACACACTTAAAGAAATACAGGAGAACACTGCTAAACAGGCAGAAGACACTAAAGAGGAAGCACAAAAATCCCTTAAAGAATTGCAGGAGAACACGGCTAAAGAGTTACAAATCCTTAAAGAAAAACAGGATAACATAATCAAACAGGTAGAAGTCCTTACAGAAAAAGAGGAAAACACATCCAAACAGATGATGGAAATGAACAAAACCATACTAGACCTAAAAAGGGAAGTAGACACAATAAAGAAAACCCAAAATGAGGCAACACTGGAGATAGAAACCCTAGGAAAGAAATCTGGAACCATAGATACGAGCATCAGCAACAGAATACAAGAGATGGAAGAGAGAATCTCAGGTGCAGAAGATTCCATAGAGAACATCGGCACAACAATCAAGGAAAATGTAAAATGCAAAAAGATCCTAACTCAAAACATCCAAGAAATACAGGACACAATGAGAAGACCAAACCTACGGATAATAGGAGTGGGTGAGAATGAAGATTTTCAACTCAAAGGACCAGCAAACATCTTCAACAAAATTATAGAAGAAAACTTCCCAAATCTAAAGAAAGAGATGCCCATGAACATACAAGAAGCCTACAAAACTCCAAATAGACTGGACCAGAAAAGAAATACCTCCCAACACATAATAATCAGAACAACAAATGCTCTAAATAAAGACAGAATACTAAAAGCAGTAAGAGAAAAAGGCCAAGTAACATATAAAGGCAAGCCTATCAGAATTACACCAGATTTTTCACCAGAGACTATGAAAGCCAGAAGATCCTGGACGGATGTTATACAGACACTAAAAGAACACAAATTCCAGCCCAGGCTACTATACCCAGCCAAACTCTCAATTAACATAGATGGAGAAACCAAAGTATTCCACGACAAAACCAAATTCACACATTATCTCTCCACGAATCCAGCCCTTCAAAGGATAATAACAGAAAAAAAACAATACAAGGACAGGAACCACGCCCTAGAAACAACAAGAAGGTAATCCCTCAACAAACCTAAAAGAAGACAGCCACAAGAACAAAATGCCAACTTTAACAACAAAAATAACAGGAAACAACAATTACTTTTCCTTAATATCTCTTAATATCAATGGACTCAACTCCCCGATAAAAAGACATAGACTAACAAACTGGCTACACAAACAAGACCCAACATTTTGCTGCTTACAGGAAACTCATCTCAGAGAAAAGGATAGACACTACCTCAGAATGAAAGGCTGGAAAACAATTTTCCAAGCAAATGGCATGAAGAAACAAGCTGGAGTAGCCATTCTAATATCTGATAAGATTGACTTCCAACCCAAAGTCATTAAAAAAGACAGGGAGGGACACTTCATACTCATCAAAGGTAAAATCCTCCAAGAGGAACTATCAATCCTGAATATCTATGCTCCAAATACAAAGGCAGCCACA
The DNA here is from genome assembly GCF_978045245.1 of Mus caroli. Classification (NCBI taxonomy): domain Eukaryota; kingdom Metazoa; phylum Chordata; class Mammalia; order Rodentia; family Muridae; genus Mus; species Mus caroli. The sequence continues at coordinate 60,092,407 of NW_028227261.1, forward strand.
TTCATTAAAGAAACTTTAGTAAAGCTCAAAGCACACATTGCACCTCATACAATAATAGTGGGAGACTTCAACACACCACTTTCACCAATGGACAGATCATGGAAACAGAAACTAAACAGGGACACAGAGAAACTAAGAGAAATTATGAATCAAATGGATCTGGCAGATATCTACAGAACATTCTATCCTAAAACAAAAGGATATACCTTCTTCTCAGCACCTCATGGTACCTTCTCCAAAATTGACCACATAATTGGTCACAAAACAGGCCTCAACAGATACAAAAATATTGAAATTGTCCCATGCATCCTATCAGATCACCATGGACTAAGGCTGATCTTCAATAACAAAATAAATAATAGAAAGCCAACCTTCACGTGGAAACTGAACAACACTCTTCTCAATGATACCTTGGTCAAGGAAGGAATAAAGAAAGAAATTAAGGACTTTTTAGAGTTCAATGAAAATGAAGCCACAACATACCCAAACTTATGGGACGCAATGAAAGCATTTCTAAGAGGAAAACTCATAGCTCTGAGTGCCTCCAAAAGGAAACTAGAGAGAGCACACATTAGCAGCTTGACAACACACCTAAAAGCACTAGAACAAAAGGAAGCAAATTCACCCAAGAGGAGTAGACGGCAGGAAATGATCAAACTCAGGGGTGAAATCAACCAAGTGGAAACAAGAAAAACTATTCAAAGAATCAACCAATCAAGGAGCTGGTTCTTTGAGAAAATCAACAAGATAGATAAACCCTTAGCCAGACTCACTAGAGGGCACAGGGAAAGCATCCTAATTAACAAAATCAGAAATGAAAAAGGAGACATAACAACAGATCCTGAAGACATCCAAAACACCATCAGATCCTTCAACCAAAGGCTATACTCAACAAAACTGGAGAACCTGGATGAAATGGAGAAGTTCCTAGACAGATACCAGGTACCAAAGTTGAATCAAGATCAGGTTAATGATCTAAACAGCCCTATATCCCCCAAAGAAATAGAAGCAGTCATTAATAGTCTCCCAACTAAAAAAAGCCCAGGGCCAGATGGGTTTAGTGCAGAGTTCTATCAGACCTTCAAAGAAGACCTAATCCCAGTTCTTCACAAACTATTCCACAAAATAGAAACAGAAGGTACTCTACCCAACTCATTCTATGAAGCCACAATTACTCTGATACCTAAACCACAAAAAGACCCAACAAAGATAGAAAACTTCAGACCAATATCCCTTATGAATATTGATGCAAAAATCCTCAATAAAATTCTTGCTAACCGAATCCAAAAACACATCAAAACAATCATCTATCCTGACCAAGTAGGTTTCATCCCAGGGATGCAGGGATGGTTCAATATACGGAAATCCATCAACGTAATCCAGTATATAAACAAACTCAAAGACAAAAACCACATGGTCATCTCGTTAGATGCGGAAAAAGCATTTGACAAGATCCAACACCCATTCATGATAAAAGTCTTGGAAAGATCAGGAATTCAAGGCCCATACCTAAACATGATAAAAGCAATCTACAGCAAACCAGTAGCCAACATCAAAGTAAATTGTGAGAAGCTTGAAGCAATCCCTCTAAAATCAGGGACTAGACAAGGCTGTCCACTTTCTCCATACCTATTCAACATTGTACTTGAAGTCCTAGCCAGAGCAATTGGACAACAAAAGGAGATCAAAGGGATACAAATTGGAAAAGATGAAGTCAAAATATCACTTTTTGCAGATGATATGATAGTATATACAAGTGATCCTAAAAATTCCACCAGAGAACTCGTAAGCCTGATAAACAGCTTCGAGGAAGTAGCTGGATATAAAATTAACTCAAACAAATCAATGGCCTTTCTCTACACAAAGAATAAACAGGCTGAGAAAGAAATTAGGGAAACAACACCCTTCTCAATAGTCACAAATAATATAAAATATCTTGGCGTGACTCTAACTAAGGAAGTGAAAGATCTGTATAATAAAAACTTCAAGTCTCTGAAGAAAGAAATTATAGAAGATCTCAGAAGATGGAAAGATCTCCCATGCTCATGGATTGGCAGGATCAACATTGTAAAAATGGCTATTTTGCCAAAAGCAATCTACAGATTCAATGCAATCCCCATCAAAATTCCAAATCAATTCTTCAACGAATTAGAAAGTGCAATCTGCAAATTCATCTGGAATAACAAAAAACCTAGGATAGCAAAAACTCTTCTCAAGGATAAAAGAACCTCCGGTGGAATCATCATGCCGGACCTAAAGCTCTACTACAGAGCAATTGTGATAAAAACTGCATGGTACTGGTATAGTGACAGACAAATAGACCAATGGAATAGAATTGAAGACCCAGAAATGAACCCACACACCTATGGTCACTTGATCTTCGACAAGGGAGCTAAAAACATCCAGTGGAAGAAAGACAGCATTTTCAACAAATGGTGCTGGCACAACTGGTTGTTAACATGTAGAAGAATGCGAATCGATCCATTCCTATCTCCTTGTACTAAGGTCAAGTCTAAGTGGATCAAGGAACTTCACATAAAACCAGAGACACTGAAACTTATAGAGGAGAAAGTGGGGAAAAGCCTTGAAGATATGGGCACAGGGGAAAAATTCCTGAATAGAACAGTAATGGCTTGTGCTGTAAGATCGAGAATTGACAAGTGGGACCTCATGAAACTACAAAGCTTCTGCAAGGCTAAAGACACCATCAATAAGACAAAAAAACCACCAACAGATTGGGAAAGGATCTTCACCTATCCTAAATCAGATAAGGGACTAATATCCAATATATATAAAGAACTCAAGAAGGTGGACTCCAGAAAGTCAAATAACCCCATTAAAAAATGGGGCTCAGAACTGAACAAAGAATTCTCACCTGAGGAATACCGAATGGCAGAGAAACACCTGAAAAAATGTTCAACATCCTTAATCATCAGGGAAATGCAAATCAAAACAACCCTGAGATTCCACCTCACACCAGTCAGAATGGCTAAGATCAAAAATTCAGGTGACAGCAGATGCTGGCGAGGATGTGGAGAAAGAGGAACACTCCTCCATTGTTGGTGGGATTGCAAGCTTGTACAACCACTCTGGAAATCAGTCTGGCGGATCCTCAGAAAATTGGACATAGTACTACCGGAGGATCCAGCAATACCTCTCCTGGGCATATATCCAGAAGATGTCCCAACCGGTAAAAAGGACACATGCTCCACTATGTTCATAGCAGCCCTATTCATAATAGCCAGAAGCTGGAAAGAACCCAGATGTCCCTCAACAGAGGAATGGATACAGAAATTATGGTACATTTACACAATGGAGTACTACTCAGCTATTAAAAAGAATGAATTTATGAAATTCCTAGCCAAATGGATGGACCTGGAGGGCATCATCTTGAGTGAAGTAACACAATCACAAAAGAACTCACACAATATGTATTCATTGATAAGTGGATATTAGCCCAAACTCAGGATACCCAAGATATAAGATACAATTTGATAAACGCATGAAACTCAAGAAGAATGAAGACCAAAGTGTGGACACTGTGCCCCTTCTTAGAATTGGGAACAAAACACCCAGGGAAGGAGTTACAGAGACAAAGTTCGTAGCTGTGATGAAAGGATGGACCATTTAGAGACTGCTGTATCCAGGGATCCTTCCCATAATCAGCTTCTAAACGCTGACACCATTGCATACACTAGCAAGATTTTGCTGAAAGGACCCAAATATAGCTGTCTCTTGTGAGACGATGCCGGGGCCTAGCAAACACAGGAGTGGATGTTCACAGTCAGCTATTGGATGTATCACAGGGCTCCCAATGGAGAAGCTAGAGAAAGTACCCAAGGAGCTAAAGGGATCTGCAACCCTATTGTTGGAACAACATGATGTACTAACCAGAACCCCGGAGCTCTTGTCTCTAGCTGCATATGTATCGAAAGATGGCCTAGTCGGCCATCAATGGAAAGAGAGGCCCATTGGACTTGCAAACTTTATATGCCCCATATAGGGGAATGCCAGGGCCAAAAGAATGGGAATGGGTGGGTAGGGAAGTGGGGGGCGCTATGGGGGACTTTTGGGATAGCATTGGAAATGTAATTGAGGAAAATATGTGATAAAAATATTAAAAATCAAAAAAAAAATAAACAAAATCAGTTGCATTTACTGAATTAAAACTATAAAATGTTCTTGAAAGAATTTAAAAAACAAATAGGGTTTGGACGACAGCACAGAAGGCAAAGGAGATAGACACTATGTGTAATGACCTAAGTTTAATCAGTGTAACCCGAAGGGCAGACAAAGACAACTGACTATTGCACATTATTCCCTGACTCTTTATATGTACTCCATGACATGTGTACCCATGTACAAACACACACACCACACAAAACAAAAAACAAAAATGAAAAAAAAAACAACCAAACCAAAAAAATTGCTTGGTGTCCTGAAGGGAAGGCTTCCAGTTTTTCCACAGCATGAGGTCAGCTGTGAGCTTTTAGTATACAACTTTAACTATACTGAGCTATATATTTCTAGACTTTTGACAATGGATTCTTTTACTTTCAAAAAAAAAAAAACTGTATTGACTTCTAAGTGTAGAGTGAGTTGGATTAAAATAAACTAAAAGCAAAGAAGCCAATATGGAAAGTCTTTTAATGGTTACAAAGAAGACATAAACCAGTGGAGTGCCATTTTAGTTTGCTAAATAAGAAGACTTAGTACTGGACAGGAACTGATCCTACCCTAAGCAACGTAGAGAACTAACATAATTTGTATTTAAAAGCTTAATGAAATACTTTTTCAGAACTTAAAACTTTTTCTTTAAAATTCCATCCTAAAATTCATGAAGGATCTCAGGGGACCCAACTCATGAACAAATACTTGAAAAGAACAAAATTTCACATCTCAATTGCAGGACTTAAAAACTTGGAGGAACGCGATAGTGATCAAGACAATGGAGTCTGGAAGTCTTCACAGTGTTTCTACCAAGTGTTGATCAAACTGATATATGTGGGTGAGTCAATCGAAGCCTACAAAAATAATGATATATCTTCAATGACAGCATACTCAAGGCCCTGGCATACCTGAGGCCCTGGATTCGATCACCATCACTAAAAACAAACATAAATGAGCAGACAATCATACCATTGAGGCATGGGTGTACAGACAAACACAGATGAGTGGTGTGGAAGAGCCTCACACTACACTTGCATATATATGTATGTGTATATTTAAAGATTTTTGAGAAGGGTACTGTTATAGTGGCTTTTCTGTTGCTGTGAAAAAACAGTAGAAGTGAGGCAACTTATAGAAGAAAGAGGTTTTTGGGGCTTATGATTCCAGTGTTAGCACCCATCCTGGTAGAGTAGAGGCAGTTGGTAGAAGCTGGATCAAAAGCTCAGGGTTCATATCATAAACCACAAGTACACAGCAGGGAAAGCAAGAGTTTCTCTGTGTAGCCCTGGCTGTCCTGGAACTTACTCTGTAGACCAGGCTGGCCTCGAACTCAGAGATCCGCCTGCCTCTGCTTCCCAAGTGCTGGGATTAAAGGCAAGCACCACCACTGCCTGGCAAGTTTTTTACTCTTAAAGCCTGACTCCAGTGACATACTTCCTCCAACAAAGCGTTATCTCCTAAGCCTCCCCAGAAAACACCATTAACTTCCATGTAACTGCAGTGGTCTCTGGGACCACCATGGCCAGCAGAGTAATAATCTGCAGGAAGCAAGAAGGCAGTTTGGTTCAACACAAGTCAGAACCTGGCATAGGTTCATATTTTGGCAGTCTGACCCCAAGTAGTTTATTTGAGGAATATTTAACCACAACACAATTTGGTGAAAAAATTTTCTTGTAATAATTAACTCAATCCCATGTGCACAACAAAGTTTAAGACCTGAGTACTTCAAAACTCTTGTAAAGTACATGTGGCGTCTTCCCTTAAGATATGCTTTATAAATTGACTAAGGAGTGAAAAGGAACACAACAAGGAAGGATCTGGTGTTGGCTTAGTCACACAGATAGGACAAAAGTCACCAAGCTGTTACCCACATCCACTCTCACTCAGCCTTCGGGATGAAAAACAGGCTATACATCTCTTGCCTTGAAGAGACAGACCTGTATCTTTAACATAGTTGTTTCCCTTAGTACCTATCTGTGCGTACAAGAGCCTCTGTGCTTCCCACATAGGAGCAAGTATTCAAATGCCTGAAACTGTGGGAGATATACCATTCAAACCACCACAGGTACTAAGATAACTTAGTGGGAGAAAGTGTAAGATGTTCAACAAACATCATTGAAGAAACTGGATGCATACGTGCAGAAATATTTAGTTGACCCCCTTCCCCACACTTTATAGCATGTACAGATTTAACTCAGAATGGACTAGTGATCTTAATGTAAAAGCTGGAACTGAAAAAAAAAAAACCTTTAAAGAAGACATAGAGGAAAATGTTTATGCCATTGAATTTGGCAATGATTTCTTGGACATGATAATGAAAATGAAAATACAGGTAACAAAAGAAAAATAAGTTGGATAGAATCAAAATTTAAAATGTGTTGTGTGTACACTATAAACAGTATGAAAAGGAACCTCACAGAATAAGCAAAACAGTATTTTCAAATCACTTGTCTTATAAAAGTTTGACAGCCAGAATATGCAGAGAACTTCTATAAGTCAACAAGGCAAAACAAAGCAAAACAAAGCAAAGCAAAACAAAACAAAACACCACCACCAACAACAACAACAAAAAAAACAATGTAGATTACAATGGACAGAATTTCTTTATAGTAAGGTATAGGCATGATTGATAAGCACATAAAAAGATGTGCTAGTAATATCATTAAATACTAATCTTAATGAGACATCACTTCCCACCCATTAGGATGGCTATAAAAACAACAGTCCAACAAACTCACTCAATTAACCAACTGGTCAAATAAACAAATACAATCAGATTTGATGAAAATTTGGAGACTTTAGAGTGCTGGTAAGAAAGGAAATGCTGTAGCAGCTGTCACAACAGTCTGACTGATCACTTCTTAAAAATAAACAGAACCAACACCAATCTTACATCTCACCACACACATGAAAAAAAAAAAAAAACGAAAATAGGACACTAATAGATATTTATACCCTGACATGCACAGCACCATTATACTGAACAGCTAATATGTGTGTGTTATGCATGCAAAATGTAGTTTTATAAATCATCCTTCAAAGGAAAGAAAATTTGACACATGCTGTGGTGGCTTAAATAAAAATGCCTCCCCCCCACCATCATGTATTTAAATGTTTAGAGAGTAGCATTTGGAAATGTGGCCTAGTTGGAGGAAGTCTGTCACTAGGGGTGAGGTTTGGGGTTTCAAATACTCAAGTCAGGCCCAATGTCTCTCTCTATTCTGTCTGCCTGCATGCCACACGTTTCCTGCCAGGATGATAATCGACTAAATCTCTAAACTATAAACCAAGCCCATTTCAAATGTTTTTCTATATACGAGTTGTTGTCCTCATAGTATCTGTTCACAGCAATAGAAACCCTATTTGACAGAAGTTGGTTCCAGGGATCAGGGTACTGCTGTGAAAGACCTGATTGTGCTTTTGTTTGCAGGAATATGGACTCCTAGACTTTGGATTAGGAAGGTAGTTGAATGCTTTCAGTATGGATTAATGAACCATCCTAGTTAAAGCATGGAAGACAGCGGTGCTGAGGGTGATTTGAACTGTGGGGGCCTGGCTCAAGAGATTTCAGAGGAAAAGAATATTCATGTGTGGCCTATAGAGCATTCCTATGACATTGTGGTAAAGAGCATGACTGCTTTTTCCCTCTTGTCTGAAAAGTCTTCAGAGCCTAAATTGAAGACTTTTGCATTAATGGCATTGGCAGAGGAGATTTCCAGACAGCATAGTATTGACAGTGTCTTTTGGCTATTAGTGGTCAACCTTATGTAGGTCTATGATGAAAAAGGAGCAAGATGAGCAAGAAAAATACAAAATGTACAGTTTGTGGAGAAAAAAAAAAACACTAGAAAAAAAAGTTTAAAGAAAACCCTAGTCCTAAATGAAAAAAAGGGAGTTGTGACCTCAGGGGGAAGACTCTACCCAGATATTTTTTTATTAGATTTTTTTATTTACATTTCAAATGTTATCTCCTTTCCTGGTTTCCACTCCGAAATCTCCCTATCCCATCTCCCCTCCTCCTACTCACCAACCCACCCACTCCCACTTCCCTGTCCCGGCATTCCCCTACACTGGGGCATTGAGCCTTCTCTGGACCACAGGCCTCTCCTCCCATTGATGTCCAACAAGGCCATCCTCTGCTACATACGCAGCTGGAGCCATGGGTCCCTCCATGTGTACTCTTTGGTTGGTGGTTTAGTCCCTGGAACCCAGCTATTTTCCTAATTTAGAAAAAAAGTAATTAAAGAAAAGGAAGGTGGCACGTGCCTCTATTACTAGCACTTGGGATGAAAGGCATGCAGCTCTCTGAGTTTAAGGCTAGCCTAGTCTACAGTTCAAGATCCAGAACAACCAATCTTAGACAGTAATGGAAACTATCAAAAGCAAATGCAATGGAACTAGTGGGTGAAGTGGGAATTTTTGTTTTTTTGGAGACTCGGTTGTGTGATGTTTTCTGGAAGCTTCTTTAGGAGAACATATTGCAGGAAATATTTTTAAAAAAATAGAGCCTTCTGGTTCCCACACTTGTGCCACCAACTCTCTGCCCCAGCTCCTGGTGGGCCATGTACTGGCAGGCAGTATTTCCCACAACAAGAGCATGAAAGGTAGCCTTGTTCCCAGTTGAGTTAAGACTCGAAATACTGGTGACCCTGAAGGAACCATTGGCACTTCACCTGGTTCCTGGGCACCAGGCCCCTGTCACTAGTCACAGCTGACCATGGATTTGTGGCCTTCAGTCACATAAAGGCAATGCCCCAAGCCCCTCCACCGGCAAAGGGCATGACCTGTGGTCACGTAGGCTCAAGACAGATCTCCATTTTAATGAGGTACCTAAAGGCCTATAGGCTTAGCCAATAAGCTCCCCTTCCCAGACACTCCTCCCTGCAAAAGGTGTTTAACCTCAGGCCCACCCTGAAAAGTGGGGTCCGGTTTTACTCATCCACTTTCCGCTATGACAATAAATGCCTTCGTTGTGAGCACCAGTGGGCCATATGGCTCCAACTGGATGATCTCAACTAGGTGTTCTATCTGGGCCAGAACTCCTGAGTTCTCTTCGTGGATCACTGCCACGCCAGCCCCATACAAAGACTTCATGGTCAGCCACCACAACACCCAGCAACCCGGTAGAAACAAAACTCTAGAAGCTTATCATTAACAAGTAAGATTTATGTATCAATAAATTCTCAATTCACAAGATGGTCAAACAATAATTTCACAAGCACTTGATAATGATAAAAGCTGCCCACCTAGACAAATTAACCCAATTTTTCTATTCTTTATGATATCACAACTACCTGTGGCTATTTAAAATCATGCAAGATCAGGATCTTCTTCCTGGCCATTTGCCTCCATCTTGGCTACTCCCCCTTTGTCCTCTAAGTCACTTTCTATCCTTGCAATGCTTTGCTTTACCTCCCTTCTCCCTGTCCAGTCACAGGCCTCCTGTTGCACTAATATTTTAATGTAATTGAACAAGGAAAAGCCTGACATAGCCTTAAAACCATGGACTGCCTCTTTTCATCAGCATCCACCACGGGGAGCAATGGAGAAGGCCTTCACTTATAGAGCTGCTGTTTAATCTCCCGTAGAAGGCCTCTCTGCACTCCCAACCATGGCTGCCACCTAGCCAAGCCCAAGCCCGCTGAGTCAAGAACTCTCTCCTAGGGACCAATCAGAACCCTCCTCTTTTCCCCCTTGACCCTGGACTAGATCCAGTCCACGGGCCTCCACTCTGTTCTCAGCTCTCTGCCAGCAGTGCCTGGGTATCCAAGAGTCTGAGAATCAGCCTCTTCATAGGCCCGGGGATCCCCAACCAGCTCTGGTGGTCCTACACCTCAGACTGTGCTTCTTCACCCCAGAAGTAGTATCCCAGGACTGCTCTATGGCCCTACACCCACCGGCCACAGTATAGGGTAAGTGTGATTGATTCCCCGAGTCCTGCCTCCTCAAGTGGCTGAGCCTTGAGGCTGAGTGGACAAGAGACCCCATTCACCCTCCACAAACATATGGTATTTTTCCGGAAGCTGTCTTGTGAAAGGGCATATGATGTTTGGCTGGAGTGGTTGCTTGAGAGGACCCTTGATGTTTGGGAATAATGAAAGACACTCTGCAATTGGTTCACCTTGCTTATCTTCATTGAACTTCACTGATATTGGTCTACACTGACAATACTCTTGCATTTGGTTCTCCTTGCTTTCTTCTCTGATCATGACTTAGTAGAGAGAAATGCACCAAAGAACTGTTCTGGCTTCTTGCTGCTTCGGTGGACTTGTATCAATCAGTGGTGTCTTGGAATTTCTTCTGGATCAATCCACTGCTGCTGATTTGTGTTTAGTGTTTTGCTAGTGGACTGGACTGCTGACAATGAAGATTGGAGTCTCCCCCCCCCCCCAAAGAACTACTTTTAAACAGGTCTTTGTCCTATTAGCTGCCTTCCTCCCCTCCCTTTGGTTGGTGGATGATAAGGGAGGTTGAAGAATTTAAGAACCTGTATTAAATTAGGTTTAAAAAAATATAAGCGTAGAAAGGGGCCAAGTTTCATTCCCAAAAAGCAGCAGAACTTGGCAGCTTTGGCCACATGGTTTGGCTTCAGAGTCAAGGATACAAGAAAGGAGTTATGGAATCTCCCTTAGCAACTAATGAAAGCCTCTGCGGCCAGGAATATGTCAGGAGTGTCTCTGCATGCAGACCCAGAGAGGCTGCTGACTGAAACGGTGATAGTAAAATCTGGATGATTACTTTGGAGACCCCAAGATATTGGAGATGCCAGAGCCAAGGGATACCTGCTGAGGAAAGCTGCTAGCAGGGAATAGAAGCAGCTCAGGAGAAAGAAGTGTGTTGCAGTCAAAAAGATGAAAGGAGTTGGAGATTTGAAGAGTGCTTTGACATCAGACATGGAGATGCAGAATTTGGAGTTTAACCAGCTGGATTTTGCTATTGCTTTGGTTCAGTAATTCCTCATTATGCTCCCTTTTATCCCTTTTTTGGAATAGTAATATGTATCCTATGCTATTATATGTTAGTAGTTATGTGATAGGCATTTTGAATTTTGATGTTACAGGAGATTAGAGTTAAAAGAGATTTCCATGAGTCTCTGAAGAGCCTTTTAAACCATGTTGAGACTATTGTTGGCACAAATTTTTTGCAACCTATTCTTTTTTTTAATTTTTAATATTTTTTATTACATATTTTCCGCAATTACATTTCCAATGCTATCCCAAAAGTCCCCCTCTCTTCTAGCCCACCACCAAAGCAAAGGTAATGGAAGAGAAAAATTATTAAGATATGGGGGAAGTGGACCTGTTCAGCAATAGTTCTTTGGAGGTGAACTTGATCTTCTTTGGCAGCTGTTCAGTCTCATAGCAAACACCAAATATGACTTAGCAGCTGCAGACCAGTCCTCTAGGCAGGCAGACACCAGGCATGAACCAGCAGCTACAATCGTGTCCTTTCAGCAAGCAGACATCAGGCAGCTTTATGTCAGTCCTGAAGAAATCACCAGCCTCGCCAACCAGCCTGAGGTGAAGCCACAGAAGTGACAAGCTGCCACAGGAATCTCATGAGCAGTTCTTGGGTGAGTTTCTTTTCATGGCAGTGTCGCCACAAGTTAAGCTCAACAACGCTGTGTAAGGAGAACCAATATATGTATATCTTAAGCAAAGAATAGTGAGGTGGGGCAAACCAAACCAAAGCTCTATGCTCCTCTCCCACTGTCTTTGGGGTCATATATTCCTTCATCAAGTGTCCTTTGCTATATCCAAACATCCTTTTACCTGTGTCTGCTTCAGGACAACAGTCTTTCACATGTTTGCTTTAGCAAGATGTGCCCCAACAAAACATCATTTGACATAATTTTCCAAAGAACTAAACGTTTCCACTTTAGACTATGGGAACTTTTGAAACTGAACTGAATGCATTTCTACACCTTGATATGGACACAAGCCTATGGGGACCTGGAATATGGTGGTTTGAATAAGAATGGCCTTCACAGACTCATATATTTGAATAGTTAGAGAGTTGCTTTAGGGGTGTGTCCTTGTTGCAGTGGGTGTGGCCTTGTTAAAGGAAACACTATGTGTCACTAGGACTTTAGAGTTTTAAATATCCAAGCCAGGCTCAGTGTGGCTCTCTTTCTTCCTGCTGCTTGATGATCCAGATGTCTAACTTTTAACTACCGCTCCAGCACCATGTCTGCCTGCATGTCACCATGTTTCCCACCACCGTGATAGTGGAATAAACCTCTCAACTTTTGAGCCAGCCTCAAATTAAATGTTTTTCTTAATAAAAGCTGCTGTTGTCATGATGTCTCTTCACAGCAATAGAAACCCTAATGCTGACAAATGAATCTTAAGGACATTATGCTAAATGAAATAGGCCTGTCACATCATAGAAAGAGAAATGGTATATTACCCCCATGCTCCCATGTTCTCTGGAGCAGCCCTGGACATTGGCGTGTCAGGAAGGAGCAACTGGCAGAGGTCCAACTTACCCTGGAAATGGAAGGGAACAAAAATGGACAGGTAGAAAAAAGAGAAAGGGAAAAAGAGGGGTTTGTAAGAAATAGGTGAGAAAGATATCAGAAACACTTTTGTCTCTTATTAGATGTTAGGAGTGAGAAACAGGTTCATAATAGAACTCTCCTCCTCCAAGGACAGTCCTCAGGAATTTCCAATAGCAGTAAGTAGTGGTGAGTAGAAGCCAAGTCCTAACCCTGACTTCTCCACTTTGTACCTCTGGCTACATTTACACATGTGTTTCTGTCTGTAATTCCATAACTGAGAAACTGGGTTATTAAAACTCACTGGAATCTCAGGGACAACAACATGAAAACATAGAGATACAAATTATTTAGAAAGTAAATACATCACTTAAGTACAGTCTGACCTCACTCCCTCCTTTCAGAGGTGACTGCTTCACAGTGCAGATCCTATTTCCTCATCTGAGAAAGGTATAAATATCAGCAGATTCATTTAAAGACTAAATTAAGTGACAGGTGTATTACATATAAAGGAATTGACAAATGTCTGTTTATAACACAATGACAGCAATTGAACACTTCTTTACAGTTGAGAATTTAAAAACAAGAAACAAACAAAAAAAAAAATGGACAGTGAGACTGGGCATTTGAGGAAGACTATAAAAGGTCCTTGTTTTCAGCCTTCTGATTTGCCCTTAGCATGCCCCTGCCTAGACATAAAAAGCTGCTGTTTAAGGGCTCTACCTTTCTTTTTATCCACAAGGTTAGAAGCATCCACCCCCTCCCCTCCACCACCCTCTTCCCTGCCTCATCCTGCCCCACCCCCGTGTCGTGTCCCGTGATTAACCACTCCGATGACGTTGGATCACTTCCTGGACTTCATTTACTTAATAACTAATCTTTCATTGCCTCTCCTATTTTAAACCCAGCCAGGCTTCTTCCTGCCTCCATCGCTTAAGGCCTCACCTCTTTAAATCAGGGATAATTCTGAGACACACTCCAGCTCAGGCTGATGGGCAAAGGCCATTTCCCTCGTCATTTCCCAACCTTGCAACATTTCAGAGACTTCTCAATAATCCCAGCAAATCACTCGCACCGTTCTTCTGCCGACACCTAGTAAATACTTCCGATAGGCAGTTTCTTCTGGTTCTCTTTATCTGGGAAAGGCTGTCCCATTAGAGCCCAAAGCACAGCAAGAGTGAGCCTATACACTTAGGCAAAGAGCTAAGCCCTGGACTTGAGAATAGCTGAGATCCCTGAGCTGAACATCTGTGCCAAGAACCAGCTACAATGAGCCTCCAAGAGTGTGTTTTCTCTTCTCAGGCCCTAAGAGCTCTCTCATCTATTTTATGGACAGAGAGCAGGTCATTTTTGCCTATGCCCACCACCTCCCCCCACACCGCTCAGTCTGATCCTGTGAGCAATAACATTTCCTGGTTGGAAATGCAGACTCTGGACCCTGCAACTTACCCCTAAATTTACTGAATAAGAACCACTAAGGTAGTTTTCAGTAATCCATTGCTTAACAAGCCCTCCAGGTTACTCTGACACATGCACAAGTTCAAGAAACACTGGGCCTAAAGTGTGCCAAGTTCACAAATCTAATAAGTGGCAGAGTTAGGGCTGGTAATTAGAAATTGATTAATTCTTAAACCAGAGTCCGAGGAGCTTTAAAACAATACTGCTCACAGTGAGGATTCAAAGTAAAACCATCTTGTATGAGGTTCAGAGAAGTTTAGTTCTCTGTTTGATCTAATGGAGCAGATGAATAGCTTTTCAGCTCCAGTGCAATAGCATCTCTCTCATTCTCTCGGCCTTCTCTTCATGCTCATCAGAGGGCTTCATCAATTCCAACCTTAGTGTTTTGTTTCTCAAATGTCCAGAGGTCCAGAGGCTTTGCCTCTTCAGCTGTATCTTTTTTTATTTGTGCCCTCAACATGGCTTCTCCCAAGAGATTGCATTTCATTCATTATTTTCAAGAGTTTCATTGTATACCCATTTCAAATCAACCACTGGCAAGAAAAAAATGAAGTAACATAATTGGGTAAGACTAATGAAGAGCTCCTGACCATGGATTACATGGAAGGAAGTCTGTAGCTGGGAGTGCTGCAGGTCAGAGCAACGAGTACAAGATATGAAATGATAACAAAGATTCATAAGCTGGCATCAGATGATAGGAATCCCAGTAGAAAAATTAACATTTCATGATTAAAGGCTAGCACAGTCTGTCTTCCTTCCTTCCTTCCTTCCTTCCTTCCTTCCTTCCTTCCTTCCTTCCTTCCTTCCTTCCTCCCTTCCTTCCTTCCTTCCTCCTTCCTTCCTTTCTTATTTATTTATTTATTTATTTATTTATTTATTTTAGAACAAGGGTGGCTATTTATGGACATCTTTGGGGAAAGCCAAGTATGGAGGAGAGACGTCCCCTGGGTTCAGGATAAAGGGATGATGTACATGATGGCCAGCTGCTTCTTTAACTTTAGCAGAGTTTGCAGAGGTCTGGACAAGTGACAACAGGTATAAAGAATGGACAAAGATAAGTCTTTTATGTGGAGAGTTATTAAGAGTAGGTCATTGCTGTATCTTAAAGAGAGAAAGACAGCATGAGTCAGGGGCTACTACTCATTCTCATGTGCATGCCCAGTTGTCCCTCCTCCTCTCTGGGACCAGGATAAAGAAAAAAAACCCAGCATCTATAAAGAAATCTTAGCAGAACTGAAAGGAAAGACTATAATATGAGACTATGATAGGTCAGTGGGAAAGACTTGCATTAATCTCTGAGTTTGGTGCTTGGCTCTGTGATGCACCTACAACAGTAGCCCTCTTTATGATAAGTCTATTTATTGTACCTTGGCTATTTATTTCTCTTCACATTTATGTTAGGAATTTTTAAATACATACACAAGAAGAAATAATGGTATCCCTAACTAACTTCCATGCATCCTGTCTTAGGGTTCCTCTTGCTATGATGAAACACCATGACAAAAAGCACATTGGGAAGGAAAAAGGTTTATTCAGCTTACACTTCCACATGTAGTCTATCTTGTCCTGAAGGAAGCCAGGACAGGAACTCAAGCAAGGCAGGAACCTGGAGACAGAAGCTGGTGCAGAGGCCATGGGAGAGTGCAGCTCACTGGTTTCCTCATCATGACTTGTTCAACCTCCATTTTTATAGAATTCAGAACTATCAGCTTAGGGGGTAGCACAACTCACAGTATGCTGGGCCGCCCAACATGTATCGCTAATTAGGAGAATACTCTATAGACATGCCCACAGCCCAATCTTATATAGGAATTTTCTCCACTGAGGTTTCCTCCTCTCAGATGACTCTAGCTTATGTCAAGTGGACATAAATCTAGACAGCATACACATCATTATCCTCTTAGTATGATCAAATCTTAGCCAATTAATTTTGTTTCCTTCCTTCTCTGCCTTCATTACCCCTGCTTGCATGCCCCAGTCTAGGTTACATTATTTTAAGGACAACTCTACTAAAAAGTATTTTCATACATATAATTATTGATTTAAAATTTATAATTCAATGTTTTTTAGAATATTCAGAGTGGTATGACCATCACCATCATTTTAGAATAGATCATCATCCCAAAAGAAATCCTGTACTGGTTTTAATTAGGAATATATACATACATGTACATATGTACATATCTGTACATATGCATATACACCATGTACATATGAAGAAATGAAGAAGAGTGAAGAAGGGTTTCTGGGAAGGTGTGGAGGGAAAAAAGGAGTAGGAGACACATCATAAACATATTATAGTCTCAAAAAGAAAATGAAACCTATACATTACACCTGTCCCATGTGATAAACTCAGCTCTCAGACTGAAGCAATTACTTCTCCACTTCCTATTCTGGAATTGCCTATTATGAACACCTCATGGCAGTAGATCAATCAGTATGTAGTCTTTTAAACCTGGCTTTTCCCACTCAGTATTTCTGGGACTTATCCATGTTGCAGCATACATCAGCACTTGTTTTATTGCTAGAAATAATATTCCACTTTGTAGACAAACTGCCTGTTTTGTTTGTGTTTGTTTAAGCCAGGGTAAGTATATAGCCTAGGCTTGTCTCAGGCTTGAGAATCTCTAGATTCCTGTGTGTGTACATTGTGAGCATGCATCTTCCTGCCTGCCCAAGTCACAGTCTTTAACCATTCTCCAGATTGTAGATGGTTGTATCAGTTCTACTTTGGAGGTTTTATGAATAAGGCTTCTATGAACATTTGTACACAAGAATATTCATGTACAAGAACGTGTATGTTTTCATTCCTCTTGGGTAAGTGTCTTGAAAAGGATTTGTTGAGTCATAGAGTAACCCTATTTGAATCATTTGAGGAACTGTCAGATCAATTTCCATAGAGGCTGTACAATTTTTGCTTTACAACCAGAGTGTGAATGTTCCAACTTCTCTATATCACCCTCAACATTTATTAGTGTTTTTTACGTTCTGACTACATAAGGACAAGGAGTAACATCTCCTTGTGGTTTTACTTATATTTCTATGATGACTCATGCTATAGAGCATATTTCCTGGTTTTTATTGTTCTTTTTCAGATGATTTTTGCAGAAATATCTATTCAGATAATTTTTCATTTTTTAAACTGTTATTTGTCCTTTGTTATCAAGACATAACAATTAGCCGGGCATGGTGGCGCACGCCTTTAATCCCAGCACTCAGGAGGCAGAGGCAGGCGGATTTCTGAGTTCGAGGCCAGCCTGGTCTACAAAATGAGTTCCAGGACAGCCAGGGCTATACAGAGAAACCCTGTCTCGAAAAACCAAAAAAAAAAAAAAAAAAAGATATAACAATTATTTATAGATTGCACATATAAAAATATTTTTGTAGATACACATGAATAAATGCTTCCTCTGCTTCCTGGGTTTTTCTCTCTGTGTCCTGTTCTCACTCCCCTTTTCCCCGTCCCTTGACAAGTTCTCACTATGTGTCACAGGCTGGTCTCCTATATTTCTTTGTGTAGGTTTAGGGTCATGAGGGATTTTCCCCATCCATTTCGTCATGTCTATTGGTGCAGTCATGTTCGTAAGGCTTTACCGGTGTAGCTTCTGGCATTACTAGAAGACACAATATCAAAGCAAGTTTCCTGATCCTCTGGCTCTTTCAGGTTTCAATCCCCTCTTCAAAAACGTTCTCTGATCCTTACCACCTCATTCGCTCACAGGTGAATATCCACTTGCTTCAGCACCAATTTTTAAAATATTAAAATCACTTGAATTGTTTGAACTCCCTTATGAAAAGTCAGTTCACCACCACCAGTTACTTTAAAGTAAATCTTAGGAATTACATGAATTTGCCTGTTTCTATATAGACTTGTATTGCTAGATGTCAATGCCCCATTGTTTAATCTAACTTTTCTTTGATCCTATGAGCCACTCATGTTCCAGTGTTCATTTTAAGAGAAAGTGACACTGAATCCTGTGGAGGTTGAGTGACAGAGGCAGAGGCAAGCTCTGTGCCCTTCCTATTATCTCATCATCCATTGTGGCCAAAGCATGATGTAATATTGTAATGGCAAAGGCAGAATGACTCAGGCAGTGGATTCTCTGCCTCACAGGCATCTTTTAATGTGTTGATTTTCTTCAAGGGCTTCACAGTCATCTCTGTCTGACCTTCTCCCAGGATTCTGCTCACCAGGACATAGAAAAAATGTGGTCTTTAAACTCACGGAGGAGCACCTGCTCTTAAACCACAGAAAATATGAAGGAGCAAATCAAAACCTTGGGGAGTGGGAAGAAATCTCAGATCCAACAACCCAGATTTTTAAATAGAGTTTGGATTTTATTTACTAGAATGAAAATTTGAATCACCTCCAGGAGTAGTCTAACCTCTTATTTCACAGACACCAAATGTCTAGTTATTTCCTAGTACTAAAGGGTACCTACAATTGCAATACCAAGGAGGGTAAGGCCAAAGGATTTTAAGTTTTAAAACAATCTGGGCTACACATAGGGAGACACTGTCTAAAAACAGTAAAGAAAATAAAATAAGGAAAGACTAGAGCAGGGTGAGAAAGAGAGGGAAGGAGGAAAAAGAGCGATAAGGATATCCTGTATTGGGGAATGTTGTAACTTTTTGTTTCTAGAATCTACTAAGTACAAAACACTGAGAAAATTACTATCACCAAGCAAAAGGTAATACTCTCATGAGCCATGAGACACTTTACAGGAATGTGGGTTGGGAGAGAAAAAGGAAATCTCTAAGACTGAGACTTTGCTGAACCTGCCGATAATGAACAGTGCTTTCAAAGCATCCGGAAGGTAACAACCAGTTGAACACCTGCCTCAGAGCCAAGAAACATAGTCCAGGATGGCAGAGTACATGTGAATCTATCTTTTCAGTAAGGCAGAAAAGAGATTTGGCTTCAGATCCAACAACAAGATATTGTCTGGGACAAAGCAGAAACGGTTCTGAGAGAACAAGTACTTGGCACAATGAACGCAAGGGATAGCGGTACAGTGTGGGCTAGGGTGGCTTAGGAACAAACAGAAAAGACAGATTCCAAACAAGATGGACAACTGAGGAAAGACCATCAGGCTAGTGCTTCTTCACACCCAGCCTCTTCCTCCACCAGTAGAGTGTTCTTGGGGGAAGGTCTTGATAGAAACTTAGTGCAGGCCTAGAATAGAGCTTTCACCTAGACCAATACGCACATCTGTTCCTTTACCTGTGTGATCATAGGTGAACCATTTCCCTTTCTAAGCCATAGCTTCAGGGAACACAACATGCTTCTTTGGGATTCCTTCCTTTCCTTTCTTTAGTCTTTCTTTGGTTTCTATGAGTTCTCATCTCCATTGCTCCTTTCTGGGTACCATTTATGTCATAATGAGGCAATTTTAGACATAAAGGAGATTCTGCTAAGGACCCCAAGGCCAGAGCTTGGAGGGCATAGGGGATATTTGGACTCTCTGATTGATGTTTGCCCGTTAGCGTCGTGGTGATATGCCTGGGATGCTAGTTGCCATGGCCACCTAATTATTTCCTCTAGATCTGACCACCACAGTGAATTGGAAAACTTGCCAAACTTCCAGAAAAACAAGCAGCAGATGTCCAATTTAGGGAAAAAAATCATTCATGGACAATAATGTTTGGTTTCCCATCAATCACCGCAGATATTCTCAGAGATGGAGGCAGGGAGAGGCAACAGAGGCACTGTAGCAGGCAAGGCTCACTTACAATCTGCAGCTTCTCTTTGTAAAGCACAGAAGAACCATACTTGGTGTGAAGTGCTGCTTAAGGGACAGAAAAATCTACCTGCATTCAATTGGCCTTACAAGCTCTAAACAGACACCCAGCAGTAGAGGACTAGAAAATGGCTTGTAGAATCATTTAGAATATGATGTCAGTACCATATTTCTCAACATCTGGCTTCACGACTTGGGCTAAATTCACTCCTTCACAGTTTAGCTTTCTCATACAAAGTGTGGATCCTAATAACAGCCTCATCAAGGCAAGGGATTAAGTTATAAAGCACAGTAATTTAGCTCAGCACTTGGGTATAGTAATGCCTTGCTGGATGTCTGTTTTACATTTATTAAAAAAAAAACAGCAGTTTAAGAGATCTATCTTCTACAACATCTCAAGATTAACTATTTATTTTGAGAAATACAGAACATCATTCATTTAAGCAGATCACTGTTTTATTGAAGACGAAAACAAGACCAGAGATGTCATGATGAGAGTGTGTGCCTAAAACCCAAACCAAGGCCATTCCAACATCCACAATGCTGAGCAAGGGGAGGGAAGAGGACAAACATTTACTCAGCTTCCCTTATTCATAGAAAATTTTCATGAATGGTTTTATTAACTTATTGTAAATACAGACTATAAGTTATTACGATCCTGTATGGATAAACTTTTTGTGCATTACAGAAAAGTCTTCTTTGTGTTATTTAAATGCTGATTTCTCTCTACCAGCAGAGTGTTGAGTACAAGCTGGACTTTTGTTATTTTATATGAAGCATCAGTTGTCTCAGTGTTTTGTAAACCTTCTTCTCCATCACCTTCTGATTGATCAATAAAGAACTGATTCAGCCTATGGCTGGGCAGAGGAGGTAGAAAGCCTGGAATTCTGATCTTAGCAAAGGATCCCAGGTACAGAGAGATAGGAGTAGACCAGGTGGGAGGAAGAGAAGAAGTGATCATCATGCAGGGTGTCCAGGAAGAGTCTGATTAGCAGGTCGCCAATGGATTTGCCAAAAGGACATACATGGATCACAGCAAGCCAGGGCAAGTCTCAAACTCCAAGTAACACCGGGCCTGTGGCTGGGATATAGATACTTTAGAGGGTAAGAAAGGCCTAGCCTGCCCAGTCATGGGGCTTCAAACTTGGCTAATGGCCTTAATAGGTCTTTGTGTCATTTATTTGGAAGCTAGAAAGGGCTAAATTGGGTGTAGAAACTCCCTGTAGTTATATAGTAGCAAAAGGGGTACAGTAATTTCCCTGAAAATACATCTACCCTATCCTGATTTAGCAAACAGATAAATTAGAGCAGTGGTTCTCAATATGTGGTTCACAAGCCCTTTGGGGGTCAAACAATCCTTTCACAGGGTTGCCTAAGATCCTCTGAAAACACAGGTGGTTAAGTTATGATTCATAACAGTAGCAAAATTTCCGTTCTGAAATAGCAATGAAAATAATTTTATGATTGGAGACCACAACATGAGGAGCTTTGTTAAAGGGTAGCAGCATTAGGAAGGTTGGGAACCACTGAATTAGAATATAGGAATAGAAATGCTCTTTCTTACTTTATTTCAGTGTCATTAGCAGGAAGAGCATTATCTGGTACATAATAGGAATGCAGTAAATATTTGTGAATTAGTAAGGTGGGAAATTACCTTTTTTGGGTTCTTAATGAATGGTAGAAACAGGACTTGGAATGGAATCCAATTCTAAATTCCTATGGGTTTTTTAGAGTTCTGTTTTGCTTTTTGAGTTTTATACTTTCTCTACTAGGGCTCTAGGATGGAAGTGGGAGAAAAATATTCCACCGTCTTTGAAACATGGTTATATGTTGTATATCATTTACTTTTACAACTCCCAACGACAGCTGCTTTCTTCTTCAAGCCAAGATTTTGATATGCAGGAAGCATTAGTGTTTAATCCAAGGTTAGACAGTGAGTCAAAATGATGAGGGCTCTCGTTCCAGCCCCTGACTTTTCCTTCTATGCTGGCCACTTCCCATGATCATAGCTCCTTGAAGACTGCATCCAGAGAGACACTGGTGGTGAGTCAGGAAAAGATCAAAGCTGTTATGAGCCAGAAGTAAGCAGAGCTCCTCAGGCCAACTAATATTTCCAAACATGCAGCATGTGACTTGCGAGGGATATCTCATAGTCAAACTGTAGCAAGCAGTGCACATAGCAGCTCAAACAAGGTGCCATGAATACACATATACATGTATTTTATGGCTATGCATGTTAACTTGGACCAATATCTAGAACTGTAATGGCTGGGTTATAGTATATATGTAAGAAACTGCCTCATCATTTTCCACAGTGGTTGTTCTAATACATTCTCACTGGCTGTGTTTGAAAGCTTCAGTTGTTCCTTGTCCTCACTAACCTTAGCCATCAAGTAGACATGTGAAGATATTGGGGAAAGGGCCATACTTACTCATATGAAAGCAGGTTCACAGAAGCCAGAGAGCAACCTTGGTGTTGTTCCTCTTGAGAAACTATTGGTTTTCAACTGGGTTAGGCTGTTAGGCCATGGAGCCCCTGGGACCTACCTGTTCCTGGCTCTTCATCTTTGGGCTGCAAACCATGCCATCATGCCTGGCTTTTAATGGGAGTGCTGGGCATCAAACTCAGGTCCTCATGCTTGTGTACCAAGCCCTTTACCACAGAGCCATTTGCTATCATTATAGATCTAGATGTTTTCCTCAAGAAAAAATAATATTGAAAATCATTTCATGAGCTAATTCGCAATCTACATTTCTTTTTTGTTGAAATGACCGAACATAGATGGGCATGGTGGCTCACGCCTTTAATCCGAACACTCAGAAGGCAGAGGCAGGTGGATTTCTGAGTTCCAGGCCAGCCTGGTCTACAAGGTGAGTTCCAGGACAGCCAGGGCTATATAGAGAAACCCTGTCTTGAAAAAAAATTAAAGAAAGAAAGAAAGAAAGAAAAAAAATGACTGAACATTTTGTCCTTTTTCATTTTTATTGGGTTGTTTGATTTTATTATTGTTGTTGTTGATCTAAGCTACGACTCTTCACTCTGGAGTGGCTTCTGTGTTGTACGTGGAAATTCTAGAGCATAAAAAAAAAAAAAAAACTAGACCATAAGAAAGGGGCTCATGCATTTTAGAGGTTAGAGCAAAGGGCAGAAATTCACAAAGAATTTGGTGATGCCACATGGCTCTGTATGTGGTAAGTAGCATCACTCTGAACAATTTAGGGAACGTTCCCCTAATCTCACTTTGTAGCTGGACCTAGTAAACATATGGCCCAGTGTTTCTAAGAGAAATGAATGAAGCACTCTTCTTAAACAAGTAACTTGAGACAATGAGAACAATTGTTGCTGAGCCAGTGTGCTAAAAAAACGAGGATATTTGAGAGAACTTTAATTGTAAGAAGTCTTAGAGTCTTTTTAACAGGGGAGAACCCTAGACCCTGTGCAGTGGGGTAAAGGTACGGGTGGTCCTCAGCAGCTGATAAGGAGGTTTGTTTGCCTACCTTGTGCAAAAAGCAAGGGGTGTCTCTCAGCACCTCTATTGTGATCTAAGAGGCCTTGATGGGAGTTGGCTTCCCTTTATCAACTCTTGGTCTGGGTAAGGATAGGGTGAAAGAGATTGCCCCTGGCTCTCTGACAAGAAAAGAGCAGCTTCCAGACAGAGTTCAACCTGAGAAAAGGCTTCCCTGCTGTGAGGGAATTATTCACTCTGGAATAGACTTCCTGGGCACAACATCAAATGTTTCTGCTGGCTGTAGGAGTTCAGATTGAGTAGCTTAACCCATTCATGTCCAGTCTGCATGAACTACAAAAACCCTTGCCTCAAGGTAGTAAGCAGTACACGGAATGTCCAGCTAGAGCAGCTTTCTTGTTCTGATTCTTACTTTCACTCCTGTGCTGGGGGACAGCTCTGCAATGTTCCTATGATGCCACTGAGGTTCTGTCAATGTTTGTCATTACTACCTCATGAGCTACATCTCCATGCCTTTTAGCTCCTTTGGTCCTCATTCCCTCTGTCCTCTGGTTGAACCCAACAGCCAACTTAGTCCAAGCTCTTAAGGGTCCACATACAGTCAAACTCTCTAAAAGTATGCATAGCCAGTTGTAGGAAGTGCATATGATGTTGAAGCACAAGGATCACAAATTCAAGGTCAGCTTGAACTATATCTTTTCTTTACAAATTAAAATAGAATTTAAAATTTAAGTGTGTGTGTGTTCCTGGTGTTGATTGACCTTTCTGAAGGAAGATCTTTGCTCTTCTCTTCTCTGATGAAAGATGGCAATATCTCAAAGGGAAAACCTATACTAAATCTGTGACAGCTCGCCAGTGGAACCTCTTCTTTCATGGGGGAATTCATAACAAGGGCAAGTGGAGAGGCAGGTTGCTTTAGACTGGGAGTTGTGGATGATACTACAGAAAGACTGGCTTAGACTCAAATGCTAATAGCCCGTCTGATGAGGACAAGCAACATGATTACATGGAGAAGTAAAGCCAAATTGTCCATTTTTTTCCTTAGCTGGCAGGAGCAAACTTCCTGGAATGGCTCCTTCTTACCTCCTGTCCTCTCTGCCCTCAACAACTTCAGGGAACATTCCTTCCTGTCTCAAGTTCAGACAAATGGTTTGAAAAATCTGCCTTGACAGAAGTGTTAGTGACTTACCTTCAGAGAAGAAGAGTAACCAATTCGTCCTTTCACAGAGCAAATGATCTATACTAGAAGGAAAACTGGTTAGTTTCCTATCTGGTGAAGCACATTCTGAAAGGGGACAGGAAAGGGTACATTGAAAGCTAGCAGCACACTGAGGCCCAGTGGCTGTCTTTCCTGTCTTCCACTTTTATAGACCCTTGCTGGCCACATAGCTGTGACTAAGATGTACACCAAAGTGCTCCAGGAAGCATGAGAGCAACAAGGCTTGGTAGGTTGAAAAGTGGGGAGAAATCAGAAAAATTTGATGAACCAGACTGCTTCCATTTTGGACATGAAAACCATCTTACAGTATAGACAAGCCAAATTCATTCCTGTTTGTTGTTAATT
Organism: Mus caroli; assembly: GCF_978045245.1. Taxonomy (NCBI): domain Eukaryota; kingdom Metazoa; phylum Chordata; class Mammalia; order Rodentia; family Muridae; genus Mus; species Mus caroli. Next base: position 60,117,304 of record NW_028227261.1, read on the forward strand.
CTTTGTTTCTCAAGGACTGGGCTATGCCCCACCTATAACCTTAACTACAAATGGTTCTGTACTGCATGCTCCAGGAAATGGCAACCATGCGTGTGTTTGCAAAGGTTATTATGACCACCTGTTGTTATAACCACCTTGCAACCATATCTTTGAATCAGGAGATTTTTTTATGACCAACTTGTTGTGCTTGTTTTCTGCTTCTATAATCCTGCCCAATTACTTTCCAAATCCCCGTTTGGAAATCTCCTTCCCCTGAGCTATAAAATCCTAATCTCCACATCCAATGCTGATCTCTTGAAGCCCACCTTAGTGGGAGGCAGCCCAAGTATACAAGTAAAAAATTGCTTGCTTTAATTAATGTAGCCATGATTTGTGTTAGTAGTCTTTCTCCTCACATGTCCAGGAATAACAAACTAAGATTACGAGTGAGAACAGAAAGAGCACAGAGTTGGATGGGATTATTTCAGGTCTCATGGTGATTAGCAGACAACCCTAGGATTTGTATGACTCCATCTAATTCCTAAAATGCATGGCTCCCTCACTCTACCCATTTTAAACTTTCATAAGGACCATGTTCCTCAGTCTAGTCATCAATTTCCAATGCACTGTCAACTCCTATAGCTGCTGGTGCTGTGTGCATGGAATGCTGAGGCTACACTGGACCCACCCTTGCTGGCCACATAGCTGTGACTAAGATGTACACCAAAGTGCTCCAGGAAGCATGAGAGCAACAAGGCTTGGTAGGTTGAAAAGTGGGGAGAACTCAGTTCTACATGAAGGTTCAGGGACAGTGTGGAGAAGATGCTCTTACAATGTATCCATCAGATGTCTTCCTTAAAGATGGCTGGATAGCATTTACAACAGTGGAAGCTTTATGGTAAAGGCAAGGTAGCATGAGAAGGTAGATTCAGCTCTCGTTTCCTCTTTCTGGTGTCCAGAGAGAAAGAAGAGAGCAGTGAGTCATGAAGTCTGAGAGAAACAAGGGCCCAGAATCAACAGACTTTGTTATAAGAACTCGCAAGAATTTTAACTTTCTCTAAGGTGGTAGAGGGACTCTTTAGAGGGTAGACAGTGTTGTAGATGTGGACCAAGGGAAGTTGGTTTAGGAAGGTACTGTGCTTTGATGTTGTTTGTGTATCTAAAGGTTCATGAGCTTAGATGGTAGAAACTTTAAGAAGTGAAAGCTACTGAAAATGACTAAGACGTTGTGCATGACACACTTAGAAATGATTGTCCTGTTCTTTTTAAAAAAGATTTTATTTATTTATTTTTATGTATATGAGTACACTTTAGCTGTACAAATGGTTGTGAGCCATCATATGGTTCCTGGAATTGAACTCAGGACCTCTGCTTGCTCTGGCCCAATGATTTATTTATTAATATATTTAAGTGCACTGTAGTCTTCAGATACACCAGAAGAGAGTGTCAGATCTCATTACAGATGGAGCTGGAGAGATGGCTCAGTGGTTAAGAGTACTGACTGCTGTTCTGAAAGTCCTGAGTTCAAATCCCAGCAACTACATGGTGGCTCACAACCATCTGTAATGAGATTACCCTGTTCTTCTGGAATGCTGACTAGTTTCTTTGTTATAAAAAGAGCCAGTCTGGCTGTGGCACAAGTAGACCGTGCCACCATACAGAAGAACAGGTAAGGCTGTGTGAGCCCAAAATCTGTGAAAAATTGAGTACAGTAGGCATGGAGCCAGCTCCCTGCCAAACTCTACCTATTCTAGGATATCGAACTACAATACCCCACTGAGAAGAATGTGACAATCAGTCACGTAAAGAAAACACCTGAAGTCTTTCCCCATGCTAATAGAATATCACTCGCATCTCAAACTGAGACAATGGCAGCCATCTACCCCTGGATCTCACCCTACCCTTCAATGTTTATAAAGTCCCTATTCACATAGCGCACAAGTCATATACCGAGAACATCGGAGAGTGATTGTTTTACTGAGTCGTAACACTTTGGAGAAGAGTTTTGTCTCCTGAAGCATTCACCAAATGATCTCAGACCTGCCTGGCAAGCTAGGCTCATGCCTCTGCTGTCACTATTGCTGTAGCTGCAGCTATTACCCCTGCTTGATGCCTGTCACAGCCATCTACTGTTGCTGCTGCCACCACCCCTACCTCAGGCATTGATGCTATCATAGGCAAGACCTGGGACCCCAGCTACCTGCCCTTCATTGACTTCCCTCTGAGAGCTAAAACATGTTTCTGGCCAGACTGGAGATCCATGGAACTCCTGATTCCACAGAACTCCTGATTCCACAGAGGGTGACCTCTGCCTCCTGATTTTCTCTGGTTCCCTGTATATTCTGTGTAATCTCTTCCTCTCACATATGTTTCCACTATGATGTGATCCAGGGATTAGACACTCATTGGAGCTAAACAAATGCTAGAACCAGGTTCTTTGATCTGGAGAACTATGAATTTTAAACATTTTTTTAATAAAGTTCCCAGTGTTACATATTTTGTCATAGTGAAAAGCATTGAACTGATCCAGAAAAATAGCTCTGATGACTTTCAGGAGATGCACTGGAATGGGGAAACATTGTCAAGAAGAGTTGGGGGGAAATGGCACTATGATAGATTAGATATAGTAGTAGATAGACTAGGACCTACACTAAGACTATGGGTGTTGGGACACAAAGCAGAGACTTAAAATACATCAGGAAGTTGACAGACTAGAACTCAGCTGACCTAAGCCAATTGGGAGCTATTTCTGTGTGTATTCTTTGGGCCCTTCTCATTTTTTATTCTGCATTGACAAATCCATTCCAGTCTTAGTGCAGAATTCTATCAGACCCTCAAAGCAGACCTAATACCAATACTCTTCAAACTATTCCACAAAATAGAAACAGAAGGAACACTACCTAATTTGTTCTATGAAGCCACAATTACACTAATACCAAAACCACATAAAGAACCAACAAAGAAAGAAAACTTCAGACCAATTTTCCTTATGAATATTGGTGCAAAAATACTCAATAAAATTCTTGTCAACCAAATCCAAGGACTTATCAAATGGATCGTTCACCATGATCAAGTAGGTTTCATTTCAGGGATGCAGGGATGGTTCAATGAAATTCATCAATGCAATCTACTACATAGACAAACTCAAAGAAAAAAACTACATGATCATTTCAGATGCTGAAAAAACATTTGACAAGATTCAACATCCCTTCCTGTTAAAAGTCTTGGAAAGATCAGGAATTCAAGGCCTATACCTAAAAATAGTAAAAGCAATATACGGCAAACTAGTAGCCAGCATCAAACTAAATGGAGAGAAATTTGAAGCAATCCCACTAAAATCAGGGACTAGACAATACTGCTCTCTCTTTCCTATCTATTCAACATAGTACTTGAAGTTCTATCTAGAGCAATTAGACAACAAAAGAGGTCAAAATGATTCAAATTGAGAAGGAATAAGTCAAAATATCACTATTTGCAGATGATATGATAGTATATTTATGTGTCCCCCCCCCACACACACACACAAACTCTACCAGAGAACTGCTACAGCTGATAAACAACTTCAGCAAAGTTACTGGATATAAAATTAACTCAAATCAGTAGCCTTCCTATACTCAAAGGATAAAAGGCTGAGAGAGAAAATAGGGAATCAACACCCTTCACAAGAGTAACAAACAGTATAAAGTATCTTTTTGTGACTCAAACCAAGCAACTGAAAGATCTATATTACAAGAACTTCAAGTCTCAGAAGAAAGAAATTGAAGAAGACCTCAGAAGATGGAAAGATCTCCCATGCTCCTGGATTGGCAGGATTAATATAGTAAAAATGGTCATCTTGCCTAAAGCAATCTACAGATTCAATGCAATACCCATCAAAATTCCAACTCAGTTCTTCATAGATTTAGAAAGAACAATTTACAAAGTCATCTGGAATAAAAAGAAAAAAAAACAGGATAGCAAAAAAAAATTGCCGGGCGTGGTGGCGCATGCCTTTAATCCCAGCACTTGGGAGGCAGAGGCAGGTGGATTTCTGAGTTCGAGGCCAGCCTGGTCTACAAAGTGAGTTCCAGGACAGCCAGGGCTATACAGAGAAAACCTGTCTCGAAAAAACCAAAAAAAAAAAAAAAAAAAAAAACTATTCTCAACAATAAAAGAATTTCTGGTGGAATCAGCATCCCAGATCTAAAGATTTACTACAGACCCATAGTGATAAAAACTGCATGGTATTGGTACAGTGGTAGGCAGGTAGATCAATGGAATAGAATTGAAGACACGGGAAATGAATCCACACACCTATGATCACTTGATCTTTGACAAAGGAGCTAAAACCATCCATTGGTAAAAAGACAGCATTTTCAACAAACGGTGCTGGTTCAATGGGCAGTTAGCATGTAGAGGAATGCAAATTGATCCATTCTTATCTCCTTGTGAAAAGCTCAAGTCCAAGTGGATCAAGAACCTCCATATAAAACCAGATACACTGAATCTAATAGAAGAGAAAGTAGGGAAAAGTCTCGAACACGTGGGTACTCAGGAAAAGTTCCTGAATAGAACACCAATGGCATATGCTCTAAGATCAAGAATTAACAAATGGGACCTCATAAAATTGTAAAGCTTCTGTAAGGCAAAGGACATTGTCGATAGGACAAAATGGCAACCAACAGATTGGGAAAAGATCTTTACGAATCCTACATCCAATAGAGGTCTAATATACAAAATATACAAAGAACTCAAGAAGTTAGTCTCCAGAGAACCAAATAACCCTATTAAGAAATGGGGAGCAGAGCTAAAAAGAGACTGCTCAGTTGAGAAAACTTGAAGGGCTCAGAAATACCTAAGGAAGTGTTCAACATCCTTAGTTGTCAGGGAAATTCAAATCAAAATGACCCTGAGATTCCACCTGACACCAGTCAAATGGCTAAGATCAAAAACTCAGGTGACAGCAGATGCTGATGTGGATGTGGAGAAAGGGGAACACTTCTCCATTGCTGGTGGGATTGCAAGCTTGTACAACTACTCTGGAAATCAGTCTAGTGGTTCTTCAGAAAATTGGACATAGTACTACCTGAGGACCCAGCTATATTACTCTTTGACATATACCTAGAATATGCTCTAACATGTAATAAGGACACATGCTCCACTATGTTCACTGCAGCCATATTTATAATAGCCAGAAGCTCAACAGATGTCCCTCACCAGAGTAATGGACCCAGAAAATGTGATACATTTACACAATGGAGTACTACTCAGCCATTAAAAACAATGAATTTATGAAATTCACAGGTAAATGGATGGAACTTCAGAATATCATCCTGAGTGAGGTGACTCAATCACAAAGGAACAAACACAGTATGTACTCACTGATAAGTGGATATTACCCTAAAAGTTCAGAATACCCAAGATTCAATTCACAGGCCATAGAAGAAGGAAGACCAAAATATGGATGCTTCAGTCCTTTTTAGAAGGGTGAACAAAATACTCACAGGAGGAAATATGGAGAAAAAGTGTGGATCAGAGACTGAAGGAAAGGCCATCCCAAGACTGCCCCACCTGGGGATCCATCCCATATACTGCCACCAAACCTGGACGCTATTGTGGATACAGGGACCTTATTGTGGCTTGCTGATAGAAGCCAGATCTGGCTGTCTCCTGAGAGGCTCTACCAGAGCCTGAAAAATACAGAAGAGGAAGTTTGCAGCCAACCATTGGACTGAACTCAGGAATTCCAAATGGAGGATTTGGAGAAGAGACTGAAGTAGCTGAGGGGGGTTGCAGCCCCATGGAAGGAGCAACAGTGCCAGCAGGCCAGAACCCCCAGAGCTCCCAGGGACTGTAACACCAACTAAAGAGTACACATGGAGCGACCCATGGCATTGGTCACATATGTGGCAGAAGATGGCCTTGTTGGACATTGGTGGGAGGAGAGACCCTCTGGCCTGAGGGTGGTTGATGCCCCAGTGTAGGGGAATGCCAGGGTGGGAGGATGGGAGTGGGTGGGTGGAGGACCACTGTCATAGAGGCAGGGGGAAGGAGGATGGGATAGGGGGTGTCTGATGGGGATATCTGGAAAGGGGAAGACATTTGAAATGTAAATAAAGAAAATATCCAAGAAAAAAATTCTAGTGATTTATATGTGCTCAAGTTTTAACCAGTACTTAAAGCATAAGCAGAAACTTAGTCACAGGCCTTGGTGAGGCACTCACCATGGATGTGATGTCAAGGAGAAAGAAAAAGTCTCAGAAGATTGAAAAACTTGGAAGAAAACACTGGGAAGAAGTTTGAGTTGCTGTTTTAGATAAAAATGTTACTGAAGGATTCAATAGTGCTAAGCAACCAGAATTATAGAGGGCTCTGTGTTTGCAGTTTAGTAGATACAACCTGCAATGAGTCTACCAGTCCTACAAGGCCTTATAGACCAGTTCCTTCCTGTCCATAGAGTTTCCTTCAATGCTAGATTTTAAATATCTTATTTTATCTAGTATACACAATTTTCTTAAGACATTTAAGGAGTGGATAGGTCACCTGGGCTCCCAGGCCAATCAGCATCCATTCCCACCCTAACCATATACTGGCCCATACCTTCCTTGTCTATTTGACAAGATGGCTGTACAGTCTGTGCCCAAGATGTCAGTCTCTTTCTACACCTTCTTGAGAACACAGAAAGGTCAAGAAACAGCCTTCAAAGTCTGATGGTGGAGATGATGAGGATTCCTGTTCCCTGTGTATTCCTCCCCACAAGCCAGGTCTGGTTTCCTCCTGTCTGCTAACTCATAAAAAGCTGGAACATACTGAGGGTAGGGAAAGTATCTGAGCCTGCTGGTCAGCTCAGAAAGCTTCTGGGAATTCATTATGATCTAAACAACTATTCCAGTTATTTGTATGACTCAGCCCCTGCACTCAGGATCTGCTTGTGTCCACTGGTGGCTGGTGCTGACTCAGGGCTCAGGAGAGCATCTTGTCAGCCCTTTTTGGCTCCAGCTCCCCTTGTCACTGCCCCTTCATCCCCAGAGGACACTGAATGGATCCATGATGGAGCGACTCAGCATTCAGTTTGATTTCTCAACAAGCAACCAGCCTCCTCCTCCTCCTCCTCCTCCTCCTCCTCCTCCTCCTCCTCCTCCTCCTCCTTCTGCTCTTCCTCCTCCTCCCATTTTCCTCCTCTTCCTGCCATCTCCTCTTCCTCTTCCTCCTCTTCCTCCTCCTCCTCTTCCTCCTTCTGCTCTTCCTCCTCCTCCCATTTTCCTCCTCTTCCTGCCATCTCCTCTTCCTCTTTCTCCTCCAGCTTCTGGCTGTACTTATCTGTCAATCTCTGGTAGACTCTAGAGAAAAGCCAGCTGATACAGTCACTAGTACATTGTGCATTCACAAATGCACTTAATGTATTTATCTAGCACCTATAGTGTGTGTGCTGATGGCTAAGGATTTGGATCTGAAAAGATGTAGGCTATATCTGCCCATACCATTCATGGTCTTGGTGGGGGTAAAATGCATAAACAGACATTTAGGAAGCCATGGAAAATGCACAAAAGCAAAATACCAGGGACCTCTGAGAATAGCCAGCACTGGTGTTGACTCTGTGTGCCTGATAGCCCCTGCTCCCTGAATCAAGCATTTAGGTGTAATGAGTGCATGGAGACATGCACTCAGAGAGGGCTCAGAGAAGAAAGGAAATGCCACGAGCTTACATGGCGCAGAGAGGGTTTCTTTCCCAGACACAGAGCAGACTGAAAGGCAAAAATGTTTTCCTCATTGCTGTGACCAAATACCTGACAAGAAACAACCTTAGGGAGGAAGGATTTGTGGGGCTCACAGTTTGAAGGGATACAATCTATCATGACAAGCAAGACATGGTAGCAGACAGGTAAGGGAAGGTGACAGAAACTGGGGACTCTTATCACATTGTGTCTGCTGTCAAGAAGAAAAGGGATGGGAATGCCTCTCTGCTCAGCTCACTTTCTTCTCTTTTGTAATCCAAAGGCGTGGCCCATGACATGCTGGTGCTCCCCTTCACTTACTCTAAACTAGACATTCCCTCAGAGCTTCCTAATGCTGCAACCCTTTAATACCGTTCGTCATGTTCTATTTAACCTTCCACCTCCATCATAAACATTTCATGGCTACTTTGTAACTGTAATTTTGCTATTGTTATTAAACAGTAATATAAACATCTGATATGCAGGATATCTGATATGTGACCCCTGAGAATCACTGTCCTAGATGCTGTCGAGTTGGCAGTATTGTCGTAAGTTGTAAGGTTCATTGTTTTGCCCAGAGGATTTTTTTAAAGCTTGAATCTACTATGTACCATCATCTTGGTAATACAGTTCTACATTCTAAACTCTGTGACCTTTCTCCTTTATTTCAGCAGGAAATGGAAGGGGGAGGAAGAAAGGGCATATGATGTCAGTTAAAACCTAAAGAAAAAACTAATACAAGTATCTCCTATCTATAGACCAACCCTCCATCTGTGTACTATCTTGTCTTGATGAAGACTGCAAAAATATGCAGGTCCACAGCAGCCGCAGTAGACGTGGCAGTTCAGAGTGGGTATGGCTAGGCTGGCTAGATTAGAGCATGATTTTCCAATTTAGAAACTGACTATGCATTTAAATAGACAATGTAAAGAGATGACCATGTTCTATTTTACAGATGTATAAATGGAAAACTGTAAAGGTTACATAACTTTTCCAAACTTTATTTGTGCAGTAAGTGAGGAAACCGGACTTCAGACCTAGAACTCTCAGAACTCAAAACTGGACACTTTTCAACACACCACTTTATTTTTACTTTATTCAGGGAATGAAGTTCATCCCTCTTTAGTACCAATTGTCTGAACACCATTAAATATAAAGTCTAACACCATATGTGATTATGATCTTAGCACCCTGCAACTTTAATTAAAATGTTTATCATCAGCCTTAATAGACTTACTTATGTACTTACTCATTAACTATTTTATATTAAATAGTTGTGCAATAGTCAGTACATATTCCCAAATTCAGAGCTATGGAAGAGGGAGCAAGGAGGGTCCTTTCTCTTCACAGTGTTTTGAGGTGGCACTTAACCCATTTACTGCAATTGTCGTAAGTGGTGTTATCATGGACACTGATGCTTCTCTGGAGTGTACTGTGTACCAGGAACCATCCTAAGCACCGCTGGTGCATTAACCTACTGAATTATCATAAGAGGATCATAAATCAAAGCAGACACCCATCTGGAAGGAGGAGGAAGGAGCCCCAGGTTTGAACTGTCTCAGTAGACCTTAGCTACAGAAATTTGAAATGTAAAATTGGAGTATGTTCCACACATATTAGATTTAAAGAATTCATATAGAAGAAAGTAATGTAATAATCCTTCATTGTTTTTACATTGGTTACATGGTGAAACGAGAGTTGGAATATATTAGGTCCAATCCAACACATTACTAAAGTTAATTTTACCATATTCCTGTGGTATGAGACTATTTTAAATCAGACACTGGCTAATGTGTATAAATTGATATTCCCTCGAAGGTAAGGCTGCCTCAGAGAAAAGAGTATGAGGAGGCATGAAGAACAAAATGGGACAGAAAGAAGGCACTGGGTGCACAGGGGGTTCTCAGTGCTCTGTTTTTATGGACAGAAAGGGTAATTCCAGCTATGCCCAAATCTGAGCCATCAGGATGTTCACTTAGGTCAACAGTAGGTGCCACTGTGAAACAGGGGCCTCCTACAGACCTACAAAGTCATGTTCCCTACATTACTTCCAACACAGGATGAGTTTATCTGACAGGAATTCTTAAGCGACTGTTTCATCCTCTTCCTATACAAAGCTTGAGTGTCTAATGGGATTGGCCACTCAGCTTTTGCAGTTCTGGGTCATCCTTCTGAAATCTACACAAAGGCTTCCCCAGAGAGGTGAGGGGGCAGCCCCTGTGAGGAAAATATCCTGGGCTGGGAGTAGGGTATTCCAGGTGCCTGTTCAGCTCTCCTCACATGCAGATCACAATCCCTAAGGGTCAAAGGTACCAGGTTCACTGGGAGGCTGGATAAATACACAGTGCATTGAGGAAGAAATGGTGGAGGGAACTGCTACCTGAAGAGCAGAGACACAAGGGATAGGCCTCAGACTGGACAGGTCACCAGCATCTGGAAGCTGTTCTCAGACACCGTGCCAAATCAACTGAATCAGAAATGGAACACCAGGCTGAACATCTGGTTTTCAGGAACCTTGAGGAGATTCTGATGCCCTATCTGCACCAGGGAGTGGTTAGAGCCTTGCCAATCACCTTACAAGTGTGTTTGCAAGAGAAATGTCCCTTTGAAGCTTGGTTCTTGCCTATGTCCCAGGAACTCAGGGAGTATCCCAACAAGGGGGGCTGACCTGAAGTGGGAAAGGGCAGGGCTCCCAGATACGCCTATCTCTTGGCCAGACTCTGACTTTCATGAGGTTGTGATTAGGGCAGGCAACCAGGTCCACCCCATCTGAACCATAGCCTTACAATAGCCAGAACAGCAAGTATGGTGGCCCTTCCCATTCTTGGGCTGTCCTGTTCATGTCAATTTGTCTCAGCTCTAGTCTTGGAACATTTCTCATTTTCTATTATCTCCTGCATCCCATTTCATTCTCTGACTCCCTTTCTCCTTTTCATTTTCTCTTACTTTGTCAAGGAGTACTGACCTTGTGCCTATGGAGGGTACTAGACAGAGAAACAATAGTTGCTGACTTCTGGGGACAATCCCTTGCTTTACTCATTCCCTCTCAGCTTTTCCATTTTCTCCTCTCTAAAATTTAAATTTTTATTCTTCAATAGCTTGGGGAAGGCTCTACTGCATTATTTAAAACCTCCTTTTGACTCTATATTGTATCAAAGAGATACCTGCACATTCATGTTTATCGCCACTCTGTTCGCAGTAAAAAAAAAAAAAAGGAAACAGAAAGAGCAGAGATGTCCATCAAAAGTTGATGGGATCGTGAAAATATGATTCCTATACACAACAGAATAGTATTCAACACTAAAGAAAAATGAAATTATGACCTTGCAGGTAAACAGATGGATCTGGAAACTATTAAGCCAGGTTACCCACATCCTCAGAGACAAATATTACATGTGCTATCTGGTATATAGACACTAGCCTTTACTTCTCATATATATGAGCTTAAATGTGGATATGTGTTATGAAACTAAAAGGGGGACCATAAGAAAAAAGAGAGATTTGGGAAAGTAAGAAAAGTAAGTGAGAAGAGAAATTCTGGGAACAGGAAGGGAATAGGAAAATGGAGAAGGAGGAAGGAGATGATCAGCAAAAACAAATTATAGATGGAAATGCCATAATGAAGTGGTAATTAGTGATGTAAAAGGATCAATATTTAAACTATGAAAAGGGGGGCTTTCTTTTGTCTGATTTATAGAGGGCTGTAGTCAGAAGGCAAACCTTTCCTGGTGCCCACAGTTTAGGTGTTGCCAGGCACTACTTCCTCAGCTACAGTTCATTTACCTGAAGCAGATAGCCCTAGCTTGGAGATTTGCTGGGCTGAGACACTCTCATCTCCCCCGTTTCACTTTTGTGCTGTTCTTCCAGTCAGCTACTCACTGCACAAGTAGTGGACCATGGCAGAAATTGCTCTCTAGGAGTGCTGGCCCAGAGAAATGATAATATATGAAATTCTAAGTTTCTGAGGAGTGTTACAAAATTAAAAATACACAAGTGAGATTAATTTTAATACTGTACCTTGTTCAACCTAGTACAACTCTAAACAATATATTTTGGCCATATTCATCTTTTATTTCTCCCCCAAACTCCTCCCAAATTAACATCCACCTCCTCATTCTCTCCTAAGTTTGTTTCCTTTTTAAATTTTTAAAACAATCCACCAAATTAATTTGTACTTCCCACAAACTCATAGGTTTGGGACCAACTGGTCAACCTCTCAGGGGCTTCACCCTTAAAGAAAACTGACTCTGCATCTCCAAGAAGCCATTGAACCAGTAGTTCTTCAGCTAGGGGTGGGGACCTGTGAGCCTAAGGTACTAGAACACTGACTTGACTGATCTTGTGCAGCCAACCACAATTGCTGGGAGAATTGGTTTCACTCTTGTCCTCTCCAACGCCTGGCTCTTACAACCTTTCTACCCCTACTTCTTGAATAGTCTCTAAACCTTGGGGGAAGAGGGGGTGCTATAGAAGTCCCCCATGAGCACTCCACTGGGATTTATTCCCTGTACTTTTGAGTTTCTGCATCATCCACTATCCACTGCACAAAGCAGCTCTCCTGATGAGGACTGAGAGCTATACTAATCTGGGGGCATAGAGTTTGATTCTATGTTCATTTAGCATACTCCTGGACTTGTAAGTACTTCAACTCTAGGTCGTGGGCAAGACTGCAGTTCCATATATGTGTCCTCCTGTGGTGTACACCTTTAAAAAACTGAGGCAGTAGTTGGTTATCCTCATAACATTTGTGCCACTATTGCACCTATGAGCGTGTTTGACCATGGCGGTCATAGCTGCAGTCCGTGGGGTTCCCAGCTAGGTAAAAGTGCACATGACTCACCCCTTCTCCCCTCAGCAGCAAGCATGGTGTCCTCTGGGAATCTTCCTGGTCAGTACTTGATTTCCCCATGCTCTGTGACTAAGGTGTGTGGTGACTTCAGCATTACTAATCTGTTCTTTTATCCTCTCAATAAGAATAGTCTTAACAGTTGAATTCCTTACCTCTTGGGCTTATTCAAAATTATCAAAAGCCATACTTTTTAAAAAAATTTTGCATTGCAGTGTGTGTGTGTGTGTGTGTGTGTGTGTGTGCACGCGCACGTGTAGGTACTGAGGCCAAGACACAATTTGTAGTAGTCAATCTCTTGTTCTGCTGTGTTGGTACCAAGGATCAAACTCAGATTGTCAAGCTTGGTGGCAAACACCCTTAGATTCTCAGCTACCTCACTGGCCTTCCCTAACTCTTTATATAAGTATTAAAATTCAGCTCATCTCCAGGATCCTAGCCTTGCAAAGCAGTTTGCCCAGATCCACTTCTAAGCTCTTGGACCTCCTTGGTGTCTCTGGGTTCAAATTTTGGCCTTGATGCTGCTGTGCCCTCTCTGTTTTTAGTTTCTTCATCCATTTAAATAGTAATGAAAATAGATCATTTTTCCTATGACTGTTGTTCAAGACACATTAAATATTTTGAGTAATATCTGCTATATGAAGCACTCTATATTTTTTTCACTGTTTATTATTTTTATGTTTCACTCCTAAAACAGCTTGACACACAGAAGAGTCCCAACAAAGTATTGTTGAATGAGTGACTCAGTCAATCACACACACCATGGGTTTCTATGCTACTTAGGCTCTTCCCTGCCCCCAGGATGCACTTCTCTTCCAGACTGGTTGCTCAGCATTTTTCCTTAGAAATCGGATTAGTAGCTTCCGATTTCCATTGAGTAACAAGGGGTGTTCTTCACTTGGAGTTTCCCCTTCTCTTGCTGGATTCCTGTTTCTTAGAGATCTTCCTGACTCATACTCTCGCTGCCCCACTTTACAGATGGCATTCTCTAAACCCAGCCTACTGTAATGTTTCCTCCACCAGTCTCTGCTTTGATATTTCCAGATCCCCAAATTTCTACTGAATTAGGTCTCAGGTCTTCCACCAAGGCATTAAGGTCGTTCAGATTTTCAGTTCTACAACCTTGAATGTATCATCTCACTGCTTGCCTAAGCCATTGTCTTGGCAAGCCCTTCATCATTATATCCATTTGCTTATCCATTAACCTATCCATCTGCCCACACAAATCACTTCCACATTCATTCACCTTTTTATCTACCTGGCATCCTCCCTACCACACAATTACCCATCCCTTATCTATATCTGTCTATTCATATACATACCCACTCAGGAATCCAGTTGATATTCACTGATGTTTTTTATTCTCTAGTAATGGGATACAGACTTGTAGAAAAAATGGTCTTCAACTCCATGTAGCTCTTAGTGAAGAGAGAAAATTGGTTAACTGGAGAAATACAATTTGGTCACAGAAAGCAGCCTGTCATATAGGTCACTAGGGCCCATGGTCTTTGCAAAATTCCATATACTATGAGGAGAGGTATAACTTTCTGTTTTGAGAATAGTAAGAGGATGCTATAAACATGAGAAACCGATACACACACTCACACAAACACCCATGGAGGGAGTAAGCAGACTATTATTAAGGTCAGGGAGTGATGAACCTTGCCCTCAGTATTACTCCAGCAAGCTTTAGCAGCATGCTGGCCTAGAGCAGGCTCTTCCAAGTACTTGTAGCAGGATCTCTTGGCTGAAAGGTGTCTCTCCAACCTTCCTCAGTTGCAGTTTTGCCTGGCAAGAGTAGCAGCTTGCTCCATCACAAATGTCAGGGGACAAAAAAAAAAACCAAATAACCTGGAACTAGAAGCTAAGCTGAGTGGACACACACTTTCCTCATTCAGAAGTTTCTGGAACCCCAAGAAAGATTGGGTCCTACTTAGCAGCTCACCTAGTGCTGCCTAACATATCATGACTCCCTCCCTACATCAGTGAATTCAGACCTCTAGTAAACCCCTGGGATTTTCTTAAAAAGACACTGAGCTAAATGTCTACAAGGGAGCTTTCCAGCCACAAAAGACTGGGGTAAATTAGTTTATTCTTCAATGAAAATGTTTTTCAGTGTTAGGGACTGTATATATTGTTGTTTTTACCTCTTTTCTGGCCTAACTCTTCTCTCTCCATCCCTGGCCAGCACAATCTGGTATATAATGCCATGACCAGTGCTCTCCACCGAGCTACTGCAGATACCTGGGCCTGTATCTACTTCTCACAGAGGCTAGACTTAGTACTTCCAAGAGGGTTGATTGCAAGTTGAATATCAGACATGGCATTTCCACCACCAGCCCAGCTCTCCTATTCTCTCTTTACAGTCTGTGCCTTTGTCCCCAACCTTGCTCTGTCTTGCCCCTTGGTGCACTACCTCCTTCACTGTCTCTTCCCTTATGCTGTGTTCTCTGTTGTCCATGCCTCCAGCTCCTCCTGTGAGTATCATCTTAGCTCGTGTCTCTTTGTCTCCTAGCCAGGATGCATTGCCAGATCCCCAGCTTCTGTTCCTTCTTCATGGTCCTCTTCACCTTTTTGTCTGCACTCTGGAAGGTTTTACTCTTCCAGCGGCCTCATGCTCTGGACAGGCTGCATCTTTGCCTGCTTTAAAGACTCTGAGTCCATCACAGGAGATCTGAGATCTCCTGTGGGAGAGTGGGATTGGTTCCCAGTGAACTCTACATCACAGAACTCTGCTATCAAATTTAGAAGGCCTCCCTGTAGAGCACCCCAAATGTGGAAACTTAAGTGTGTCTTCCTCTGCTCTTAGCTGAATTTCTGGAAGATGGACAACATGGAAGTAAAGCTATAGGAATTAGACCACCTTATCCATCCCACCTCCATCTTATCAGAGCAGCCCTATTCTGTCCTAACAGCTCCCTCACTACCTCCCTGTCTGCAACAGTGTGGCCATCACCACATGGGCAGCTGTAGTCATATTCAGAGGTGAGGCAGAAGGACTCACTTCAACTCTGACATTTAGCATCTCCCCTGAGACTTTGGTGTTTAGTCACCCTGCTGGGTGCAAGCAGGAATAGCCTTTTCATCAGATGTCTGTGGCCGGGGGGGAAGGGCGAGTCAGACACAGGCTAGTCTGCTGAGTCAGGGTTCAATGTGGTCAGTCTCCGTGGCCTTGACAGTGGCCCTCTGTAGGAATGCATCTTTCCTCTCTGAAGCCAGTTGATTCTTGGAATGCATTCAATCCAAGCTGTGCAAGTAAGACTATTCCCTGTCCATCTGTAGAAAAGAAGATGATCACGGCTGGGAAGAAAGCAGATGTTGGAAGCAGACAGTTGAACCTCTATGACCCTCAGTTTAACTTCTCCCAATGAGGCACTATTATCTAACTGTATATCTTGCTATGAGATCAAATGAAGAGGAGCATATTGAAGTCTTACCAGAGTGCTTGGCCAAAAGTCATCAGCCTAAAATGGCATTAATATTTGTACATAGTGACTTCTTAGGTCATCCTTGTTCTTTGGGGAAGATTGTGCCTTTCCTGCAACCTAGCACAAAGGTCTGGCTCTCAGATGCCTAAACCCATGGATATATCCACGTGGCTCTGGAAATTTGAAATGAAAAACAATTGAGACAGCAAAAAAGGAAAGGGAAGTTATAGATCATTGGCTTTTTCTTTCCTTTTTTTTTTTTTTCTTAATGCACAAACTGCTTCCATAGCTTGGATGATCCCTGGTTATGTTTTGTTTCTTTGTATGGAATGCAGTTTCCAGAATAACACTATGCACTTAGCCTGTAAGAAAAGATTTCCATAAACAAAGTCCACTAAGTGAGACCTCTGAAGTAATGGCACCTTTACCACCCCTGGAATTAGACTGATGTTCTTATGTTGGCTCTTTGCTTAATCCCTCTCTCCATCCTATGCTTCTGCTCTTCACTTAGGAGAAAAATACCCATGTAGTCTTTGGACCAACATAAAGAGGGCCTGGTATATTCAGTGTTGTTAGGCGAGATGTTTAACCTCCCCAGTAACTTAGCTATCTTTAGCCTCCTTGATGCTATTTTGAAATGTCAAACTAGCAAACACTGCTTCCAGAATGGCTCTAAGATGAGATGTGACAGGATGCTTTGGGGTGGGATGAGGAGGAGGAGGTGGGGGATGATAAAGGAGCCTTCTGATACAGGGTGAGGTAATACAACAACTTTGCAGCTGCCAAGACTATTTCTCTTCTATCATCCCATCCTCTTCTTCCATGGCCTGGCCCAATCCAGGAGGGTAAGGGGACAATGGGCTAAAAGGATTTATGCTTATGTGACTCTAGAGCCAAAGGTGGACATCACATCAGGCAAATGAGAAAATCCACTGTAAAACTACTATGAACTTATTATTCAGTTATATTAGTGGTGTTGTAGGAAAGATGAGGATGCAGTAATTTACAAAGGTACTTGTACATTAGCTTTCATCATTTAATAAATGTAAGAGGGGAAAAAAAAACGACCTAAAGGGAAAGAATATTTATTTAGCTCATGGTTTTAGTAATTGCAGCATGTGAACTTTGGCTTTAAGATTATGGACCTCTGGTGAGACTGGATATCATGGCTATGGTCACCTTTGGAAGAGAAGGCTATTTATCTGATAGCAGAAAAGGAAGCAGAGAAAATTCAGAAAGAGCTTCGGCATTGTCTTCAGAAGCATGTGTGGTATTTGAGTGAGCATGCCCCTGGAGGCTTGTGTATTTGAGTACTTGGTCCTCATTTAGCGGTGCTGTTTGGAAGGTTATTGAACCTTTAGGAGGTGGAGACTTGCTGGAGCAAGTAGGTCATTGGACATGGGCTTTGAGCGGTTATAGCTTTGCCTACTTCCTATGCATGCCCCCCTTCTCTTCTTCCCTTCCTCCTTTTCTCCCCTTCTATTTCTTCCACCTTCCCTTTCTCCCTCTCTCTCCTTCTTATGTGTGGATGAAAATATGACCAGCCACCTTCCTGTGCTTGCTGACACACCTTTCCTGCCATAAGGGGTTTTATCTCTCTGAAACTGTAAGCCAGAATAAATCCTTTCTTCCCCAGGTTGATTATTGGTTGTGGTATTTTATCAGAACAACAAAAAAGTATCTAATGCAGAAATCAATATCAGGAGTAGGATACTGCTACCATAAATTTGACCTTGATACTAGTATGAATTTGAACCATTATGTGGCAGACTTTAGGGTTTGTTTTTGTTTTTGTTTTTTGATTTTGTTTGTTTTGATTTTTGGTTTTTCAAGACATGGTTTCTCTGTATAGACCTAGCTGTCCTGGAACTCACTTTGTAGACCAGGCTGGCCTCAAACTCAGAAATCTACCTGCCTCTGCCTTCAGAGAGCTGGGATTAAAGGCATGCGCCACCATGCCCGGCTCAGACTTTAGAACTTTGGGTTGGAAAAGCATTTGAATGCAGTAAACGGTGCTTAACAAACTGTTCTAATAGAAGCTTCAAATACAGTTATACTGAGAGAAATGCAGACATTGGCGGGCCAGGATATGAAATTTCAGAGGAGAACAGGGATTCTATTACCAACTGGTTGATAGGGAATTTATAGGTAAAAATCTGGCTTCATTCTGTATGTATCCTGAGAACTTACATGAAGCTGAATTTTAAAATACTGAACTAATTTGAATGCAGGGGAAATTTTAAGACAGTATTGCACTTAGTCTATGGAATATGAGTACTCTTATGCAGGTCTATACAATAAGACCAATAAGTGGCCAGGAAGAAATGAAAGATTGCAGATTAGAGTTAAAAACATTAGGAAGCATAATACTGAAGTTGAATCCTATGCTGAAAAATAGAATATAATTGTTAGAAAGATTAGTACTGTTTAGAAGAAACTCCCTGCTCTGCTCTGACACAATAGGAAGTATCCCTTGAGGAAGACCCACCAACTAAGTCGCCAACTTATAAAAGAGAGACAAATAGATTGGTTGTTCATTTAAAGTAGTGGCTCTGGACCTTCCTAACGCTGGCAAGCCTTTAATATAATTCCTCTGTTGTGGTGACCCCCAACCATAAAATTAATTCATTGCTACTTTACAACTGTAATTTTGCTACTGTTATGAATTATAATGTAAATAATTTTGGAGACATAGGATTGCCAAAGTTGTCAAAATCCACAGATTGAGAACCACTGATCTAAAGCATCTACCTAGTGAAGTTTTTCATCATCTTCCATGTACAGAACTGGCTCTAACTGTCGTCCAAGAGTCATGGGCACTTCATCTCAAACTGGTGGCCAAACTTGGCACTGTCATAAAAATGGTACTGGTTTTGGAGACAGGAAATGAGTTCTTCCTTCACTATTTTCAGACAGCTGCTGAAACCAGGCAACATCTAGCAGGATTGAAGTCTCAGTAAGCAAGCTTTCAGAGGCCATCCTGTGAAGCTGTAAAGTGTGAAGCTGTGAAGGTGAAGCCAGGGGTGTGGTGGAGACCTCAAGATATTGAAGATGTCAAAGCTGTTGGACATTAGCTGAGGAAAGCTCATACAAAAACCAGAATCAGCCCAGGATAGAAATGTATGTTGCAGGCACCAATGCTGGAAGGGTCAGGTCACTTGAGGTCCTGGAAATTGAAGCCTTAGGTGCTAGACATAAAGATACAGGATTGATGTAGCTGCTGGGTTTTGGTCCAGTCCTTCCTCACTATGCCTCCATTTCTTCCTTTTGGAGTGCAGATGTATAGTCTCTACCATTTTATGTTGGAAGAACATACAGTGGCTTTTTTTCATTAATTAATTAATATTTACTTTACATCCTTATCACAACTTCCCTTCCCTTATCCTCTCCCAATCCCTCCCTCTCACCTCACCTCCCCTTGCCCCTCCCTTTCTCCTCAGTGAAAGGAAGGCCTCCTATGGATATCAACCCACCTTGGCATATCAAGTTGCAGTAAGAGTAGGTGCATCATTTTTTATTGAGGCTAGACAAAGAAGTCTAGTTAGGATAAAGGACTCCAAAGACAGGCAACAAAGTTAGAGACAGACCCTACTCCAGTTGTTAGGAGACCCACATGAAAACCAAGTTGCACATCAGCCACATATGTGTAGGGGGTCTAGGTCCATCCCAATCTTGCTCTATGACCGGTGATTTAGTCTCTGTGAGCCCACATGTACCCAAGTTAGTTGATTTTATAGGTCTTCTTTTGGTATTCTTGACATTTCTGGCTCCTTCAATCCTCCCTCTCCCTCTTCCATAAGATTCCCCAGCTCTACCTAATCTTTGGCAGTGGGTCTCTTCATCTGTTTCATCTGCTGAGTGAAGCCTTTCAGAGATAGATATGCTAGACTCCTATCTACAAGTATCTCAGAATATCATTAATATTATCAAGGGTTCTCTCTCTCTCTCTCTCTCTCTCTCTATATATATATATATATATATATATATATATATATATATATATATATATATATGTCTCAGGATGATTCTCAAGTTTGGCCATTCATTGGTTGGACATTCCCTCAATTTATGTTCGATTTTTATCCTTGCACATCTTTCAGGCAGCACAAATTTTGGATAGAAGGTTTTGTGGTTGGGTTGGTGCCCCATTCCTTCATTGGAAGTCCTTCATGGTTAGAAGAGGTGGCTATTTCAGGTTCCATATCTCCTGTTGTTAGAACTCTTAGTTAGGATAACCTTCATAGATTCCTGGGAGTTTCCCTTGTCCTAGGTTTCGGGCTCATTCCAGGATCACCCCCCACCAACCCCAACATCCCAGATTTCAATTCTCTCTCCCAGTTCTCATTCCTTCAGTCTTCTCAATACTTGATCCCTCCTGACATACACAGCTAAATAATTGCCTTTAGTATTAGAAGAGGTTTTGGATATTTAAATAGTTTTAAAACCATTAAAGACTATAGAAATTTTAAAGTTGGACTAAATGCTTTTTGAGTTATGACATAGCTATGAGCTTATGTAGGGCAGAGGTGAAATGTATTGGTTTGAATGAGAAGTTCTTATAGTTTATGTATCTGAATATTTGGCCCCCATATGATGGTGCTGTTGGAAAAGTTTACCTTTCCTTTAGAAGGTGAAGTCTTGCTGGAGGAAGAACTTTATTGTGGGCAGACTTTGAGGTTATATAGCCTCACCCCACTTCCTGCCTGTATACCTCCTTCTGTGGATTAAATTATGATCAGCCAACATTCTGCTCCTGCCTCCATATTTCCCCCAATGCCTCCATGCCTTCTCCGTCATGATGGACATGATTCCTCTGAGACCATGAGCTGAAAGAAAACCTTTCTCCTCTAAGTTTGCTTTTTTGTTTTTTGTCAGGGAGCTTTATCATGACAACAGAAAAATAAAGAATACAATATGCCTACAGTGGTTTTTATGCCACCTCCTAAGGTTTTTATAATTGCCCAAATTGCACTAACAGCTTGGAACCAGCACAGGAGCTGCAGCAATGTGGAAGAAGTCAATGAAGGGATGAAGGATAAGACATGTCATATTCAAACCACAAAACTTCAGGATTACCTAGAGAATTTTATTAAAATGCATAGTATCAAGTCCTTTCCCTGGGAGTCAATCTTGAGAGGTTTGATTCCTAGGACTCTGTATTTGAACAAGTTCCAGGCATCCTGACACAGTAGTCCGAGGCATTGAGAAGTTTTGGTCTATCTTTTGCTTGATTCATTCTACTTTTAAAGCTTTCCTTTGATTTTTCTAGTTAAGCTATGGGTTTTTCAATTTCATCTTTATGCAGCCTGAGTCCTCCTCTATGTTTCTATATACTATTGAATTCTATTCTCAAGTCCTGTATTGTCTTCATCAGCCTTATCATTGTGTTTTCTTGGGCATCATTCAAGCATTTATTCTCCTTAAGCTCTTTCTCCTTGATTCCTTGAGCTGTTTTGTTGAATCATCTTTAAACTCTAAATTCATTGATGAAGCATATAATTGTTCTTAGATTTAGATTCCATGTCTTGGGGTTCATCTGGGAAATTCTTGTTGGCAAATATTTCTACAGTTCTGGTATGTTTCAGAGAGAAGATGCTAGCTTGTGCTTTAATATTGTTGTTGGGTTTTTTTTTTTTTTTGTCATGAGGTCTTGGCATGTGGACATATTTTCTTAGTTTTAAGTCTGGTATGAATTGAGCAGATTGAGGCAGGAGTGAGAATATGTGTGTGGGTTGTCCCTAGAGGGTAGAAATGGCTTGGGTAGAATGAAGTCATGTGGGATACATGGATGGGGAGAGTCAGGGACACTCACCAGGACAGACCTTGGAGAAGGATGTGGGAGTTCTAGCTTGTTGGAGAGGTTAGATTTGGCATAGAAAACTTTATGTGTGGTGGCATATAGTGTTTATCTTGGTAGAAGTCTATAGGTTGGCAGCTGGTTGTGTAGTGGGCAGAGGTAGCTAGACTAGGCTTGAGCACTGGATACAGGACCCAGGCTGCTGGGTTGGGTAGAAGGCATGGGTAGGAGTTCAGGCAGACTCACTGATAGGAATCACAGAATAGATACTGGAGATGGAGATCTGACTAATTATTGTTCTGGGAAAGAGTTCTGCATTGCTGGTTAAGCCCTGACTGGTGCACCCACTTACTAGAAACCCTCTGTGCTCCAGAATTCCAAATGTAGTACTGTGGCTTTGGTCTCTTCACCATTCTGGCCTTTGTTCATGCATACTTTGTTCACACATATATTTACTTGCCTCTCTCCTACAATATATTCTTCCACTTAATATCTAATGCATTTATACTTCAATAAAGGATTCTCTGGAGGTAGAACAAAGGATGAGATTCACCAGTTTCTGTATTCATGGAGCTTGGATCCCTAGATCTAAGCTCATATTGCCTGTAGAATATGGAAGGACTATAGAGGGAATGCAATGTGACCACCAGGGCTATAAATACTGTTAATTGCTGAGAAATATTGCTCTAACAGTTAATGAACAGTATTTGATGACCTAGCTTGGCCAATCATTTAAATGCTAGTTATTTCATATCATCAAGAGAGCATTCACATGGGAGGCATGTTCCGGCTCATCTCTCAGATGAGCCATAAGAATGCAGAGCCAAATACATGTGGCCAAGCATCAATTAGCACATTGCCATTTCCTCCAAGGGATGTCTGGCTGGTATTCATTGGAAGATCAAGTTCTATACAGGTTCTCTTGACCTGGTGGCCCTGCTTCAGCTGTTCTGCTACTGTAGCCTGCTATTGAAGCAAGTTTCACAAAGAGCTCTGTTTTCAAAGGCTCCACAAGGCAAATTACCCTGAAACAGTTCTTTCTGTAGTTGCTAGTCTGGGATTACTTCATGTACAACAAAACATGAAATCCAAGACTGTTAGCTCTGTGGGTTTTTCTTTTTTAATTGAAGGAAACAGTTTTTCATAAAATATATTTTGATATTTTTCCCTTCCCCAGTTTCTTTCCATGTATCTAATTCCACATCTGTTTTTCTTCAAAAACAAACAACAAATAAACCAACAAAACAGACAGATATACACATATGTATACACACGTGCAAGTGTGCGGGTGTGTGGGCACAGGCACACACACACACACACACACCACAAAAACAGAAACCAAAATATACTAGAAAAAAAAATGATAAGAAAAGAAAATGTCCAGACAAAGTAATTTGAGACATAAACACCTGTTTCATTTTGTGTTAGCCAGCTATGCTTGGGCATGAGTTGTACATTGAAGAGTGATTAATATACCCAGTGAGACTCCATTGGAGAAACCATCTTTTCCTTTGCAAATAGGGGTCAATTGCAGGTAGCTTTTGGTTAGAAGTGGGGTGGGTCCATGCCCACTTCTCTTTCTCAACACTGGGACCCCATCTGACTTAAACCTGTGTGGTCCTGTGCATGGAGCCTCAGTCTCTGAATTCTTATGTGCATCAGTCCTGTTACATCTGGAAGATGTTGCTTTCTTGTTCAATTCTCTCTGGCCCTTACAACCTCTGCCTCCTCTGCCATGAAGAAAGGTGTTTGATAAAGGCATCTCATTTAGGACTGACTACTCCAAAATCTCTCACTTTCTAGACATTGTGCAGTTGCAGGTCTCTGTGTTAGTTCTCAAGTACTGCAAGAAGATGCTTCTCTGATGGTGTCAGAGTAGGGCACTAACTGATCAGAGCCCTGTGGTCCCTGGTGGAAAGTGGCTATAGGAGGCTGACATAAAGGAATGAGATGGCTAGACAGGAGGCAGAGTCAGGCCTGAGGGACTTTAGGAAGTGCTGTTAGTAGAGGGAGAGAGAGAGAGCAATTGTGACCACATACCCTGGGCCAGAGGCTACTCTTACCATCTCATTCCATCTTAATAGTCCCAAGTGGACAGAGTCATCTCAGCCTAGCTAGATCTTCTTCAAGCAAATGCCTTACACTAATAACTCCCCTTAGTAACAGTTTTCTGTGATGGCAGGGCTATGTCTGTCTCTTTCACTGTTGTGTACATGCCTAGACCAGTGCCTGGCATGATAGCATTAAGCCAAGTGATAAATATGAAAGACTATGTGCATTTTATATACAAGTAAACCAAAATGAACAACACAATGGTTGAATTCTAAGATGAATTCCAACCTCTCTTTCCACCACATTTTCTTCTTAGCCATCCCCTGGCTTTTCAGAGTGGAGCCACAGTGGGGATTCAATAAGGAGAGTACACTTCCCAGCTCCACTAACACCCCACGCCTCTGCCCATTCATCTTGGCTTCCATCCTTTCCATGCTGACAGCAGAGTCTAAGCCAAGCTCTCCATGTTCCCATCCTAATGTGACCTCTGCCTACTCTTTAATAAGCACAGTGTTTGTATCAGTCCTGTATGCTTCTGGGATCTTGCTGAAAGTGCCACTTGAGTGTTATTCTTTAAAGTGATGTTGTCTATGCACACACTGTTCAGTGAAACTTCCCCTCTGGATCTATCCATGTAAATGTCAGTTTGCTTTCCCAGATGCACACACTGCCTAACCCTAACCCAGTTCCCAGTTCACTGAGGCATGAATGGTTTGCAGAAGGTGGGAAGTATAGCAATGTTCCTAAATAAGCTGTCATTTTAGTGCCAAAATTTACAATAGGAGCATCTCAGCCACTGATGAACTACAGTCAAGAAGCTAAAAGTCTGTGTCAGAGATAGTTGGAATTGCTGGAATGGGCATTAACTTGGAGAAGCAAGCCTCCCAATAAAGTGAACTTCGAACCCAGGTTTGGGGGCTTCCTCCCTCCCTCCTCTCTAGAGGAATGTTCCAGACAGATGACCAGTATGTGCATCAGCCATCAGTAAGAAGCCTCTACATAGCCTATTGGTAAAATAAAATAAATAAATAAATAAATAAAATTGTCTCAGAAGAATGGAGGTAAGTAAATGAGAGGGGTTTGCCATGGTAGTGAAAGCTAGCTCATAATGTTTCTTCTTAAAGCAAGAGGGACCTAGGGCAGATTTATCTCTTCAATTCCTTTAAGGGATGTTTTATTTTCTCTCCAAGGACCTCTATCATCTTCATAAAGCTGGTTTTAAGGTCACTGTCTTGTGCTTCCGCTGTATTGGAATGTTCAGATCTTGCTGTCATAGGATAGGTGGGCTCTGGGGGTACTATACTGCCCTGCCTGTTGTTGATTGTGTTCTTAACACTGGCATTTAGGCATTTGGATTTGAGATGATCATAGGTCTCGGTGCTGATTTCTGGGTTTGTCTTTGTTGGGTGGATGTTTTGTTCCTTGCTTTCTGTTTCCTCTTTGGTCTTATCTTTTTGGATTGGATTTGCAGTGGCTAGCATGACCTGATCCAGTAAGGAATCCCTGACCAGGTTGGGAGCAACTTGCTTCTAGCAACTTGCTTGGCCTTTGGTGTGTATTTTGTCTCTGTTCTTCTGACTTGTGTGGCCTTCACCTGAATGGCAGGAGTTGGGTAGACTTATGTTCCAGAATTAGGGTCAGGGACCTGGGCTGTAGGCTGGCAGAGAGGTTGGAGGAGAACAGAAGTAGACTGGATCTTTGGGAACCTAGTTTAGAGAGTAGGGCAGTTCGACTGGCTGGTGGGTCACTCATCTGTTCTTCTGAGTGCTGTGGCTTGCACCTGAGCAGCAGAAGTTGGGCAGACTTATCTCAACTCCCAGATTGTTATGAAAACACTTAGAACATATTTGGAAGTCTTAAAGTGTCTGAAATTATAAGTTATTTTCAGTGCTAACTCATGGTTTGACTTTGGAAGTCCCTATTTGGGAGTGTTGGGTTACTTGTTCTTTAAAAAACAACAACATAAAAACAAAACAAAACTAACAAAAGACTAAGACTGGCAAACCTTCCATGCTGAATAGCCCCTCTTTCTGAGCTATTCCCAGAGGGCCAACCAGCCTTCAGTGGGTGTGATTAATAAACCACAAAGATAAGTAGAGTGCTTTAAAAGATTTGATATTTGTTGTTTGAATTTTATGTGTCTTTACTGGCTGCCAGACTCCTATCATTCAACTCTTCCCAATCCAATCGCCCAGTATAAATAAAGGCAAAAAAATAAATCAGAAGCCGAGTGTTTTTAAACGCACTAAATGAAAGGCTGTATTCATGCCGCCTCCCTCAAATGAATCACCAGATTAAATGCGAGATGTGAGCACCAAATCAATAACTGGAGACAGAGATGTCTTGCCTGTTCTTCAGGAAAATTCCATTTCCTTTCAGATGTTGTTGCTTGAAATGTCAGGAAGTTTCCATACATCTCCACCCTTGACAATGCCGCTGGTGCTGTCCATCCTCCATCTCCACCCTTGACAATGCCGCTGGTGCCGTCCATCCTCCAGCTTTGCCTCCTTCCTTCAGGGAAACCCAGGCACCTTGCCAGAGAAAGCCCACATGTCACAGCCTCCGAGAGCCTCGACATAGGCAGGGTGTGGAGGGAAAGGCATGGAGAGGTTGGGGTGAAAAACAAACAAACAAACAAACAAACAAACAACAAAACCCCCAAATTAGAATACCAATGTTTTCTTCCGGTGCCTCAAAGAGACCACACTATTGTGTGTACTACAGGTGGGCCACTGAGGCTAATAGAAGAAAATACATTAGGGGGTTGAGAAGGGAACCTAAGTCTTGACCTTGAAGGTTCTCTGTGCTTCATTGTTGTCTAATAAAATAGAATAAATACAAATGCGGCACATTATGGTCTCTACACTGCCTCCCACGTGTTACATAACCCTGGGCTGTATATGCAATTCCCCGTACCTGAGCATCTGGATGTATAAATGGGGTCATGGCAGCCAAGTGTTCAGCTGCTGTCACTGTTCAAAATGCAATCAAAATGGAATATCTCATTTCTGCAGCAAGGCCAGATCCATTTTCTCTGTTTGACCCTACTATCTCCTTCTCTATTAACCACTAGGTTTAGTTAGACATTTTTCATGGTGCTCTAATAAAATTAATAGTAATTAAGAAGATGGTGGTGACAATAGCATTAAAAACTAACATTTATTAAGCAGGCAAAAGAACCTAGATGGTAAAAACACTTGTACAAGTCCGGTGGCCTGAATTGGGATCCTTATGCAGGTGGAAGGAAAGAACTGATTCCACAACATTGTCTTTGACAATGCACATGCCTGTACACATGCTCGCACACAAACACACACACGTACACACACACACACACACACACACTGAAATAATAAAGGTAAAAAGATTCTTTTGGTCAATTGCTATATAACACAGCCCAAGAACTGTATTTAGTCCTCATAACCACCCTTTTAGAGACAAACTACTCTTTGTAATATATATATATATATACACACACACACACATACACACATACATATCATTCATATATATATATATATATACATGAATGATAGAGTTTTTCTGTGTAGCCTAGGTGTCCTGGAGCTCACTTGGTAGACCAGGCTGACCTTAAACTCATAGAGATCCCCCTACCTCTGCCTCCAGAGTGCTAGGATTAAAGGTGTGCACCACTGTTGCCTAGCCAGCTGTCTGTACTTAACAGCTGTAGAAGCAAACACACAGATTTGTTTGCTGACCTAGTTCACCACTGGTGTTCCGGTCAGTTCAAATCACTAGGACAAAATGCCATAAACTGGATGGTTTATAAAGCATGAACACCTGTGTGTCATAGTTCTATGGGCTGGGAAGTCCAAAGCCTGCAGACTTGGTGGTAAAGCTTACTTCCTCAATAATGGCTGTCGTCTGCTGTGATCTCATAAGGTAAAAGGGTGAGGAATGTCTCTTGTTCTCGACTTCCATGGATTGATTTGATTCAAATAGGGAGGGTCCTCATGACATATTCACCTCTCTATAACCCCATCTGTGACACTTTGGTGGTAGGATTTCAACAGATGGATTTAAGGGAAGGGACACAGAGAGACCCTGATCTTTACAAGCTAAGAATAGAAGAGCTTCTCTGTCCCCCAGAGCATGCTGCCTTTACTCTTTCTGACTTGCCTAGGGGACCACAGCATCCTTTCTTTGTTGGCTTTCGACTCTTCTAGCATTCAAACATCCCTGAAATGGGGGCTGAATGGCTCACAATTTTGTATTCCCGAAGTTTGGCCCAGAGTGGGTGCTCCCTGAATTTGAAATGAAATAAAACTGACTTGTGCAAAGACAATAGACAATGAGTATCCAACCGCAAGGGCGTGAGAAAATGATTTAGCATGCTTGAATGTTGTAGACGCAGACATCATCTCACACAGAAGATGATCCGTCAGACTGGGGCAAAGCAAAGTCAAGAATGATGCAGACAATAACTGGGGACAAAAAGAAAGAAAGAAAAAGGAGGAAAAGAGAACAAAAAAGAAAACATAGGGGAAAGACACTAAGTAAACTTCAAGGAAGACCTAAGAGGCCTAACACCTGAGTGTTCTTAATGAGTCTGTATGCTGAAGAAGTGAAGGAAACACTCTGAAAGCAGGGTCTCAGGACTGAGTAGAACCTAGTGACTTTTGCAACCAAGGGTCAAATGTGTTGCAGTCAAGAGTCTGATGCTAATGGTCATTACATACAGAAGGAAAATGGCAACTTGTGGTCATTAGAGGAATTCAAATCTAGGAGGGAGGGAGGGAGGGAGGGAGGGAGGGAGGGAGGGAGGGAGGGAGGGAGGGAGGGAGATGTTTGCAACATCGAGGTACAGTAAGGCTCTGGGAAGGTAGGATACTTATATTTTATTAGCAGAAAGCAATTTTGGAGTATCCATCTAAATCCCATCTCTTGGATTTTGTCACTCTGAAATACCACCACCTGTCTGACAATTATATTCTCAAACATCTTTTCATTCCAGCATTCATTCATTTGTAACAGTGAGCTTCTAAAGTAGGGAAATGGCTTGACAGAAAGCATACTCAGCTAGTAGTTAAAAGGCAATGAAAATGCATACATTGTTGACCCAGAAAGACCAAAGTGGCAAATAAGAAGTGTACCCTGGGTTCCAAAAGAGGCCTCTGAGACACTGCTTCAGCTCTTCATCTACTCTAGTGGGGCCATGCTTGCATCATACCTATGCACAGCTAAGTGGCTGATAGGGAAGTGTTAAAATTTTTTAAGGCATCCTTCCATGACTTCATCCCTCCTTTCTTCCCTACTTCCCTTCCTTCTTTCTTTCAGGCTATAATGAACATAGTTACTACAACAAAAATAGCATAAACCAAAAGACTTTTAGAAAACAAATATTTACTTCTTGTACATGCAGAGGCCAAAAAGCACAGGATGAAGCCTGGCATATCTGGGGTCACATCTCAGATGATGTCTGAAGATGGTGTCTGATGACAGCCATCTTCATCAGGGATGGCTTTCTCACTACGTAGAAGAATCAAAAGAGAGCTTTCTGGCTTCTTCATTTTTTCAGGGCACCCACTCCTACTATGTGGTATCTGCCCTTGTGAGCTCATCAAGGTCCCTTAGGACCATCATCTTGGAGGCCAACACTTCAGTGTAAGAGTTTGGAGAGGATACAAGTACTCAGACCATAGCAATGCTCTCTCTCTCTCTCTCTCTCTCTCTCTCTCTCTCTCTCTCTCTCTCTCTCTCTCTTTCTCCTCCTCTCTTTCTCTCTCTTTCTCTTTCTCTGCATATATTCTGTCATCTGTCTATCCAATTTATACACACACAGATACATATACATATAGACAGACAGATGTATAAACTATTTTGTTTGCTTTAAATTTTCTCATATTTAGTAGAGTTAAAACAGATTCTATGGCAGCGGTTCTCAATTTGTGGGTCACAACCCCTTTGGAGGTTGAATGACCCTTTCATAGGGGTCACATGTCATATATTTTCATTGTGGTGCATAACAGAACAAAAACAGAGTTATTTAAGTAGCAATGAAACGAATTTTATGGTTGGGAGTCCCCACAACATGAGGAACTGTATTGTAGGATCACAACATTAGGAAGGTTAGGAGCCACCGTACTATGGGTTGAGGCTTAATTCAAACTATGTGTGTTGTGTTATACTGTGACAGAGATATCAAATAAGTCATATGCTAATGGAGAATTGAAAACAATGAACATCAATGAAGAAACAAACCTACAAGGTAGCATAGGGTCTAAGGAGAGGAGACCTGAGTCTAAATTGGCATCAGTCAATCTCTAGACCTGTGAGAGTCAAAGCCCAGGGTGACACCATGGGACTGTTGTAGGGTTCTGCAGCTAGAAACACTTAGGTGCTTAATTGATATTTCCCATCCTGCAATGGGGCACAAATGAAGCACTAAGAAACAGCCCAAATTTGGCTCCCATTAAGACCATGGAGGAAGAGCAGGAGAGTGAGGGGGAAGGTCTGCTCGTCTGCTTGTCTGCTCTGCTGAGGAATGCCACAAACACTCATGCGCTTAGGCAGCCATGTAAGAACACAAAGGAAACCCAGCCAGTGGAAATTCCTGGGAAACTATGATGGAGCTGAAATAGGAAATACCAAGGAAGAGAATTTGCAGGGCCAAGTTCAAATGCCAGTGTGCAAGCTAAATTCTTCAAAGAAACATTGTTGCCTGTCAGCTATGTGTGGAACCCTAGGGAGATATAGTAAGCAGGGCCTATTCAAAGTCCAGCCCATTGCTTCCTAGCCCTTCTGCAGCTAGATGTTTCCTGCATGCTGATAGCCCTTCTTTTACAGAGCTTAGAGCTTAGAGCTGAGGCTTAGGCAAGTTCAGTAGACTACTTAAGGTCACACAGCTAAGGAAGATGGCATGATATCATGTAGAAAATCTTTTGCTGCTGGAATAATATAGACCTGTTTAATACTCTTTATTTTGTGACTCACTATTTGGGTGACTTTGGAAAACTGATTTTCCTTTTCTAACACACTTCCCCATCACTAGACTCTGGATCATTCTGGCCACCTCTCAAAACTGTGGAAATATGGAATGAAGTGACATTGGTCAACTTGTAACCCATTTCCTTCTCCATCTTCCTTGTGCTGCAGTGACTCATCTTTACATGGAGGTGGTATGCATGCATTGTATTTAAAAAAAAAAAAGACCCTGCACTTTCAGGGCTGGAAAGGTTGCTCAGTGGTTAAGAACATACATGGTTCTTATAGAAGAGTCGAGTACAATTCCCAGTGGGCCACATCAAGTAGCTCACAACTGCTTCTAATTCCAGCTCCAGGGGATGCCTCTAACCTCAGGCACATACACATATACAACATACACACATGTACATGTAAATAAGTAATAATAATAATGGCAGCAACTACAATTAAACTTCACATTCTAGCAGCACCTACAGGTAGCCTCACTACATCATACTGACCAGGGGGTGTAAGCAGATATCTCTGAAGTAGCCAGTCCTGAAGAAGAAAGCCAAACCTCTTTGGTAGAAGCTTCTCCTCACTTCTTGGAGAGGGGAAGCAAGGTTTGGAGGTAGAGTAGCCATCTTAACAAAATAAATGAGTCTGGATCTCTGAGGTGCTTTTGGTCTGCTTTTATTTGGACTTAGTGATGATAAAGTCCAAGGATAACCAGTTTCAGAAAGTTTAAGCTAGCCTGTGTTTCTGACTGACAAGAGTAACAAAGCTTTGAACCACCACACCTACCCACTGAGTAGTAGCTTTTAAGGGGGAGAAGAAGAATGGGTAGCCCTGTACTTGATACATATAACAGAGTTCACTTGCTCAACCCAGCCCCTCCCAGGGGACACTGCAGTCCTTTCCTTTCCTCTGACTTGCTCCCCTCCAAATTCAGACACACAGTCCTTTGCCTGGATACCAATGTCAACTGAAATAAGGTAGTGTTTGTAAGGTCACTAGCACAATACTTGGAACAAATGTGAAACAACTGGATTTTCCTTTCTTAGAGTTTTTGAAGAGGCATCTGCAAATGAGTCCTGCTGATTGACAAACACATTTGGTAAATTTAGAGAGTGTCATAACCTTCAAGATGCAGAAACCCAAGCCGCCTTAGCTGCTTAGTCCAGTCCTCAGCTCCTGCCTAGATTTCTGGACTCTGTTTGCAAAGCCCCCTTCCCTGTGAACTTGCAGTTGGACATTTGTTCCTGCTGTTGTAGCTCATCTGATTACTAATCACTGTTTTCCCCTCCCTCTGAAAGGGATCTACTTTAGCTTTGACTCCCTGGTAACTCAGCATACACAGTCATACTCTGTAGATCACTACCAAGAATCAAGTCAGTGCTTGTAGGAGTCTGTTCACAAGGTTTTAGTTCACCACTCCTACCCCTGCCTAGAACAGGGCTGAGCATTTGCTTTTCTTCTTTAGCTTTGCATATGTAATTTCTTGTGCTTGGATTCCCTTCCTCCGGACCCCTGCTCACTCAAACAGCACTTAGGCAGTTCCCAGGGCTTTTCCCTCTATTCTTTACAATATATTTCCCTTCTCTGGCAGCATATGGCTGTTTTTCCTTATCTATATGTTCTCATACCTACCAGAATATAGTATTTAAAAAATAATTTAGTAATTTTTTTCAGTTATATGTCTTAAAACATGGTAGAAATTTGATGAACTTACCTATACAAAATTTAGGCTTTGATTCCTTCTCCTTTCCCTTGACACTAGACTTGTAATATCCTGTATAGATAGACATTAGGTATCTACTGAAGGCCAGGCATTTTTATTATCCATTCTGTCTCCAGAATAAGTATGAAGAATGTCCTTGAAGAGCTGTGACTTCATTGTGGAGATATACCTCACTTACAAAGATCCTTTAGAGATTGTTATAAGTTAGAGTAATGTTTTTTGTTTTGTTTTTAAATCTTATCTTTGGGATGATTGACTCATAATGCCTCATGATCTTTAGAACTTTAGTAAACCCCATGGTCCTGTTTATACTCTGCGATCATGTTCCAAAGGTACCAGAACCTGACCCAAGGCAATCCAATCAGAGTATTTCAAATAGAAATATGATCTTTGGAATGAATTGCAGAAGAGAGTGGGCGTTATGGGCAGTGAGTCACATTTGTGGCAGATCTCCAGGGGAAAAGGCCGTGAAGAAGTTGAGATACCAGAGTGGCCCTGGGTCCTCCTATCTTGGTAGTTCAGCACTTCCTTTGATTCTCTGTGACACCCACAGCATCCTTCCAATAAATTTCCCCCTTTGCTCAAGCTACATAAAATCCATTTCATATGCTTACAGGTCTAAAAAAAACCTACCATAACCAATATGTCTATGTCCCTAAAGAACTTCCTGTTTGGTCTTCTGAATTGGTCAGGGTTTGTATCAACTGCAAATAAAAGGAAGTCTACAGTAACAGTGACTTAATAATATGCCTATTTCTCTCCATTAAATGTAGGTAACTAGAACTAGTCACCTGGTCCTTAGACATCTAGGTACTTTCTATTGTACTGTTTGACTAATCTTAAGAGATGACTTCCATTCTATGGACCAAAAAGCCTTGCAAAGTCCATCTAACATCTTATCACTCTAGTTGACAGGAAAGAGTAAGAACATTTTGCCCTTTAGAAACAAGCCCCCGGATTGAACAAACAACATCTGCTTACATTTCAATGCCCAAAGCGCGTGTGTGTGTGTGTGTGTGTGTGTGTGTGTGTGTGTGTGATTGCCATATTTCTGCTTCCCATGCGCAGTCTTTCTGCTTACTCTTCTTCTGTTCTGTCATGGTAGGTTGACCTTTGTAGACTCCTTCAATGGGCTATTTTATATCTGGATTCTATGGTTCTAGTGCAAAGATGGGGTCTCCAGAAAGGGATTAGAAAGAGAGGAATGGGGTAAAGATCTATATTTCTTTACATCTCTTCTTCAATGGTAAATTAGGCAGGCTCTGTCCATTAATTTAAGATTACTGATTCTTGCAAAACAATTGGTCCTTCCATAGCCTATCTTTTTCTAGGTCTTGGTAACTGTTACTTCCCTCATATCATCAGGTCCTAAGGAATATTACAGCTTCACTGATACAAGGTCTAAGTTGCTATATAACTTAAAGTTTTTCCAAAGTCAGCTTTGTAAACATTGTATTTATGAAGAAATTCTCTTTGGCTTATCCTGATTTGATTATATCATCTGTATTTGGTTGAGAGTTTATATCTACTTAACTTCAAGATTTTTATTATAAGACATATAGCTACAAGAAGGTTCTGTTACTACATCATGAGAAGAGTCAATATTTCAGAACAGCACCTGTGCTGAAGTCTCAAGTATCTTTCTTTATCATCTCCTTATAAGTCACCATTTTATCCTCTAATCTTAACAGAATGTCAGGATATTTCCATCTTTCGTACCTCATACAAGGCTGTCTTTATACTATACAAGGTCTAGCTCTTTTTTGAATCTGATCTCCAGGAAGTATTTTCAATTTGGGAAGGGGGAGTGGAGAGTAGAAACATTGTTTTAGTGCTGGGGATTGAAGCAGAGTCTTGAGTTTATTAAACCTATATGTTATACTCAGCCATGCCACCTAGCGTTATGCATTAATTAGTTAATTTACATTTATTTATTTATGTATTTATTATTTATTGACTTTTGGTCACAGTTTCATGAGTCATAGAAAGAAATATGGTGGCACTATTTTCAAACTTGAAGAAAGGAATACAGAGTAGAGTACAGCAGATACAAGATTTCCAACCTTGTCATCTAGCTAGGATGGCCGCCTGGCTCACACAAAGTTTGACTATTAGAACAAGCAATAAATGGACTGAAAATCAGTGAATAGGAAATACCCACAGGAAGTAGACAGACCTCGGTAACTAGACACCCAGAGTCACACACATAGCAAGACAATAGTCAAACCAAGAAGAGAATAAGAAATGCCCCCATCCCTTACAGAATAGTCAATGTGACCAAAGCAAAACCTGGATTCCAAATATATGGCCCAATGAGGGCTATTCTTATTCAAACCACCATATTCATCTATGTCTTATGATTCTGGTTTCCAATAATGCAACTCAAGCCCCGATAATTTTTTTCTATTAATGTAGTTTCCTGTTGGACCATTACTATCCCCCTAGAGACAATTTTCCAGGCTGCAAATGATGGCAATTTTCTAAAACACTAAAAAGATCATGTTATCCACCCACAGAAGCTATTAAATGGTTCCTTAGTTCTCCTAGAGTAAAAGTGTGAATAAGACCTTATGTTACACTGTAATTATGCATCTGTTCAGATTCATCTTAGTCCATTCCTTTACTTCTCTCCTGAAACTTCATTTCCCTTAAGAATTTACATAAGCTTTTTCATGTGTGTGGCTTTCTTTTAATGCTCTTTAATTTGCTCATCTAGCACATTCCTTCTAAAACATCCATCCAAGGTCAACTCCTAAGTCATGTAAATGATGAGAACTAAGAGTAGGTAGGGCAAATAGATCGAGAACAAATCACAAGATGGTAGGTTGAAGAACCACAATATTGTCTACTACATTAATCATGAGCATCACACTATCACTAAATGCAAGTGAATGTGTATTCAAAGTCAAAGGTAGAAAAATGTGACAAGGTGCTATTAGTAACCTCTTAATAAAGTCAGAATTAAAAAGTGGGGAGATATATTATGAAAATACTAATTAAAAGAAAGCTTGAGGGGCTGAGTGGAATTCAGGATGAAGACCATGACCAGGGATGGAAAAGGGGTATCACACTGGTAATAAGGAAAATTCTTCTGGACATAATAATCCTAAATTGCCACCCTTCAGTTCT
Organism: Mus caroli; assembly: GCF_978045245.1. Taxonomy (NCBI): domain Eukaryota; kingdom Metazoa; phylum Chordata; class Mammalia; order Rodentia; family Muridae; genus Mus; species Mus caroli. The sequence goes on from NW_028227261.1 coordinate 60,152,894, forward strand.
AGGTTCAAAGTACAAAAGTTGACAGAATAAAAAGGCAAAACAGACCATAACAATATTTGAAAGATTCTAATACTTAGAAGTAATCAATATTTTGAGCATTAAAAAACCGACCAATGAAGCAGAATTGAATAAAAGTATAAGCATATTCAACACTAGTATATTTATAGACAATTTCATCAACAATCAGGAGTTTTCAGTGTCAGAAGGTTCTATGCAGGTTGCTGATGAAGGTAACTCATCGGTGGCCTTACCCAGCTGTGGATCCTGAATGCTATAATACTTAACTGCCAAGCAAGATATACCCATTGGTGCAATAGTAGTAGCCTGATTGTTATGGAGGAAATCAAGTACTTTCTGATAGGATCTGAGACCAACTCTACAATGGAAGATCCATATAAATCTTGTAAACCCATCAAAAGCCCAGAACTGGTCTGTCATTGGCCCCAAGGATTAGGGGAACCCATTACCGATGTTTTGCTAAATGGACAATGTGTGCTCTAAAGATTTATGCTTATACTCATCTACAACACTGTTCTTGGGCTTGGTCAGAGAGCTTCCTTTTGCAATAGAAAGTGGTGAATGTGAAAAATCAAAATGGGTTCAAGTGCTGAGAACAAGTAACTGTTGAGTGATTGGTCCTCAAAAGGACATAAATACCACTACCACTAAGGCTTCAAGAACATTGTGAAAGACGGAGGCAAAAGGATGCAAAAGCCAGAAGATGGGGAGGAGTGGTGGATGATACTGTCTTCTGGACATGACCTGGCAGCTGCACCAATGAAATCCTAGCAGTGGTGGTTACCTGCAGAAGACTGGCTAAGCTAACCTAAACAAACAAACAAACAAACAAACAAGAAAGTAGGAGAGGGACTTGTTGCGTAGAAGTGGTTTGGCAGAGGAGAAGTAAAAAGGATAATGGGGGTAAACACAACCAAAGTATATTATGAATGAAATTGTGAAAGAAGATACTTGAAAAAGAATGCCTTCGCTTGTGACCTAGTGATCTGCATTTCTGACAATATCTTGCCTTACCAAAACTTCCTGTCTTGAAATCTTGGGTAGTTTGAAATAGTAAAACATGTGTGTATGTGTGTGTGTGTGTGTGTGTGTGTGTGTGTGTGTGTGTGTGTGTGAGAGAGAGAGAGAGAGAGAGAGAGAGAGAGAGAGAGAGGTTAATAAGTCCACCAGATGGTCTATGTACTGTTGAGATATCCTTCAACCTTGAGGTCTTTCTCCTTTAATTTCAGTAGCTAACATTTTAATTTTGTGAACAGGACAATCTTTCAGCCTAGACTGCCACCATCACCTCTGTCACCACCATCTCCAGCACCATCACCTCCACCACCACCAATGCCCCATCACCACCTCCATCATCATCACTTCCTCCACCACCATTACCAACCCTACCACTTCCATCACCTCCACCTTTACCACTATCTCTACCATTACCATTTCCACCACCACCTCCACTTTCCCCTCCACAACTGCCACCGTTATCCACCACAGCTATCACGTCTGCCTTTACTGCCACATCAACCACCACCCCTTCCATTGCCACCATTACCACCTCTTCCACCATTATCATCACCTTCACCTCCACCACCACCACCCCACTGCTTACTCTTGCAAAGCCTGCTACTAACTGTAGTGGGTAGTTTGGCATGGAGTTACAGACTGCTGGATATCAGTAATGTCAGGTAATGTCTTAAGGCTGGTGTTCCAGACAGCATCTTCTAACCCACAGTGCAAGATTTGTCTGTGGTTCTTTGTATCACAAATCCTGCCACCTCCCTGCCTCCTGAACAGTGATCATTGCTTTTAACCTCATATTTTTTACTTTTGGCTTGCTCATGCCACTAGAAAGTTTTATGAATATCCCAGAAAGCACAAATTGCTCTGCAAGTCTTTAGACTGCAGGATGAAGCTTTCACAAAGTGGTCTATGCCAGTGCTCTCTCTGACTCTAAAGCCACAGAACTGCTTAAAGGAAAGTCTAGGAGCAGCAAATGGCAAAGCTTCCCCCTAGGCTCACAGATTTACTCAAGAAATGAAAAGACCAAGCCAAGAACTCAACTCATTGGAGCAGCCTCTTATCAGTGAGCTAACACCAGCAGTGAACATAAGGCTTAAAGTGAGCAAAGCCTCCAGAGCCCCTGTCTTTGATGATAACTGCTTATAACATGATCTGGTTATTTTTCTCCCCAAACTGGCATACTCCCTTTAATTCCTTCCTGCAGTGTGAATATAGACAGGAAGGTCTGACTACTTTCAATTCACCCTCTAGTTACCAGTCTTTCAGAGGCACGGTTGTCCATCTAAACTTCCTTGTGGTTTCATAAGTATAAATGCACTCTGTAGACTTCTGTTCAATTGCGAGGCTTCTGTTCAAATGGAAATATACTGAGACATGGCCAGCACAACTGTAGACTATGAATCAAGGAGTCCAAGGTCAAAACAACTGTGTCTCACTGTTCTATTTCAGCAAACACTTTCTGTGTGTGAGGACTAGGCTCTGGGCATGACAGTGAACTCAAGCCCACCCCATAGAGCTAGCATTTCACTTCCCATTTTTTCATGAGGGTTTGTGGTACTTCCCTGATCCACTGTCTTTTAAAGTGCTCCCACTAAATTGGCTTTAAAACAATACTATGAGGGACAACATAATGATTTACAAATTTATATCCCAGTCTGTTCCATGAGTCACATTTCACAGAACATCAATTAGAAAGCTCAGAGGTATGAAATTTCATTCACGTTCTTGGTTTCTATGGCTAAGTCACGTCCAGAAAGGGCGTGAAAATTCACATTCCCATCGGTTCCAGGAAATATCCATTTTACCACTTTCACCCAAACCAAATTCTTCTCATGTAATCCTTACCTACTTAATAGTTGTCAAGTTCATAGTCTGGTAATAACACTACCTTTATTTCATTTAGATAAAATGAGTTACAATGATTTAACATAGAATAGCTGCTTTTAGATGTCATGCATCTCTTTATAAAGAAATCAAGGCCTCTTTCTAAGTGCCTAGGAATAGCCCTATTAAGGTGTCCATATTTATCTGAAAAGCACAACTGCTGTTAATGCTGCACACTGATGTCTGTGTCCTTCCTCAGGGAGGACCCTCAGCATCCTTAGCCCTGTACAAAACATCACCATGCTGGAACAGCATTAGCGCTGGTTCACAGTGGACTCATTTGTGTGCTACCTCTCTTACTGTCCCTTCTTAGGATACACAGAGAACATTTGCTGTGCCTCTGTCAAGATCATTATTGCTAGATCTCAAGCAGTCCAGATATCCAGAAATGAGCTCAAGCTGGACTGTAGGAGGATTTCTGGTGGTTAAATAAAAGCCAACATTCCTCAGAAACTTGTGAAACCAGTTCCCCTCCTGGCAACTATTAGTATATCAAAGCTCATGCTGGCCCCCAGGCTCCCTCAGTATCACAAGAACCTGTTAGAGATTTCATGGTCCACACTAGCATCCTGCCCACCCCTCCCTACAGCTACTTGTCCATGATTAGCCCACCCCACTCTATCTCTATGCTCCCTTGCTCCCTTGCTTGCTCACTCTTGCCACTCTCTACCCACATGTCTTCTTTCCTCTTGCTCTCTCCATGTGCACTGTTCTCTATCTCTTACTGCCTTGCTATCTCCACTATTCTCACCTGCCTCCCCACCCCCACCCCCAACTTTCCTATATCTGATCAAGAACAGTCTCTTTTTCTCTGCTCTGGACTTTTCCAGATACCTCTGGATATTTTTTTCTCTCCCCTTCCCACAATAAAATCCTTTCCCCCAATGGGGTGGTCAGGTAGGTAGTTTCTTTAGTGTGCTCCCTTGAGTACATCTGGTGCTGAAACCTGCGAAGGAGACAAATGGACCCCTTTTCCAAAGGCCCTAGCCTCTCTTAACTGAACCAAGCTGCTGAGTTGACTCTCTTAAGGTATGGATCGTTTGTCTCTGCTGGTTTCCACCCTCCATATTTGACCCTAAATTCTAGAGTTCACTTTTTCAGCCACTTCTTGTACACCTGCTCTAACCACTCAGATCTCTTCTCCTATTCACTGTGTCTTTTCAGCCTGTCTGGCTCCTGGTGCTTCCTACACTGTCCTGGTCACCTATCATGTGTAAAGACTCTGTCTCTTGGTGACTTGCTGGATTTTGCTGTGTGCTTCTCTACTGTGATTCAGGCTATGTCTCTGCTGAGGCCCTTACCCCTCTCCCTCTGTTGAAATCCTTCTGATGGAGAATGTTTGTTTGTAACCCTTTTCCCAGGCCTCTCTCACCTCCCCTTCACTCTGCTCCTCAAGGATGTCTTCTTTCCTGCTTGCTCTGTCTATTCACTCCTAGAATTTACTCTTCTTTCTTGTTTGTTTTGTGGAGCCCAAATGCCACCGTCTCTTACTAGACCACTCACTGGCATTCTCTAATCTTTTTCCTCTTTGGCTGCACACTTCATTAAAGCCTTGCTGTCTTCCTGCAAACATCTTGGCCTCAGTTCAGCTCAATGGTCAAAAACAGGGCACACCCAATTTCCAAATTCTTGCAGATTGTAACATTTGCCACTGCTGAAGCAAATGCTCCTCCAAATACCTTCTCTCTAAGCTTCTCTGCTCTCTAGTCTTGAAACTCTCATCTCTAAGCTTCTCTGCTCTCCAGTCTTGAAAATCTCTTATCTCTAAGCTTTCTTTCCTCTCTACTCTCGAAACATCTCTTACGACCACTTTCTGGGTCTCAGGATTTTTAAATTTATTCCATATGATTAAAATATCTATAAAATTTGTAATGAAAAGCTAACTTAAAAATTTTAACAGAAATGGTTGATAGTTTAAAAAAATATTTACACAGATAATTTTCATTTAGAACAGCATGCTTGTACATAACACAGATTCAACTCCTGTTTAAAAACTAGATTTGCTATAGCAAATGATTTACACGTACCTTGGACTCAGTTCTTGTTTATATAAAATAGAACATACTAATAACTTATATCTGACAATTAAAGTTTATAAATTCCTAAGGTCTATTCAAGGTAGCAGAAACTAACATGAAGATATATGTGTAGCATCCTTGTATTGCTTTTCTATGTTAAATTTTACCTATTTAGATAAATTGCACCATACTAAAACTATAAAATATGCTGTAATGGTATGCTATAAAAGGATTGGGAAAAATAAAGTACTCGATCTCTCTATGAACTGTATTTATGGTTTAAAGTTTTCTTTTGATGCTAAAGGATCTTCAGTTGAATCTTCAAATTTTAATAGGAATAAAACTGTAAAATCCTAATCTTATAAAAACAAGTAACTTATTGTAAACTGGTAAAGATCACTAAGGCATTTAAGTTAATGGTCAGTCAACTTATAAATGATCAAATTCCTCAATGTGCTCAGAACTTTGCTTTGCAGTCCTGCTAAATACAAATATAAAATTCATCTATTGGGATAAACTTTAATCTTCTGTGTATGTTGTCAATGTTAAGCCTAAAGCAAGTAACTAAAACAAAGTAAAGTTTGCTTAAAGTCAGCTATACTTAATAAATTAGATGGTGACTCTCAAACTACTCGGAGATCTGATAAATATGACATTGAAGGTGTTTAATAAAAAGACTTCCCCTAATACAAATAGTAGCTTCTGATAGCAGCAGCTAAGTCTACCTCCAAAAGAAGACAGGCAGCAACAGACTCCACCTGGAGTTTGCTTTGAGTGTAGTAACATTGAGTACTAGGTAAAAGACTATATCGTGCCTCACCTGCCTACTGTCCAGCCCTTCCCAAACTATAGACACTAATGGGCAGACTGCTCCTCTGCCTCCTCAAGGTAGGGGCAATCCCAAAAGTTCTTTCTCCACAGAAAAAAATCTCTCAGAGCTTCTGGGTCTAGTGCCTGAAAGCTGATGCTGCTCTGTGTGGCATCTAAAAACTTAGTACTGTCCTTTGAGGTGGCAGATGACTGACAAACAAAGCCATCAAGATCACCATGGAGGATCCCAGGCTGTCTGTCCAGTTAGGGAGTAAGTCTGTCATTAAAAAAAAAAAAATCAATCCTTTGTGAATTTCACATCATACACTTCAGTCCTATTCACCTCCCTGTCCCTTCCTATCCTCTCTCCCCTCTTAGAACATCCCCCCTCAAAAGAAAAACAAAAACAACAAACAGCAGAAAACAAACAAACATCATGGAGGCTTTAATGTGTCACAGTGTGTGCCATTGTACACCCTTTGCAAATGTTCATCACAGTGAGTCATTGGTCTGGATCGAAGCCTTCATTATCAATACTGGATCGTCACTGGGACTCCTCTCTGATATCCTATTGCTGCCCTGTGTCATGGAGATTCTTTAGCTTTATATCTATGGGACAGCTCCTTCATTTGTTCTATACATTCATAGCTGAAGTAGCTGCTGAGGTGGGCCAACTCAAAGCCCTGGATCTGGGCCTGGGTGGAAGCTGAGTTGGTTAACCCAGCAGCTCTCCCATACCTACACCACCAGAGCAAGCTCTCCAACACTGGCTAGCTCACCCAATGCCACAGCTAGCAATGGGCAGGGTTGGCTTTCCTGCTCTCATGCCCTTGGGCCAGCTCCACTGAGCTATCCAGATGAGGTGTCTCTATTGTTCTTAATCAATACAGCGGCCACTTGGTTTATACTTTTTGCTCAAATGTATTTATTTTTCTCAGATCTTTGTGATGGTAACAGTGGCAAGCCCTAGCTTCATCAGTTTGGCAACAGCAAGCTGACTTACCTGGCTCCTCCCATCAAGGCTGCATCTAGCTGGCCAACCCATTTCCTAAGTACAGGTCATGCCTTGCTTCCCTTAGAGCTACTAGGTCGCCTGCTGAGAAAGGCAAACTCACAGGCAAGTTTATCTTACTGACAGGCTTCACACTGCAAAAGATAAACTCTCAAAACAGGTTCCATGAAAGACAGAAATCAAGCTACCATGCTGCTGTTATTGACTAAAAATTTACTTTTTACTATTTCTTTCTAAAGACAGAACTTGCTTTTCAGGGACTGCTTTTAGTAATCAAGCATCTGTACCTCACAGAAAATGACTGAACGCTTCCAGATTTGTGGGGGAGGGGGATGTTTAAAGTCTATGTACGTCATGAAGGCCTGAGGAAAGGGATTTAAGGTTAAGTTAAAAAAAATGAGACTTAAAGGTGATACATGATGTTAAGGCTTCAAAATGCAAAGTTTAACATTAATCACTGGGGTTCTGTTAGGTTATTAATCTACTCTAAGCAATTGTTATGATGGTCACTGGCCCCAAAATTTAAATTTCCTTTGGTTGTTTTCTAAATATAGACTTAAAAGTACCTCTTGTGCTAAAAACATCTCTGTCCAGTCTATATATATATCCTCAAACTCTTCTTCCTCTTTGTTCTCTTTCCTGCTGAGAAATTTCTGTCGTGTTACAAAAAAATGTTTACGCTACTATTCTGTTGATAGCGTTTCAGCCTTGTTTTGCTATGGCTCCGATCCAGATGTCTGCTCTCACTGTTTACAGACACTTATTAACTTCTTTCTCCACAATGACAATTGCAGTGCAGATCACAGACCTTTGTCCCCAGTCTGTATCTGTCCCAGCAGATTTCTAGTCAGCTGACACCATCCAGGAACCCAAAGGCAGCCCTAATGACTGATCTGAAATGGCCTACACTTTGCCAGCCCTAAGTCATCCTGCCGAAGCCCTCAACCTGATGAACCTGTTCAGTCCAGTGAAAGAGAACTTGCTTGCGAAGTACAGCTTCCAAGGACCGACTCCAAGGCTATCCTCGGGTGTTCCTTGGACCCTTAGCGCCTACAATTCCTGCTCCCTAATTTTGGCTCATATTCCAGCCTTCCTAGACTTTCCTACCTCTGACCATGGCCCTGCCCAGCTGAGAAGCAGTTGCAGAAGGGAACTGTTGACCTTTATCATCAACAAAAGGCTGGAATGTTAGGTCTCAGGCAATCCAAGTATGCAGAAATGAGCTCAGTGGAAGAAGGATTTGTGATGGGTAGATAAAAGCCAGTATTCCTGGGGATCTTGCAAAACTGATTTTGATCTGCCAAAAGAAATCATTTTCCTTAGCTCTTGCAGATGGGACATGTGGCTACCTGTGGTGCCAATCAGCATATCAAAGTGCATGCTGGCCAACAGGCTTCCTCAGTATCACAAGTACATGTTTCACCTTTCCTAGTCTATGCTAGCATCCTGCCCTTCCCTCCCTCCAGCTACTTCTCCTCCACTCTCTCCATCTCTATTCCTACACTTGCTACTCTCTATCCCCCAACTATCTTTCTCCCTATTTCTTGCTATCCTCTTGCTCTCTCAATATGCTTTGTTCTCTAATTCTTGCTTTTATCTCCAGTATTCTTTCTTGCTTCCCTATCTCTGGTCATGTCCAGTCTTTCTCTCTGCTCTGGACTCTCCCAAATGCCTCTAGATAGTTTCCATTAAAAACCTTTTCCCTAATGTAACAGTCATGTAGGCCATCTCTTTACTGTAGTCCCTTGCATACACTTATCACATGTAAGCATGTGAAATGTATGCTTTCCTTAGTCTGCCTGGAAGGGTGAAGTTAGTGACGACTTCAGCCTACACCTGTTGGAAGGCCTGGATGGGTCCATGCACACAAACCATTCAGTGCTGGCGCCCAGCTCAGGAATACCATTGGCTTGTCAAATGAAGGGAAGGATAATCAGTGAGCAATGACGCTTTAGATGCTGCAAATGAGCTTCAAACTTTAGTATCTATGGGATTGGTCAGGAGCTTTTCAGAGATGTGGCTCATTACATCTAGGATGGAAGTGGTCCAAATTTTTTTCATAGTTTACTGATCACTACAGTCTGTAAATTTTGTTGCATTGCTGTCTTCCTCAACCTATATATTGGTCCCTGGCCAATTGTAGATTTTCAAGAAGAGGGGACTGGACTTATAGTCTCACTGTTTCCAGTACAAAGAAGACAGAACTGGGGATTCTGAACTGTGTCTGGAGCCTCCCTACAGAAAATCTGAACATCAGGGGACTGGAGAGATCTCTCAGTGCTTAAGCACACTGACTAGTCTTCCAAAAATTGTGAGTTTAATTCCCAGCAACCACATGGTGGCTTACAACCATCCATAGTGGAATCTGATGCCCTCTTCTGGTGTGTATGAAGACAGTGACGGCATACTTACATAAAACTAAATAGGTCTAAAAAAACAAAACAACCCTCAACATTATAGCCACCATTGTCTTGTGCAGAATGTCCCACAGCTGCAACTTTGTTTTCTTCCTCAACAGCATCAACGTGTAAGTGATGTATTACATAAAAGTGGCCTTATCTGCTCTCATTCTCACAACACCTCCATGAGGGAGGAAACTGAGGCTCGGAGTTTGTGTCTGAAGTCATGAAGCAAACAAGCAGTCCTTTAGGCTGCAATGTAGGCATTGAGAATTGCCAAGTCTGAGCACCTCCCTGCAGCAGCTCAGCAGAGAGACAGAGGAGAACCAGGGAGGAGTGGCACTCTTGGCCTGCTGGGGCAGGTGAGCTACAGGATCTGGTGTATGTGTGCCTGTGTGTGTGTGCATTGCCAGGAAATTCCTGATTATAGGTCACTGCACAAAACGGAGATTTTTTTCCTTATACGCAGATACTATAAATATAGGCTCTTAAGTCACCCTGACTTCATTTCTAACCAATCAGTCCCTGCCAGTTTGCATGCTATACATGTATGCATGACTCAAAGGACCCTCGGGCAGAGGGTGGGTTAAAAACCAATCAGACAATACTAATTTTCATAAATGGGAACTCCTTGTCTTCTCTGTTGGCTGTTCAGCTAATCGTGAGTCATGAATTTCCTTTTTAGGGTAACATTTACCATAGGGCATGGCTGGTCCTAGGGTTTACGTAATATCCATTTACTGATGGGAAACATGTTCTTAAAGCATTACCTAATGATAGATTTTATCTGATAAATAGTCCTCTGGATTAAACAAAAAAAAATGTTGAGGAAAAGCTGGGAGGGATAGTAAAGGACAGAAAGGTGAAGGGAAATACGCCATGGTTTGAGGCAGGTTAAAGGGTGTTTGTCTGGGTACAGAAAAAATTCCTCTTAATAATAGAACAGAGACAGGGTTGGAGACTAAGGATAGGGAAAGGAGGGCGTGAAGATAAGCCCAGAAAGAGTTAGTGATGTAATGCAGGTACCCTACCACATCTTTATCATAGCGTTAGCATCCCTTCCTCTAGTTAATGATTATTTTTGTGTTTTAGTGATTTTCTCAGTTTTCCATTTCTTCTGAGAACTTTGGTTCACTCTTAGTGTTTTTCTCTTTCTCAGGTTCCAGCCAGAAGAGAAAAGCCACAGAGGTCACTGGTCCTACAGGTCCATGCTTGTCCCCCACTCCCTATTTATACCACAAACGTTCCATTTATATGAGCCTCAATGTCTTCATCTATAAAAGGAACGTCATTGTGGTTTTCTCATCTGAAAAGTTGTTGAGGGGGCTGGAGATGTGGCACAGCAGTTAAGAGCACAGACTGTTCTCCTGAAGGTCCTGAGTTCAAATCCCAGCAACCACATGGTGGCTTACACTATTGGAAGCATTTTTAAAATCGTGTGATTTCACACTCCCCACATCCTCCCCCCCTTCACACACACACAAATATTGAGGCAGAGTCTCACTATGTAACCCTAGCATAGACCAAGCTGGCCTTAAACCTGCAGAGAATTGCCTGCATGTGGCTCCAAAGTATAGAATTAAAGGCATACACTACCACTTCCAGGTAGATTTCTCTTTATTCATGTGTATGCATCTCTCTCTCTCTCTCTCTCTCTCTCTCTCTCTCTCTCTGTATGTGTGTGTGTGTGTGTGTGTGTGTGTGTGTGTGTGTGTGTGCTATGTGTATATAAGTGCCTGTGGATGTTGAAAGAGGGCATCCCTCAGAGTTTGAGCCACCAGATATGGATGCTAGGAACTCAACCAAGGTCCTCTGGAAGAGCACTAACCACTGATGAACACTAACCACTCTTATCCATTGAGTCATCACTTCAGGCCCCCAAACCCAGATGTATATCTTTTCTAGACAGGCTGTAATCATCTGCCATCTACCTGTCAAGTGCTCCATCACCTTTGAGAATATACTTCCCATGCGGGACTATCCTTTGCGCCTTCTCTGCTGACATACCATTATTCCCCCACGACATATCATATAGATCAATTTATGACCAGAGAAGACAATCTAAGAACAACCCTACAGGTCATTTCAACCTCTCAACTCTCATAGCTATGATTCATTTGACCTACAAAGCAATTGTTGGCTAAATGATTTTGACAGTCCATATAAGTCTCACCCTCTTGAATATCTCAGAGCTCATATCAGTGAAATCTAACAACACAGCCTCTGTCCTTCCTCAAGTTGTCTCCACCTTCTGGTACCCTCTCCAGTCTGCCTCATCTTCTGGCTAACCTTGCCTGAGTCTTTTTTTTTTATTAGATATGTTCTTCATTTACATCTCAAATGCTATCCCGAAAGTCCCTTATACACTCCCCCGCCCTGCTCCCCAACCCACCCACTCCTGCTTCCTGGCTCTGGCATTCTCTTGTACTGGGGCATATAATCTTTGCAAGACCAAGGGCCTCTCCTCCCAATGACGGCCAATTAGGCCATCTTCTGCTACATATGTAACTAGAGACATGAACTCAGGGGGTACTGGTTAGTTCATATTGCTGTTCCTCCTATAGGATTACAGACACCTCTTCAGCTCCTTGGGTACTTTCTCTAGTTCCTCCATTGGGAGCCCTGTGTTCCATCCAATAGATGACTGTGAGCATCCACTTCTGTATCTGCCAGGCACTGGCATAGCCTCACAAGAGACAGCTATATCAGGGTCATGTCAGCAAACGCTTGCTGGCGTATGCAATAGTGTCTGCATTTGGTGGTTGATTATGGTATGGATCCCTGGATGGGGCAGTTTCTGTATGGTGTAGGTATTGGCACCTTCATTTCACAGGTAGGAAAACAGAGGCTGGGTAGTTCTAAAAGTTTGTCTATTGACAACACTATCTAATTCTAAAGCTCAGTTCTCTTTATTGCAAAGCAAGGGTGAAAACTCAGACCTCTACTTCAAAGGAAAGTGTATGATAAATTCTCAGGTGAGCTGAGGTTATTCAAAAGAGGAGGACATCAAGAAAGCTGCATAAAGTGACTGAATTGGGGAAGACTCTGAAAAGTGGAAAGGATTTCAGGGTGAAGAGGTGGCATTTGTAGAAAATCTTGGAGCATGTTGTTAGTTTGCCTGGCCCAGGGCATCTTCAAGAGAATTAAGAGAAATAAAAGGGTATACTATGAGAGCAATCTAAATGTTTGCCCAGGGGAGTTTGGACAAGGGTACTCTAGTGAGCAGAGGCTAAGGACAGCCATGAGATTCCAGAGAGAGAGCATCACTACTGCCATGCTGCTCTGTCATGTTCAGCTCATTGCTCCTGCCTCATACCTCATTTCAAATTGCCATAGCCAATATCTAGGCAAGTTGGAGAATGACAGCTTGACTTTGGGTACAGATGAGACCTGCTAGTATTTACTAGTTTTCCTTGCCAAGGACTATGCAGAAGAAATCAATTGTGTCTACTGGTAAAGCCATGGCCAGCACACATTTGTTCAACCCTAACTATGGAGGTCTACACTGGGTATTTGGGAGGTGGGAAAATACTGAATGTGGTGTTTAATCTCAAGACCCTTACATGTTAACCAATCATGGAGGGGCAATAGGCATTCTTTAGTCCAGGCACCCATGCTCCTCTGGGAACCTCTGCCTTCAACTGCTGTTCATATATATCTCATACTGATACCCACTATCACAGAAAACTTGCTCTGTGAATCCACACGCATCATTTCTTTTACTGAGTAATATTCACATGGTGCTAGCCTCCCCCCCCAGCAGGGGATGGGTCTTGCTGATTCTTTATTAGCTGAAAGCACATTTGTTGAATGGTCAAGTTCTCAACCTCACCTATCTGTATCTATTCATGGCTTTCTGGGTTATTATCCTTGTTTCTAGTTAGGGAGGACCATATAGGTAAGCTCATTGTAATAATGTTCTATAGCTGTGAAGAGATATAACAACTGTTACAACGGAAAATACATAATTGGGGCTGGCTTACAGTTCAGAGGTTCAGTCCATTGTCACCATTGCTGGAAGCACAGTGGCACACACACAGACATGGGGCTGGGGAGGTAGCTGAGAGTTCTATATCTGGATCCACAGACAGCAGAAAGCCACTGGGCTTGGCTTGAACATTTGAAACCCCTTAACACCCCTGAACTAATGACACAATTTCTCCAACAAAGCCATATCTACTCTAACAAAGTTATACCTCCTAATAGTGCAACTGTCTAGTGACAGAGTTCAAATCTATGAGCCTATTAGGGCCATCCTTGTTCAAACCACCACATTCGCATAGTTTAGATTTGTCAAACTTGGCTCTAACCCATGCCGGCATGACTTTTACTGACTCGCAGTTCTGGGCTTTGGTTTTTCTATTAGTAAAATGATATTAATCTCTGTTTCATGAGGCTACTGGGCTGTTTAAATGAGTTAATGAATGTGAGACAGAATCTGATGCAAAATTTAGCAGTCATTATCATTGCAAATATATTGGTTATTATCTCCTGTGGGTAAATTACAGAAAGATCTTAGATAAAAGAGACTTTAAATAGTTGCAGAAAGTATGAAGTGTGGCCTCCAGCTGTGACAAGATTCTCAAGTTTTGCGTCCTTTACTAATTTCACTAAGTTATCATTGGTTCCCATGAAACAGTATGTTCTGGGGCCTTCAGCTCTCTGTCTCCTCCTGGGAAGATGTATTTGTTATAAGGGGAATTAATACTCAGCAATCTTTTGTTGTCAGTAGAAGTAGAAAGAAGACAAAAAAACTGGTCCTAGAGGACTCTAGGATCATCTGCATCCCTCAGAGAAAGAAATCTGAAAAAAACCTAAGGTTCTGACTGTCACCATTCCACCAACTGGCCGGGTGGTTGGAAGCAAGTCATAGTGTATCTATCCCCTGCCCCCATGGCCCGTGGGTTTTGATAGCCGTTCAATAGGTGTATCATACGTAATTCCTTTGGCTTCCCTTGGAATCTTTTTCTTTCACCCAGGACTGTTCCAGGTGGGACTGGCATCTGGGCGGAGGCTGGGTACGTGCCCTGACAGCCCTCCACGATCTTTGAGCCAAGCAGACTGCCTGCTGCCAGGGTAAGATTGTTCCTGGGATTTGGCAACACCCAGCCAGCATGTCCTATCAAGGCTGAACTAAAAATAGGGTCTTATGCATGGAGCCTAGAAAAAAACAGCAGCCCTGTACACAGAGGTTGGCTAATCAGATCAAACCAAGCTGTCACTACAGCTCTGGGTACCACCACCACTACAGTGTCACCTCCATCTGCCAGGGGTAGAACAACTGAGCTAACTTTCTCATGGTTTACCTGATTTCCCAATCTCTAATTCCTGTCCTGCAACCATCCCATAACTGGTAAGTGTCTCCTTCTCCCCCCCGCCCCCACTCTGAATAAACTGATTTTTGGTGAAGTACTGAAAATAGGCATGGTACACTAGGCTCACACCCAAGATCTATTATTTTTCTAGATGTTTAGTCAAAAAAAAAAAAAAGTGACCAACCACATGATTCCCAATTGCTTTAGCAATACAGTGCTATTAATTATCTGAACTTCTACTTCTCATGCTCCATGATTGTTAAACGCAGCACATGGTGCAGCAATAAGTCTAGAAATTTGTCATGTATCATAATCACATGGGTGGATAGAGCTTGCTGAAGCAGAGTGCCTGGGCCTTCCCTGTGCTTCTGACTGGGTGTGTCTGGAGAACATGGCTTTCAAAGATAGGTCCAGGATTGTTGCTGATGGTGATCTGGGGACCACATGGAAAGATGGTAAGAGTATGACTTTCAGGGTCAGAGAGAAAAAGTACATACTATTCTTGGCCCTGTTCCTTCTGTCAGAAGATTTTAAGCAAATTATTTTCTCAACCATATCTAAAAAACAGGGGACTAATAATTCCAATTTTATAGTGTTGATGGGAGGATTAAGTGAGTTTATTCATGTAAAAGTGCTTAAAACAGCCTCTGGCAACAACAAGCCCTGAATAAACATTAGCTTTTATTTGTATCACAGAGTCTGCACAGAACATGAATTCCGTGCCTGTTCTTTTCTCTCTCTACACAGTTGCTGTCAGCTCCACTTAATTTTCTTTCTTTATACCACCCATGTTCTGCCCAGGGTCTTTGTGAATGGGGAGATCTGGGACCACAGGATGAGCACAAATGCAATGTTTAAATAGTAAGAGTCACAGAAGACCTTGACACAGGCATCATGAGTCTACAGTGGGGACTCGGGTTGGAGAGCAGAATGAAAATGAAACCCAGGTTCCCTGTCTGCCCAGCCAATTTCCATAACATCAAGATCAGTCCCCAGAGGCAGACTGGCTGTTCCCAATAGTGCTTAGGGAACAACATGCCCCCGCCTTGCCCCTAGGCCACTGCCAACATTTGGATTGTTTCCTTTTTGGTTGTTTATGACTGGAGACAGCACAGCTGTAAACATCCAACCTCTGAGCAGAGATGGCCATTTTATTTTGAATTATTTTTTTCCCCCTGAACTTGCATCTTCCAAGTTGAATTACTAGGTCAAAAAGTACAGACAGTATTAGCTCAAAGAAAACTAGACTCCTCGAGCCTTCCAGCAGGGAGGGACTTCCCATTTTCCCAGAGGGCTTATGAGGGCTGGAGATGCCAGTGTTTGAATTAAATCTGGATGGGCAGACGAGCCCTGGGCTGAATCTTCAGGTCAGCAGTTGATACAACTGTGGCTGGCAGGAAGTTGCACCAGCTAGGAGTGAGATGTTGATGAAACAGTGGTACCTTCTCTAAGAAATGGAATTTGGATTCGTGCTTCTCTCAGATCATTGTGCGTAAGGACCTTATAAATACGTATCTCTGATGTACGGGGCCTGGAATACAGCCCCAAGCTTCTATGTTTCTAGTAAGTTCTGGCTGAGGTTGATTCTCCTGATAAAGAAACTGCATTTTCAGGAAGCAAGGATTTAGATGACCCTGTCTTTATCCACATTATTCTTTTGCCTGACACATTATTCTCAACATTCTTTTGTCTTCAGCTCCAAATATTTCCCTCGACAGACAGGGTTAGGCATCATCCCAGCACCCATTACTATTCCAGCTCTTCCTCCTGTATTCTTCCCTGCATCTGGGTAGGAAAATATAGCAAAGCAGCACACTTGGCTGCAAGATCATTACTCTCCAGTTGGCTCTCATGAATCGCCTTCGCCTCCCAAAAGCCTGCAGTTGGTGACCCTCCTCTGATCCTTGACAGCTTTTTCTAGGCCCCCCAAAATGCCGGCCCTGAACCAAGAATGAACCCAGATAAGTGAATAAGCTCCAGGAAGCTTAGCGTCCCTCACAGGGTGGCTCTAATAAATTCCAGAAAACAAAAAGCAGGTGTTGGCCATCTTTCTTCTGCCCAAAGAGTTATTTACACAAGTTTCCAAAGCAATCGGCTCCATCATTTGACATGCCTATTACACGGTCCTCTTTGGGGAGAGGTCTGGAGTTGGTTAGCTCAGTGGATTAGAGAGCAAGTCCCTCAAGGCCAAGGGTAATGGAAGCCTTTTCCTTCTCTCCACTCCCCTATTCATGGTGCCTGTGTCCTGCCAGGTCCTTATATTAGAGAATGAGCCCAGGCAATGTTCCCCATTCCTCTATCCAGAATAGAGGACAGCCAAAGCTCAGATGGAAGCTGAGCTTGGGCATCACACACCTGAGGTACAACACAGACATCAGAGATCATTTCCAGCTGCATCATCATTTATGTTGAAATAACTTCAAATGTACAGAAAATCTCGAAAACAGCACAGGAACCTCCTGTGTAACTTCTGCCCAGATTTACCAATTTATAACAGTTTGCAAATTTTCCAGATTATTCTCCCCTCACCCCTTTGTTTCAGTCTCTTTGATGGAAGCTAACAAAAATCTTACTGGAATAAAAACCATGGAATTAAAAAGTGTTATTCAAAAGTCACAAAACTAAAATTAAAGAAATAAAAGGACATTTTTAAAGAAAATTTAGTTGGTAACATTTCTACTTTAAGAGCTATTAAAATTTAAAGTTGGACCAAGGGTTTTGAGATATTACATGACAGTAATATATCAGAGTGTTTTCTGGAACCATTTGAGAATAGCTTGTAAGTATAAAATTCCCTTTAGGATGCAGTGAATATGTTAATACGCTCATCTAAGAACAGGGATGTTCTTCTATGTAACCCCTGTGAAGCCTCAGGTATCCTGACAATGATAGAATATTTTATTTAATACATGGTCTACATTATATATTTTTCATGTGTATCAATAACATTTTAATAAACCATATTTTCTTCAAGTACCTGAAGAACCTGTGTACATCTGTTTCTGTTTGCATTCACCTTTATGGTTTTCCTTCTAGGCTTAATTTAATTTATTTTTAATTTTTATTGTCCAGCAGTTTCATATACTTATATAAAGAATTTTAGATTTTCCTGTAGCTTCTCTGCGCTCTCTCTCTCTCTCTCTCTCTCTCTGTTTCTCTCTCTCTGTTTCTCTCTCTCTGTCTCTCTCTCTCTGTCTTTCTCTTTCTGTCCCTTGCTACAAGCTGGAAGCCCACTCCTACTTTCCTGTCTGTTAGAGTGTGTCTCACTTGAGTTTAATCAGTTTCTTGCCTGAGCATGGTCGGAGGTTAGTATGCACGACATTATTACTATAACCACTGGGGGGGGGGGGGCATCCCTTCCCTAGGAAGCATTTGACTATCAGTAGACCCTCAGGGAGGGACGGGGCCTCGTGCTGCTCCTCCTAGTGAAGGATGGTTGTTTGTTTGGTTGGTTGGTTTTTGGTTTTTCCAGACAGGGTTTCTCTGTGTAGCCCTGGCTGTCCTGGAACTCACTCTGTAGACCAGGCTGGCCTCGAACTCAGAAATCTGCCTGCCTCTGCCTCCCGAGTGCTGGGATTAAAGGCGTGTGACACCATGCCCGACTCCTAGTGAAGGATGAACTGCTTATGCACCCGATGTCATGCAGCTCTTACAGATAACCACAGTACAGTGAATTCCAAAGTGCAGTGGCTAGATCACGTCCAGAAGATGTGCCTTGCTGCATCTCTCCCCATCCTCTGTCTCTTGTATCTTTCTACCTTCTTCTACAGACTAATTTTATTTTTTGAACAGGAAGATTAATATGTTTCCAAAGTTAAAATACAAAGCAACAACAACAACAAAAACAAAAAACAAACAATCATACTCAGAAACATCCTCTTTCCTTCTTTCTACTCCAAGGACAGCCCATAATAGGTAGCCCATTATAATCCCTATATTACTCCTAGATTATTTTTAAATTTAAAACAAGGAAGCAGATAGATATGTGTGGGTTTTTGTTTATTCTTTTTTTTTCCTATGTACAAGGTAGAGCCCTATATGGACACTTTTGCACTTTGCTCTCTTCTGGCAGTTACTCCACAGATGTTCATGGCCCCATTCCTTATTAACCTTGCATATTCAGAATAGATTTTTCATAAATTATTTGCTGTTCCTCTCCCCCTTCAGAATTGCTTTGGGCAACAGTAAATAGACTATATCATGTCCTGGACTTCCAAGTCAAGATCTTAGAGGACTGTGGGTTTCTGCTCTTGGAAGGAGCCACCATGCGTACAGAGGCTCAAAGGACACTATTGGGCAGTGAGAGGGCATGATCTGAGTGGTCCTTGGAAGTAAGGACCAGCTTGATCTTTTAGCATCAGTTGAATGTGGTCAGCTGAGTGACCTTAGCCTATATCCTGTGGTGTTGAGGCTTTGGTCTTTTGTTATGTATTGTAATGCTAAATACTGGCCCCCAAGGCCTGGTTGCCCCCAGGGACAAGAGAATGTCAGATGTACACAAAGTGATGCTATGTGACCTTGTCTCCCAAGTTATCTTGATGAATAAAGATTCCTAAAGCCTATAGCTGTGCAAGAGAGATAGTTCCTGGACTTGGGGTCAGAGGAGACTCAAGAGGAAAAGGGAGAAGTTGGAGGGAAGAGAAGACACCATGGTTGAGTGAGTCAGGAAAACATAGTCATGAAGGCTGGCTAACGGGATTTAAAAGCAGCCCAGATGGAAAGTGGCAAGTTATAATTTGAAGTTGGTGGAGAAATAGATTCTAATAGCCTACAGGGTAGTTATCTGCCCAGCTTTAATACATTAAAGGCATGTTATAAATATAAAAGTTGTGTGTCTTTTATCTGGAAACTGAATATCAAAGGCAAGGTAGAAACCTCCAGCTGAGATTAAATAATTACAACACTGGAGCTAAATAGAAACAACCACATGACCAACAGAATGATGAAGGGTACGTTGTGAAATAGCTAAGGCATTAAGGTTTTTTGTTTCTTTGTTTTGTTTGTTTTTGTTTGTGTTTTTTATTGGGTATTTTCTTCATTTACATTTCCAATGCTACCCAAAAAGTCCCCCATACCCTCCCACACACTCCCCTACACACCCACTCCCACTTCTTGACCCTGGCATTCCCCTTACTGAGGGAAAAAAACTTTGCAAGACCAATGGGCCTCTCTTTCCAATGATGGCTGACTAGGCCACCTTCTGATACATATGCAGCTAGAGACACGAGCTCTGGGGGGGTACTGGTTAGTTCAAATTGTTGTTCCACCTATAGGATTGCAGATTCCATTAGCTCCTTGGGTACTTTCTCTAGTTCCAACATTGGGGGCACTGTGATCCATCCAATAGCTGACTGTGAGCATCCACTTCTGTGTTTGCTAGGCCCAACATAGCCTCACAAGAGGCAGCTATATCTGGGTCCTTTCAGCAAAATCTTGCTAGTGTATGCAATGGTGTCATCGTTTTGAGGCTGATTATGGGATGGGTCCCCAGGTATGGCAGTCTCTAGATGGTCCATCCTTTTGTCTCAGCTCCAAACTTTGTCTCTGTAACTCCTTCCATGGGTGTTTTGTTCTCAATTATAAGAAGAGGCAAAGTGTCCATATTTTGGTCTTCTTTCTTCTTGAGTTTGATGTGTTTTGCAGATTGTATCTTGTATCTTGGGTATTCTAAGTTTCTGTGCTAATATCCACTTATCAGTGAGTACATATCATGTGAGTTCTTTTGTGATTGGGTTACCTCATGCAGGATGATGCCCTCCAGGTCCATCCATTTGCCTAGGAATTTCATAAATTCATTCTTTTTAATAGCTGAGTAGTACTCCAATGTGTAAATGTACCACATTTTCTGTATCCATTCCTCTGTTGAGGGACATCTCGGTTCTTTCCATCTTCTAGCTATTATAAATAAGGCTGCTATGAAAATAGTAGAGCATGTGTCCTTACCAGTTGGAACATCTTCTGGATATATGCCCAGGAGAGGTATTGCTGGATCTTCCAGCAGTACTATGTCCAATTTTCTGCAAAACCGCCAGACTAATTTCCAGAGTGGTTGTACAAGCTTGCAATCCCACCAAAAATGGAGGAGTGTTCCTCTTTCTCCACATTTTCGCCAGCATCTGTTGTCACCTGAGTTTTTGATCTTAGCCATTCTGATTGGTGTGAGGTGGAATCTCAGGGTCGTTTTGAGTTGCATTTCCCTGATGATTAAAGATGCTGAACATTTTTTCAGGTGCTTCTCTGCCATTCGATATTCCTCAGGTGAGAATTCTTTGTTTAGCTCTGAGCCCCATTTTTAATGGGGATATTTGATTTTCTGGAGTCCACCTACTTGAGTTCTTTGAGTTCTATATATTGGATATTAGTCCCCTATCTGATTTAGGATAGGTAAAGATCCTTTCCCAATCTGTTGGTGGCCTTTTTGTCTTATTGACAGTGTCTTTTGCCTTATAGAAGCTTTGCTTTTTATTAGGTCCCATTTGTCCATTCTCAATCTTATGGCACAAGCCATTACTATTCTATTCAGGAATTTTTGCCCTGTGCCCATATCTTCGAGCCTTTTCCCCACTTTCTCCTCTATAAGTTTCACTGTCTCTGGTTTTATGTGGAGTTCCTTGATCCACTTAGATTTGACTTTAGTACAAGGAGATAGGAATGGATCAATTTGCATTCTTCTACATGATAACCACCAGTTGTGCCAGCACCATTTGTTGAAAATGCTGTCTTTTTTCCACAGGATGGTTTTAGCTCCCTTGTCAAAGATCAAGTGACTATAGGTGTGTGGGTTCATTCCTGGGTCTTCAATTCTATTTCATTGGTGTAGATGTCTGTCGCTATACCAGTACCATGCAGTTTTTATCACAATTGCTCTGTAGTACAGCTTTAGGTCATGGTGATTCCACCAGAGGTTCTTTTATCCTTGAGAAGATTTTTTGCTATCCTACGTTTTTTGTTATTCCAGATGAATTTGCACGTTGCCCTTTCTAATTCGTTGAAGAATTGAGTTGGAATTTTGATGGGGATTGCATTGAATTTGTAGATTGCTTTTGGCAAGATAGCCATTTTTACAATGTTGATCCTGCCAATCCATGAGCATGTGAGATCTTTCCATCTTCTGAGATCTTCTTTAATTTCTTTCTTCAGAGACTTGAAAACCTTAGTAAGAGTCATGCCAAGGTATTTTATATTATTTGTGACTATTGAGAAGGGTGTTCTTTTCCTAATTTCTTTCTCAGCCTGTTTATCCTTTGTGTAGAGAAAGGCCATTGACTTGCTTGAGTTAATTTTATATCCAGCTACTTCACTGAAGCTGTTTATCAGGTTTAGGAGTTCTCTGGTGGAATTTTTAGGGTGACTTATATGTACTCTCATATCATCTGCAAAAAGTGATATTTTGACTTCATCTTTTCCAATTTGTATCCCCTTGATCTCCTTTTGTTGTCGAATTGCTCTGGCTAGGATTTCAAATATTATGTTGAATAGGTAGGGAGAAAGTGGGCAGCCTTGTCTAGCCCCTGATTTTAGTGGGATTACTTCTAGCTTCTCACCATTTACTTTGATGTTGGCTACTGGTTTGGTGTAGATTGCTTTTATCATGTTTAGGTATGGGCCTGGGATTCCTGATCTTTCCAATACGTTTATCATGAATGGGTGTTGTATTTTGTAAAATGCTTTCTCGGCATCTAGCAAGATGATCATGTGGTTTTTGTCTTTGAGTTTGTTTATATAGTAGATTATATTGATGGATTTCCATATATTAAACCATCCTTGCATTCCTGAAATGAAACCTCCTTGGTCACAATGGATGATTGTTTTGATGTGTTCTTAGATTCGGTTAGCCAGAATTTTATAGAGGATTTTTGCATCGATATTCATAAGGGAAATTGGTCTGAAGTTCTCTATCTTTGTTGGGTCTTTCTGTGGTTTAGGTATCAGAATTAATTGTGGCTTCATAGAATGAGTTGGGTAGAGTACCTTCTACTTCTATTTTGTGGAACAGTTTGTGCAGAACTGGAATTAGATCTTCCTTGAAGGTCTAATAGAACTCTGCACTAAACCCATCTGGTCCTGGGCTTTTTTTGGTTGGGAGACAATTAATGACTGCTTCTATTTCTTTAGGGGATATAGGACTGTTTAGATCATTAATCCTTTCCTGATTTAACTTTGGTACCTTGTATCTGTCTAGAAATTTGTCCATTTCATCCAGTTTTGTTGAGTATAGCCTTTTGTAGAAGGATCTGATGGTGTTTTGGATTTCTTCAGGATCTGTTGTTATGTCTCCCTTTTCATTTCTGATTTTGTTAATTAGGGTGCTGTCCCTGTGTCCTCTAGTGAGTCTGGCTAAGGGTTTATCTATCTTGTTGATTTTCTCAAAGAACAAGCTCCTCCTTTAGTTGATTCTTTGAATAGTTCTTCTTTTTTCCACTTGGTTGATTTTGCCCCTGAGTTTGATTATTTCCTGCCTTCTACTCCTCTTGGGTGAATTTGCTTCCTTTTGTTCTAGAGCTTTTAGGTGTGATCTCAAGCTACTAGTGTGTGCTCTCTTTAGTTTCTTTTTGGAGGCACTCAGCACTATGAGTTTTCCTCTTAGAAATGCTTTCATTGTGTCCCATAAGTTTTGGTATGTTGTGGCTTCATTTTCATTAAACTCTAAAAGTCTTTAATTTCTTTCTTTATTCCTTCCTTGACCAAAGTATCATTGAGAAGAGTGTTGTTCAGTTTCCACGTGAATTTTGACTTTCTATTATTTATATTGTTATTGAAGATCAGCCTTAGTCCATGGTGATCTGATAGGATGCATGGGACAATTTCAATATTTTTGTATCTGTTGAGGCCTGTTTTGTGAACAGTTATATGGTCAATTTTGGAGAAGGTACCAAGAGGTGCTAAGAGGAAGGTATATCCTTTTGTTTTAGGTTAAAATGTTCTGTAGATATCTGTTAGATCCATTTGTTTCATAACTTCTGTTAGTTTCACTGTGTCCCTGTTTAGTTTCTGATTCTATGATTTGTCCATTGATGAAAGTGGTGTGTTGAAGTCTCCCACTATGATTGTGTGAGGTGCAATGTGTGCTTTGAGCTTTACTAAAGTTTCTTTAATGAATGTGGCTGCCCTTGCATTTGGAGCATAGATATTCAGAATTGAGAATTCCTCTTGGAAGATTTTACCTTTGATGAGTATGAAGTGTCCCTCCTTGTTTTTTTTTTTTTTTTTTTTTTTAATAACTTTGGGTTGGAAGTTGATTTCATTAGATATTAGAATGGCTACTCCAGCTTGTTTCTTCAGACCATTTGCTTGGACAATTGTTTTCCAGCCTTTCATTCTGAGGTAGTGTCTGTCTTTTTCCCTGATATGGGTTTCCTGTAGGCAGCAAAATGTTGGGTCCTGTTTGTGTAGCCAGTCTGTTAGTCTATGTCTTTTTATTGTGGAATTGAGCCCATTGATATTAAGAGATATTAAAGAAAAGTAATTGTTGGTTCCTGTTATTTTTGTTTTTAGAGTTGGGATTCTGACCGTTGTGGTTGTCTTCTTTTAGGTTTGTTGAAGGATTACTTTCTTGCTTTTTCTAGGATGTGGTTTCTGTCCTTGTATTGGTTTTTTTCTGTTATTATCCTTTGAAGGGCTGGATTCATGGAAAGATAATGTATGAATTTGGTTTTGTCGTAGAATATTTTGGTTTCTCCATCTATGGCAATTGAAAGTTTGGCTGGGTATAGTAGCCTGGGCTGGAATTTGTGTTTTCTTAGTGTCTGTATAACATCTGTCCAGGCCCTTCTGGCTTTCATAGTCTCTGGTGAAAGCCTGGTGTAATTCTGATAGGCCTGCCTTTATATGTTACTTGATCCTTTTCCCTTACTGCTTTTAATATTCTATCTTTATTTAGTGCATTTGTTGTTCTGATTATTATATGTCGGGAGGAATTTCTTTTCTGGTCCAGCCTATTTGGAGTTCTCTAGGCTTCTTATATGTTCATGGGCATCTCTTTCTTTAGGTTTGGGAAGTTTTCTTCTATAATTTTGTTGAAGATATTTGCTGGCCCTTTAAGTTGAAAATCTTCATTCTCATCTCTCCTATTATCCGTAGGTTTGGTCTTATCATTGTGTCCTGGATTTCATGGATGTTTTGAGTTAGGATCTTTTTGTATTTTGCATTTTCTTTGATTGTTGTGCCGATGTTCTCTATGGAATCTTCTGCACCTGAGATTCTCTCTTCCATCTCTTGTATTCTGTTGCTGATGCTCGCATATATGGTTCCAGATTTCTTTCCTAGGGTTTCTATCTCCAGCGTTGCCTCACTTTGCGTGTTCTTTATTGTGTCTACTTTTCTTTTTAGGTCTTGTATGGTTTTGTTCATTTCCATCATCTGTTTGGTTGTGTTTTCCTGTTTTTTTTTTTTTTTTTTAGGGACTTGTAACTCTTTAGCAGTGTTCTCCTATATTTCTTTAAGTGAGTTACTAAAGTCCTTCTTGATGTTCTCTACCATCATCATGAGATATGCTTTAAATCTGGGTCTAGCTTTTCGGGTGTGTTGGGGTGCCCAGGACTGGGCGAGGTGGGAGTACTGGGTTCTGATGATGGTGAGTGATCTTGGTTTCTGTTAGTAAGATTCTTACATTTGCCTTTTGCCATCTGGTAATCTCGGTGGTCCAAAGATCGCGTGGAGAGTCCTCCAGTGGACCCTGGGGATGTCTGTGCTGGTGCTGACTAGAAGGGATTTGTGACACCAGTCATACTGGGGTTTCTGTCTCCCCAAAGCTTTCCCAGGTCCCGAGTGACTGGATTGGAACAGAAATTGTGTTCTACTCACTGGTGGTCCCAAGATCGCGTGGAGAGTCCTCCAGGGGATCCTAGGGGTGTCTGCCGACTCTGCACCCAAGGTGACCTGGTACTGGCACTGACCAGAAGGGAGGCACTAAGTTTTGAGATGATGTGTTACAAAACAATCTAAAAATGGAACTAATTATTCCACTATGAAGATACCTAATCTTTTTTTTCATTCATTCATTCATTCATTCATTCATTCATTCATTCATTCATTTAATGAATGAATTCTATTCCAGATTCTATTCCCCTCCTGGTCCATCCTTCAACTGATCCACATCCTATACCTCCTCCATACCCCTGTCTCAATGAGGATGTCCCTATCCCCCAACCCCGACTCCACCAGACTTCTAAACTCTCTGGGGCCACCAGTGTCTTGAGGGTTAGGTGCATCTTCTCTGACTGAACCCAGACCCAGCAGTCCTCTGCTGTATGTGTGTTGGTGGTCTCATATCAGCAGGTGATCCCTTGAGAATAGGATTTGTGGAGATCGATATTTATATTTTCTGAATATTAAGGTTAATTTGATTTTAAAATGTGTGTTCAAAGAAAAAGAAAAGAATTCTCCATTCATTGGTTTGCACCCAAACAATGGACATAAGCTGCTGACCCCTGTGGTTGAATTAGGGGAAAGCTAGAAGAAGCTGAGGAGAAGGGAGATCCTGTAGAAGAACCAGCAGTCTTAATTAACCTGGACCCCCGAGATCTCTCAGACACTGGACCACCAACCAGAGAGCATACACTAGCTGATATGAGACCCCCAATCTTTACATATTCAATTTTACATAATACTCTAATGAATGAATTTGCATGTACTTTTGTATTATTGAGGGCATATTTCAAGGACAAAACCCCAGAAGTGGGATTTAGTGATGAACTAATTGTTTAGTAGCTTAGAAATAATAATTTCTTATTTACAGATTTTATGAGCCAGGAATGCAGGCGCAGGTTGGCTGGTGCCTCCATCTCAGGGTTCTTCAAAACAGCAGGCCGAGTTGTCTGTGGAGGCTGCATACATCACAAGGTTTGGCCAAGGTACCATCTATTCCCAAGTACATTCTGTGGCTATTGGAAGTCCTTAGGTCCTGGCTGGCTGGCTGCTCGCTAGAGACAATGGCTCCTAACTCAGTGGGTCTCTCTAGAGGGTAGATCAGAACATGGCAGCTGGTTTCTCTCAAAGCAAGTATATAAATAAGGCTGAAGTCATATTATTTTGTAACCTAAGCTGTGAAGAAGCATCCTATCGCTTTTATATTATCTAGGTCTGGTTCATACTACTCAAGTGGAGCATGATACAAGGGCACGAGTCATGGGGGATGCATAGGGGCCACCTGCCTCAGTATATCTCTATGCTTGAGTGGGCCGCTTATAGGTGCTTCCTTTTTATCTACCCATGATTTTATTCTCAATACTCTCCTTGATGTGAAAGTACTTCATATGTTATCAATCTTAGCCCACAGGAAATGTATCACAAAGATTTTTTTTCTAATTTGTCATTTGCAACTTGCTTTTTTCTAATGGCGACTTTCCATGTAACAGCTTTGTTTTTAATTAGTTGTATCAATCATTTCGTTATCACGTCTTAACCTTGAATCGTAGCTAGGAAACTATTACTCTGCACTCCACTATAGGGAATCAATCATGATTTCCTCCATTGTTTATGTAGTGCATCACCTCACATTTTGTTCTTTGGTGTGCTAGGAATTCTTTTTTTTTTTTTCCTTTTTCCTTCTTAGGAATAGGAATTGTTCCCAAATGGTGAACTAATTGTCATTTAGGAATAGTGCAGCACTATTTCAACTAGAGAGACATGCTCATTCCTAGAGTGTTCCTATTTTATTCATTCTGATTATTGCAAATGAATTTTAGAATAAACTTGTTTATCTCTGTAAAAAAGTTACTGGTCTATTTATTAGAATTTCAGTGAATTAGTAAATTAGTTTAAGGTAAATTCCTATCCTGGTGATGTTGAGATATCTGAATTAAGAGCAGAAATGTTTTTATTTGCACATGCTCGAAGCTATGTGTCAGATGTGTTTTATAGTTTTCTTCATATACTTTGTGGATATTTCTCATTAAAACCTACACAAAATTTGGGTTGGTAAGATGGATCAGTAGGTAAAAACCACTTGCCACAAAGACTGATAATCTGAATTAAATCCCTGATTTCTACATGACAGAGGGAGAGAATTGAGTCCTACAAGTTTTCTTTTGACCTCCAGACACTTACAGTAAATAAGTAAGTAAATAAATAAATGTAATAAAAATTACAGAACCTTAAACAAGTCATTTATTTTTCTGATATTCAGACTTGTCATTTATAAAAAAAAAGATCATGATATAGTTCTTGAAGAAGACTAAATCAAGATACAACATAGGTTGTATGTAAGCCCTATTTCCGGGCAACTCTTGGATCACCTCTTACTTGATCTTGGGAAGAGAAGAGCAGAACCAGTCCTCATGATAGTTTAGGAAGAAAATGATCCAGGCCAATCAATAAGTCAGTTACCATGATGGAATTGGCTCTCCCATGTACCAGGGACTGTGGTAATTGTTGGTGATATAGTGGTGAGAAAATCAAACAGGATTCCCATTCTTATTAAACCACTGGTTAATGAGCATTTGCTGTTAATCATACAGCACCGTGTCAAAGCCAAATGGAGAGGCAATTAGCAAGCTAAGCCTTGGAACTTGCCAGATTCTCACATTTCCTAACAGAGCAAAAGTAAAGGCTTTTCATTCCAGATCTCAGATCAGCTTACCCTGAAAGAAAATACTACTTAGCAAGTATGAAAACAGGAGCAGGGGAAATACCCTGAGGAGGGAAAATGAGTTATGAAGGAACCCAGTGGCTGATCTGGACCTAGAATCTCAGGATCCAGGCTCCTGGGATGGAGTAGTTTCCAACATACACCCACTGTCACTTCAAATTCCATCTGTGACTCCTGTTACTGTCACATATGTATCAAACTTTCGGTTGTCTATGCCAGTTGCCTTAGGGACACTGGTGAGAAAAGGACAGTGCATTTCCAAGAAGGAGCTAGTATCACTAGACATCCTATGTCACTACTTCAACTCAGTCCACAAAGAGGGCTACAGAGCAAATGTTGACTGGTGTGGTGGTTAGACTAGGTATGGGCCCCATAGATTAATGTGCTTAAATGCTTGGCCCAAAGGAAGTGGTAATATTAGGAGGTGTGGTCTTGTTGAAGGAAGTGTCACTGTGGAGGTGGGCTTTGAGGTCTCAGATATAAGCTCAAGCTACACCCAGCATAGAATCAGAGCTCTTTCTAGCTGCCTGCAGAGGACAATCCCCTTCTGCTGCCTGTAGATCAAGATGGAGAATTCTCAGCTCCTCTAGTCTATCTGCCTGGGTGCTGACATGCTTCTCACCATGATGATAATAGACTACACATCTGAAACTGTAAGCCAGGCCCAAAGGAGTTGCCTTGGTCATGGTGTCTCTTCACAGCAATGCAACCCAAACGAAGGCAATTGGTAAAACTGAGATGTGAACATTGATTTAGTTTTGTTTTTAAAGTCAAACATAGAAAATAATCTGTTTTCCATATGACTCTTGATTTCACTGACCTTTTCCTAATATCTTCCTTTTAAAATGTATGTTCCAGAACATTATTTGTAGGGTCTCTATAAAGAACTGTTTTCTTCTTTCTCTTTTATGATAGAACCCCCAGTTATTATCTGGGTATATGGCTGTCTGAAATAAAGAGAATATCTCCTGGGTTTCCGAGGAGGGATAACTAATCCTCTGCTGTGGTCCACAGAACTGGTATTTTCAGATTTCACAAAGAAAAACAGAGAGAACTGTGGACCATATGACTCTCTCTCTCTATTTCTCTCTCTCTCTCTATTTCTCTTTATATATATTTCTCTCTCTCTCTCTCTCTCTCTCTCTCTCTCTCTCTCTCTCTCTCTCTTCTTCTTCTTCTTCTTCTTCTTCTTCTTCTTCTTCTTCTTCTTCTTCTTCTTCTTCTTCTTCTTCTTCCTCCTCCTCCTCCTCCTCCTCCTCCATTTGGTGGTAATACAAGGCTGGAAACTGAAGCTAGATAAGCAACTGAATACAGGAACTTTTAGCACTGGCATCAGGGATGACAAAGGATTCAAAAGAGAAAGAGAGGAGAGAAGGGAGAGGACAGAGGACAGAGAGTAGGGATAGAGAAAGAGGGAGAAATAGGGAGAGAGGGGGCAATAGTGGGGAGAGGGAGGAGAGGAAACAGAAAGAGAGAGAGAAGGAGGGAGAGGCAGAGACAGAGAGAGCTCATCAGTTAGGAGCTTGCTGTTCTTCCAAAGGACCTAAGTTCAGTTCCCAGCACCTATTTTAGGCTGTTCACAACTGTCTAAAATTCCATCTCCAGGGGAGCTGATACCTTCTTCTGGCTTTCTTGGGCATTCACACATGTGTGGCATTCATTCACACAAACAAAATATACAACACACACACACAAGCTTACACATAACTAACAATTAAACAAACAAATTGGAGATGCAGTGAGCCTCACATAATTTCTGGAGAACTCTCTGATACTTAGATGTAAGACTGGGATGTCTCTCATAGGAACATGAGGATGTCCGAATACTACTGACTCATTACTGTTAGGGTATCTGTTGCCTTTGCCTGTCTGGCTATTGTTTTTGTTTGTTTGTTTGTTTGTTATTAGTTTAATAACACAAGCTCATCTTTCTTGAGAGACTACTCCTTCCTCCAAATCTTAGGCATATCAATTAAGTTGCATTTCTTTCCCCTAAGATGAACTAATTGAACTTTGAATTTGAGTGAAGTCTGGCTCTTGGATACAACAACTCAAACACTAGGAATGTTGTCAGAGTAGATATGTCCCAGAGAATATTAGCTAAGAAATACAGCAGAGAGGCTAAAAATAGAAAATTATAGTTTACATCAGTCAAAGGACTGGGTCTAATCAAGAGTCATCAACAGAAGATGTTAAAACCACTAGTAAAACAAAGTAAAACAAACTAGTAAAAACAAAGGTAAGAGAACAGGACAGTTACTCAGCTCAGAGATTACTTACAACTACAAAGATCTAATGCTACCTCTATAATTCTGAGGTCTGGTGTAGCCCACTCATTAGATGACCAAATAAAATATCATCAGTGATTGAGTGGCCTGTAGACCTGTGCAGCTCTGTGAGGCACTAGAAAGGAATATATGTCACCTACGTAGTGTCCATATCAGAACAGAGCAGCCTGAATCTAATTAGGGAGAAATAACCAGGGATTCCAAACGGAGGAGTATTCTGTACTTATATTCTCCATGAGGCACTGTTGTGACAGGCCAAAATGGAAGAGAGTCAGATAAACAAAATTCCCTGGGGGGATTTTTCTAGATGCAATGAGACTAAGAAAATATAAGAATTAAAATGCACGATTCTCAACAGCATTGTGAAAAAACAAAACAGATATAAAGGGAGGTTTGAGGAGACAAGAAATTTGAATATAGACTATATATAAGACAGTAATTTGTGTCAATATGTACTTTCTAAATGTTAAATTCATATAGAAGACTATTCTAGTTTTTTCTGTTCTTAGGATACCCATATTGAGTCCTTTGGAGCAAAGAATCATGTGATCTGTAATTAATATTGAAAACATTCAGTGAACGCAGTAAAATGGTCACACGTAGATTCCTTAGGTTCAGGAAGAACCCACTAGGATTCCGTGCCTTCTGCCCCACTAAAGTTGTCTCCAAGATGGTTCAATGGCTTTGCCTCTTCTTAGTCCACTCAGTGCTTCTGGGTTGATTTTACCATGAATTTGGTAGGACTGATTGTCTCTTTCTCAAAACTCTGTCCTCTGTATCTCAGTGACAGAACTCTCCAATTCTCTACTATTACCAAGTTCTTAACAAGTTGAGACCATTAGAGAGGTCATTCTGTCATGTCTGTGCTTCCTTCAGGTTAGTCTCTCTTACTCCAGTGGAGAAGAGCCCAAGTCCTCACCATGCAGAGACAGCCTTCTCCCACTTATGGATCTTTCCCAATTTGCCTAGCTCTTTTCTCACTCAACTCCTTTACGTTTTTAAATTTAGGTTCACTATGCCCAAACTAGTCTAGATATGCTGTGCTTGCTGCTTGAGACCTCAAGGCTCCTCATCCAAAGTGGGCTTTCCCTTGACCTATTGACCTACATTCCCTTCAAACTTCAGCTCAGCACTTTCTTTAGTGAGGCGTTTCCTAGTCTCGACCTAATCCAGAAGGTACTGCTCCACTAGCCTTCCTCCTGACTGGCTTTAGTCCATCCTCTCCCGCAAGAGGAAACAAAACTCGTTCTTTCTTGATCAGCCTTCCCACATGACTTGGGGAGCTTCTGAAATTAGCGATGGTGTCTGATCCATTTCCATTGCAGTGTTTCTGTCACAGGGGAGACATTTTTCATGGATGAAAGAATGAGTGAGCTGAAGGTAAAGGACTATAGGCTTCACGATGGTAACACCAAGGACCCCAGCAATGCTGCTGATGACAGACCTTTATAGAGTGCCAAAGCAGTGCACAAATCACTTTTGCTAAATTATTAAATCCCCAGAAGAATCATGGTGTATTAGCACTAATAACAGACAACCACTCCCGACTTACAAGTCTACTCATTGTGCATGCAGACTCACGAAGCTCACAAGTGCTGTATGAATGACAATACAAGTATTTTCATTTGCTAATGAGCATACTGGAGCTTAATTTTGTGAGAGGTTATTTGCTGTAGGTCACACATCTAATAAGTGGAGGAGCTGGGACTTCCTTCCCTAAAGTCAATGACTAGACTCCAGACTAGCCTTCCAGTGACCCTGTGGGCATTTACAGCAACTGTTACCACACTGACTACTCCAGTGCTCAGTGCAGTCAGTGAATATTTCTGAACTTCAGACAACACTTGAAATGCACATGCCTATGTGAACAACAGCTCTGAGTTGCTGCCACTCAGACCCAGAGTCAGTGATAACAGACAGTTTGGTTGTACCAGCTGAGAGTCGAGCAACACAACAAAGCAACTTAGCACAAACACAGGGAGGTGACTGGGAGGGCTTTGGAAAAACTATGCTCTCTGGATTCCCAAGTCATAATCCTCTCATTCAGTGCTTGAAATCCAGCGGTGCAGACAGCAAACAACAGACTAAACATTGAGTGACCACGCCCATGCTGAGGGCCAGCTGTTACAGGAGCCTGACTGGCTGTTGCCTTCCAGTCTCTGGCCCCTTTGGTATAGAACAAAGGAGAATCTGGGAAGCTAAGTCTCTGGAATCATTCAGTATCTATGCTTGAATCACGGTGGACCTCAGGGTGAGAGGTTATCTGAGGGTTCTGGTCCCCAGATGAAGAAACTTTGTAAACTAAAGACAAGGGTAAAGGAACTGAGACACATCTGTAGTGACAATGTCTATATCTCTCAACTTGGGGCTTAGATTCAATGCTCTGAGATTTAGTCTCTGTATGAGCCTGGGCAAATTACTCAGCCATCTTTGGCCTTCAGTTTTATCATCTATAAACAAGAGCAACAGTTTCCACCTCACAGGCTCGACAGAACAAAGGTTATTATGACTGGGGAGCTCTGGTGAAAATAGAAAACATGTATTGGGCAATTCCCATGCCAGGTACTGTCTGAAGAATTTTAAAAACAGGTATCAGTTTACCTGACCTTCTCAAGAACCCTATGAGAACAGGAAATGAAGATCAACATACTGTCCTTGGACTCTAGAAGCCCCAGAACCAAGACTGGAATTGCTCAGTGCACTGACTGTTTGCCTGGAACACAAGAGATCACAGAATCCGTTGGACATGTTCAGTTCCCTGACAGTGCCACATAATGTGTGCATCTTGGGAAACTCATGGATGACCCGAATGTCAGCTGCTTGCCTCTACTCCTGATGATGCAGCTCAAGGTGGGGAGCACAGATGATTTTCTTAGCCCATCTTTTCCACAGACTCCTGAAGTTCCCCAGGCAAATGAGTTAGCCCTCTGAGCTATAGTTTTCTGATTTATATCAAAGGGGGTAAATCAGTTGAATGAACAGGAAGCAATGAAAGTTAAGTGGGATAAGATCTACCTTAGTAGGTGCTCAGTAATGAAGTTTCTATCGTCATTATCATTTTAATTGAGATGCCCATATCTAGGCAGACCATACTTACAGCTCCACCCTGACTTCTGACCAACTTTGCTGGTCTCAGTCCCATTTGCACTCCCCAGAGGGGGGATAAACCCATCCACACCAAAGTGAATTGTATTGGAGACCATATGAAGAAGCAATTCACAGGGCACATTTTAGAACAAACAGGTAGGATATTCTACTGAGTCTTTGTGTTGGTGCTGCCTCTAAACTAGCTAATCTCTGTACTGTGTGGGGCTCTGGTACCCTGTTTCTTTGCTGGCCATATTTCCACACCTTCACCCTTCCTGCCTTAGTTATTAATCAAATTTCTCATTTAAACATGGACAACCTAGTCAACCAGCCAAAGTGATCCCATTAGCCAACTGATCTTTTTAGAAGAGTTTAATTCCCACAGATGTTTTCATGACCAAACGAGTGGACCTTACCCTCGATGCCTGCAGCAGGTGGGAGAACTGGCCTGGAAGTCATGAGAGCTGGGGAGCTAGCCTCACAGCAATCGAGAGAGCTAGGCCCTGCACCTCACATGGGCACCAGAGCAAAGCTGGAGTGGGTGGAGGTGAGCCTGAGGGTCTGCTTGCAGGAGAGCTGGCCCAGTCACTTGCCAGCT
Organism: Mus caroli; assembly: GCF_978045245.1. NCBI lineage: Eukaryota > Metazoa > Chordata > Mammalia > Rodentia > Muridae > Mus > Mus caroli. The sequence continues at coordinate 60,186,925 of NW_028227261.1, forward strand.
GCAGCACTTGGGTGAGCTCTTAGGGGTGGGGCTAGGGGGTGCTGGAGAGCTGCTGACCCTGGTGGTGTGAGTACAGGAGAGCTGGCAGGTGACCACCTCAGCTACCACCCAGGCCCAGATCCAGAGCTTTGAGTTGGAACCCTTCTATGAACTGCTGGTGTATGTGAAGAAGGTGGTCCTGCAGATCCAAAGCTGCAGGATCTCCATGACACAAAGCAACAACAGGATATCCTAGAGGGAGCCCTGGTGAAGATCCAATATTGACAGTGTACCAGAAGCCAGAGGCCTCAAATCAGACCAATGACTGACTCACTGCAATGGACATTTGCAAGTAAAGATGTGTGGACAAAAGGGTCTACTGTGTGGCACACTGTGACCCAGTGTAATTTCCATACTGAGATGTTTTGTTTGTTTTGTTGTCGTTGTTTCTCTTCTTTTGCATTTTATTTATTTATTTATTTATATTCTGTTTTCTTTGAAAGGAGAGGTTGCAAGAGTGGAAAGATGGAGAGATGAGTGGGATTGGGTTACATGATGTGAAATTCACAAAGAATCAATGAAAAGTTATAAAAAAAACAAAACCCATGCAGTGGAAAAGTGTCCCACTACGTGCTCTCTATTTCTCTGTGCCCCAACCCATACTGCTAATGCTCTACAGCCTGAAGGGAAACTTAGCAAGGAAGAAGAGAATGTACTATTGTTCCCATTTATCCTTACTTAGGAAAGCAGATTTCTTACTGACGTCTCCTATCGAAGACACTTTGATGAAAGGGGAAAATCACAAATGCAAACATTCTAGAAACAACTTGCACTGAAGACAGCCTCCTTGTGTGTGTTAAAGGGATTCTTTCCAGAATTTGAAATGGAAAAATATTTTTAAGGGTAAAAGTTATTTGAATATTGTCAACTAGTCAACTCAGTAGCATGTTGAATTTGCCCAGGAAATGGACAGACTTAGAATGTATAACATTAACAAAAGTTCCACAGTCACAGAAAGAAAAATCCACATGTTTTCCCTCATGAGCAGAATCAAGCCAATGCTATATGTATACGTGTAAACTAATGGACGAGTGGGCACAGTGTAAAATGTAGACAAGAGTACGAGAAAGGCTAAACACTGGAGGATGACGAGGGACTGGGGACAGATGATGGACACGGGCCAGGAAAGAGGATATAAAGCTAATTGTTTGTCTGGTTCTAATGATTTTTTTTTTTCATTTTTGGCAGTGGATGAATGCAAACAAGTATAAAATCCAACATGAAACTCCGCAGCTCCATCCCTAAGAGCTATTCTAGCCATACAGAAGTTCATTGACTCTGAAAGTCTTTGGTCCTAGTTAATTTCAGGTTCCTTTTATTTTATTTTATTTTATTACTCTTAGTTGCAATGTTTTTGGAAGAAAGTTTTAAAATTTTAATTTAGAAAGAAAAGTTTAATTAATATGTTAGTGCTTAACAAAGATGACAAAATGCTATCTGCAGCTGCTCTATGCTTCACTGTGGTTTCTTCTGTTTCCCATGGTTTCAAGATAGGAGAGAAAGAAGGATAGAAGGGAGAAAGAGAGATAAAGATCCATGAATATATATTTTTTTCTTCTTTCCTCTTTGAGCATGACTACTAACAAATCCCACCACTGCCCCCTGAACCAACCAACAACCACCTACCATACCTATTGGCACTCTAGCGTTTATATACCCTCTGCAGATTTTCCAGAATTTTAAACGTCACACAATTGCAGAAACTGTCTGCAGCTGGCAAAACCATGCCTCTGCCAGAGCAGGAGGCAAATCATAGTTGTTGCGAAGCAGTCTCATATCACCCCACCTGGGATTAAAAGGAAAGCATATCTTAAAATCTTTCTGTGTTTTTAAAAGAAACTGAAATTCCAGAATTCTCGATACAGCTACCTGCTTTTTAAAAGCAGCTGCCTTTTTTGGCTGGTGTGTGATTCAAAACTGCTTAATGCCAATGTCCACTAAGCAATATTTGAGTGAAAGTCTCCAAGTTTTCAAATATTATTCACTCTATGGTCAAGTGACTCAAGAGGAAAGCCTCATGGAATCGACCCAGATGTGGATGTGTGCAGATGAACACACTGATTGGGTTTCAAGCAGTTTCCTCTTATTCCGGTTATCTTTCTAAATCAGTAACCTGACCCCAGGGAAGAAGGCCAGTCTGCTGTTCTCCGCAGAAAGAATGCACCCAGGGATTCTATTCTCTTAGTTAGAGCTATCTGTTTGGAGCAGAAAATTTATAGATCTCAGTAGTTTGTCACAGCTCTAAAGGCTTTTCTTATAGCTTATCATTACCGTCATAGTCGTTACCACCATCATCATCATCACCATCATCTCATTACCATTTATGGAGGGTGTGCATGGTTAAGGGGCATGAAACCAAGGGAGAGTATTGGGAAAGAAACAGAAATGAAGGCGTGGGAAAGCATTTGCTGAACAACCACTACATATCCCAGGCAGATGTAAAATACCTTTCATTGACACAATGTTGTTTAATTTTTATTGCATTCCAAAAGGTCAGTAGTATTGATCCCGTTAAACAATGGATGGAATCGACTTTCTCAAAGAATAAGAGGCTTACCAGTGTTCTCAGTGCATCCAAGGGGCCGAACCGCTTCCTGGACCTCTTCAGAGCGGAATGTTTTCAGAATACCACAAGTCTGTGACACAAAGGAGAACAAATTTGCGATGGCTTCTCCAGCCAGGATCCTGTCATGCCTTTGAGGTATGTGGGACTCAGGGTGGTGATTGCTCCAACTTTGAACACAGTTTGCAATTTACCTGTAAGGTTCTCCTGAAACTTAAAATATTCTCAGACTAACTTGTAAACTGCTGCCACTCTTGACAACACCTTCTGCGAGTCCCAAGGCTATTTTCTCTGCTACCTCTGACACCTATGACCCTCATCTAGGACCTTCCAGTCCTCCCTGTTGGTCAGCAAACCAATGACTAAGACATTGCACCTTGCTGGTCTACCCACCCACATCCAAGTCTCAGCCGATCCATTCTGCCTCCGGCCTTCCTTGCTTCTTGGTGGCTAATAATTTTGAGTATGTTCCTGACCCCAGCTTCCTTCCTCCTCTTTCACAACGGAAAAGTAGAGAGTTCTATCTTTTTTAACATTGGCCCTTGATTTCGTAGGAGGAAAAAGAAATGGACAGAGACAGAGAGGCAGAGGGAAGGTAATATATTTATGACAAGAGACAGAGATGGATTTGCATAAAACAAGTAAGGCTCTGGGGAGATGGCTCAGTGCTCAAGAGCATTCACTGGACACCTATGCAGACTGAGTTCAGATCTTCAGCACCCATAAACAGACAGGCGTGACCTGTAACCCTGGTGTCAGGCGTCTGGTGACTCTCTGCCTCTTCCCAGTACTTTGGTTGTTTCTGTCAGACTTCGTCTCACAGATGTGGGATATTACTGGCAGCATTCCTCGGTTCCCTTTCAATGCCTTCTTGCCTACTCCAGGTGTCAGTGACTAGTCTTCAGGGAACCCAAGGTCAAAGCCCTTTCTGGAGCGCTTCGCGACCAGTGACTGCCTCAGCCACCGTTCTGTGATCTCTGAGGTCACAGAGTTCTAAGTGGGATAAACAACATCACTTGAAGATCTCACTATGGGCTGCCCCCTCACTCACAGGCCTGCCTCCATCTTCTCCCTTTCCTCTCTCAACCATCCTGCATGCTTAACACTTGAGCCTGGTTTCTTAGGAGACCACAACATGTGACAAGATTCTATCACAGAATCTTCTGATAACCCAAAAGCTTGGAGAAAGCAAGAAGCAAGAAGCAAGACACTGCCCCCATCTATTCCTAACCCACCAGTAGGGGGTTATTTGGTTGGTTTTTGGTTTTGTTTTGTTTTATGTAAATAGCAAATACAGGAACCTGCTCACTGAACTGTTCAGTGAAGGCAGACTAGTTGCGATGCCCTAGGATAGCAATTATACCATTCAAATCGATCAGCTCAAACACGCAATTCTGAACTATTATTTCTGTTCCCATTTTGCAGATGAATAAAGTAAATCACTTTGCGGCTCTAAATTCTGCCTGAGGACACATATTTAGGGGGTGGATCTGGCTCCTAGTCACTTATTAGCGCTGCTTATATCCGTGTGGCTATGTATCTCTCATCCACCAGTGTATTAAGCAGGGACAGAAAAGCACTGAACGAGGAAAGAGAAACAGTCAGCTTATATTTCACAGGCCTAGAATCATCACAGAACATTTCTGGTAAAGAAATGTCTGTTCTAAGAGTGTGGTATATTAAGGGTACCAGCTTGTCGAAGCACCCTGGAGAATTTTGATGCATGGGTGAGTTCTGGTGCCATTAATGTAGTTGTTGGCACACTGAAGATGCATTTTAGAGCCCTTCAAGGAAGGATTGGGCATGGCCACCTTGGCAAGGAGAGGGAGCAGCCCAGACTCTATCCTTTTCTAGTGGGTCTGGGGCCAGGGCTCTTTGAGCTGCACTTCCTGAGATCTGGCTAACAAGCTGCCTGGGTATGGGGAGCCACAGACCTAAAGCCTGAATCCAGGGATTCCTCAGGAAGTGGAAGCTTTGGGGGAGGCACCGGAAAGGGGAGGGGGAAACCATCGGGAGGAGGTGAGCGATGCCCCCTCCCTCCAAGCATTGTGCGTTGCTTCCTCCAACAGGATGCCAGGAGCACCACAGAATGGGGACTCATTTGTCTTCTTTTGAAGCACAATAACTTGCCTACCGCTGGCCTTTTTCTCCGGCTTTGCAGAGAGCAACAGGATGTGGGTTCTGCCAAGAAAGAAGGAAGGAAGGAGGCAGGCCAGGGAAATGACAGGAGCTGGGGTTGTGTAGCCCTCCAGCCTGACCCTGGACCCTGAAAGCCTTCAGACTGTCTGGGCCCAGCTGAGCCAGTGCGCAGCTGAAGGGAGCTAGGAGAAGCTGAGTTATAGCTGCTGGCCATCCGAGTGGCCTGCAGCCGGCTTTTACCTTAATCTAGTTTGCTTTGAACATTTCCAAAGAAAAACAGACGATTTCAGTTCAGAGTAGAGCTTTTTTTTCTTTTTTACCCTTAGTGTTAAAATGAAAAACATATATCCTTTGCAGTTAAACACACAAAGAAACAACAACAAAAATCCAAAACAAAAACAACAACAAACCCTTGCTTTGCAGTTGAGATTTTTTGTACTCACCCAAGTTCCCCAACACTCAAATCTACACACACACACACACACACACACACACACACACACACACACCTTTACTCTCCTCTTCTCACTGCTGTGCAGTACAGTAGGGCAGAGAAGGAAGCTTACCAAGGACATAGATAGGGAGAAGTGACTTAGTGGCTCGCCTTGAAATGCTGGAATCAACATTTCATTCTACTACAAAGGAATAGAAAATAAAAAAAAAAAATGTCAATGAGCTTTAATGAATATTTGTTAATTATTATGAACTACATGTATATAGCAGAAACTGGGCTTCGGGTCAGTCCCTCAAAGCTAACCCAGAAACTCATAGTTCAACAGGTCCTCAACCAAGTAGTCCACAACCTACAAGGTTAGGACTGTCCACATCTCAAGAGCCAGTGTCCAAAAGACCCAGAGGCTTTCCTAAAGAGAGGTTATATTGTAGTTTTCGTTCCAAAATTATTTCAAAAATCACAATTTTTATTCTATTTTACTTAATTTCATGATGTGTGTGTGTGTGTGTCAGTGCATGTACAGAGGTCAGAAAACACAATTTGCGGGAGTCAGTTCTCTCCTTCCACCATGTGGGATCCGGGGATCAAACTCACGCTGGCCCTGACAGCAAGTGCCATTATCTGCCGAGCCATCTCTAAAGCCCAAGATCAGAATTTTTCAAAAGCATACTGGTAGTTCTTTCTGTTTTCTGCTTTTAATCCAGAGGTGGGATGCAGGGATCCAGGGCCTGAAGGAGTTTTTGGTGATGGGTCCTGGAATAAGACTATGAAAGAAAATAGGCCACTAATCCTGATAAACTCCCACCGCAGCCCTGGACCCCATGTGTGGTCCCACTAGGTTCTTCCTCTCTTAGTGTCACTCAGGGGTGTTGTTGATAATTTCTCAGAAGAGATGAGAAACTACAAGGGTGAGGGAGAATGAGTAATATGGGAGACAGAAGGGTGGAGGCAGCCATCACTGACTAAATATGTTCTGTCAGGCATGTTACACACGCTTTCTCTCAGTTCCATCAGGACTCAGAAACAGCACACCAGGTACAGCACTTTGGGATGCTCAGTGCTATGAACTGAAGGGGCCTCTGAGGCCTCAGAAGCAAAGTCTCTGTTATGTACCTGTCTCCATCCTCCCAAAGCTCATCAGAGGGAGCAGAATTCCTCCTCTCCAAGGCTATGGGGACATGAATGCCCTTCTGTAAGGTGAGCCAGAAAACAAAGGAGGGTCACCCTTGCTCTTCTCGTGTCTTGTTTCAGAACTGTCCCCTACACCTGGGAGGAAGGTACGTGGATGCTTCCTTCCCCCTGCCTATTAGCACCCTTTATGTTCAGTCACATTTCTCCAACGCTGTCTTTTCCTCACCCAACTAAAGCATAAAAATGGACAGCATGGAACTGGACTCATGGTTCAGTGATTAAGACCTCTCGTTGTTCTTCCCCACGACCCAAGGTCAGTTCCCAGTATACACAATGACTGGCTGTCTCAGTTGTCTGTAACTTCAGCTCCAGGGGACCTGATGTCCATGCCCTCTTCTGGCCTCCACAGGCCCACCCCCCATCATACACATATATACTATACACACACAGATATATATATACACACACATAAATAAATAATAAAATAAATCTTTAAAAACAAATACATTTCCTGGACTTTCGTTTTTAATACCTGAAGGTTCTTGTGTTATATAAAGCTTGGAAAATATTACATCTGTTTTGCTTTTCTCTTGCTCTCCTGGCTTCTGCCATCCTTATGAGGAGCCATGTCACAGCTGTTCTGCCTCTACCATCTTTATTAGATTCTGGGATGATGGTGGTTCCACAAGGTCATACCGTTGTAATAAGCCTCTCTGGGGTTCTTCACTCCAGCCTCATTTTCAAATACGTGTTTTTGGGCTATCCTACCCTCTGACTGAAAAGCCTTCTCTGATTGGTTTTATCATCCAATGAAACCAAGATGTGGTTGGATGTGGGTGATGTTCACCAGGGAAAGGACTCAAGTCTCCAGTGGATGACAAGCAGCCTACAAAGTAAACAAAAGGATTGTTTCTGTTTTCTTCCTCAGAACATTAATGATTCTTTTACACCTCATATCCCAGTCTGTTCTCCATCGCTATGATAAACTTCATGACCAGAATTAACTTGGGAAGGAAACGGTTCATTAAGCTTACAGGTTTGAGAGAGTCGATCATCAGGCAAGGAACTCAAGGCGGCAGGAAACCTGAAGGACAAACTGAAGCTGACCCCATGAAGGAATGCTGCTTCCTGGTTTGTTCTCCACTGTTCGCTCAGCCTGCTTCATCCTCCCGACCAGGAAAACCTGCTTAGGACGCTCCTGGGCCCTCTCACATCAATCTTAGTCAGGAACATGCTCTGCTGACATGCCCACAGGACAATCTGATTAAGGCCGTTTTCTCAGTTGAGATTCCCTCTTCCCTGATGACCCTAGCTTGTGTTGAGTCAAGCAAATCTAACAAGAACAACTTGCAATTTCTCCTTTAAGTTTCACTAGATATACAATGTTCTTTGGCATTGGAACGAGGGAAATGTTGCTTATTTAAGAGTGAGAATTCTGCCAGCTAACATGGAACCCTTTCACTGTATCCTTGCGTATACAAAGAAATTTGTTTGAATGGCCGAAACCTACCCACAACCTTTCAGAGCCAGAATAATAAGAACCACACAGGCACACATCTACTTTAAGGCCCAGGTCACACCATAGAGGGGATATCACTTATAATAAGATCTGGGCTCAAATTCTAGGCCTTACTTTTGACAAATGAAGACCTTGAGATACTTCCTTAATTCCTCTGAAATTTCTCTTCTTGTGATGAAAACCTAGACAGGTGATTAGCCTTGGAGAAGTGAGCTCTGTTTTACTTCTTTGCCTGTACTCAGCAATCTAGGCTCTCTACATCCTTCACCCCATCTACTTTTCCCTTTAAAAAGAATCCTTTTAAAAGTGTGCACACTATAGAATCAACTCTGAGAGGAACAAAATCCTTTGTCACATGAAGCACAGCCACTGGGTCTGTGTTTTCCAATATGGTAATTACCTGCTGCGTGTGGCCACTTAGCAGTAACTAAGTAAAACAGAGCAATTCAGTATCACAGTCATGCTAGCCACACCATTGGTGCTCAGGAGCTGCAAGTAACTGGTGACTGGGCTGGGGACATCACCGAGACAGAATATTTCATCTAGTGGAGAGTTCTGGTGGCTAACATAACCTTAGGTTCCTGTGATTTCATCCATGCCATGGCTAACTGTGTATATGCACACAGTAGGAACTCAGTAAGCACTCCATGCCTTAAGTACTGTGGTTTCATATATAGACATTGGAAATGGCATGCGAATCCCAAAGCTTGTTTTTCAATTCCCAGTAGCTTACCTTGAGTAGGTTATTTATATTCTATGACCTATAGTTTTAGCTTCTACAACTTTTAAAAATTTTTCTATTCTTTAATCAGTTTTTTACAGTCATTATCATTTACAGTCATTATCCCCCTCCTGGTCTGCCCTCTGACTGTTCCTCATCTCCCTACACCCCATCCCCCATCTTCAAAAGGATGTCCCCACCCCCACCCCTACCCCACCAGACCTTCCCACTTCCAGGGGCCTCAAGTCTCTCAAGGGTCCGCTGCATCTTCTCTTACTGAGGACAGACTAGGAAGTCCTCTACTATATATGTTGGGAGCCTCCTCTCAGCTGGTGTATGCTGCCTAGTTGGTGGCTCAGTGTCTGAGAGATCTCTGGAGTCCAGGTTAGTTGAGACTGCTGGTCTTCCTATGGGGTTGCCCTCCTCTTCAGCTTCTTCTAGCTTTTTCCTAATTTAACCCCAGGGCTCCCCAGATTCTGTCCATTGGTTGGGTGTAAGTATCTGCATCTGACTCTTTCAGCTGCTTGTTGGGTCTCTTGGATCGCCAGCCATGCTAGGCTCCTGTCTGTAAGCACACCATAGCATCAGTAAGAGTGTCAGGCCTTCTATAAATTTAAAAACAACAAAGCAATAATATCTTGTATGAAGTTCTTTTTATTTATTTTGAGAGATGCATTAAGTTTATATCTTATAGAGAAACCAGTTCCTTCCCTTCCCCCACCCCCACCCCCCGACTCTACCATACTCCTGTACTCAGGTTGGCCTTTCCAATTCTTTGTGTAGTGGATAGTAACCTCGAATTCCTAATTATCCTGCTTCTATCTTCTGCATTCTGAGATTATGGGAATGAGCCAGCAAGCCCAGTTTATGCAGTACTAGGGAGCAAACCCAAGGCCTTGTGCATGCTAGGCAAACATTCTGCAAATTGGGTGACATTCCTACCCTGACTGTTGCAGTTCTAAAACTCAAAGTTTCAAAACCTACAAGCCAGCTTACTGCTAGGCAGACAATGACACTTGGTCAGTCTACCTATGGGGTCCTTCTAGTTATAAAATGGTCCTAGACAACCCTGAGAATGGAGGCCAAGACTCCTCACACTTCTACAACCAGCAGGGAAGTATGGAAGAGTTCAGACATTGGAATCAGCTCTACACCTGGTCCTGATCCTAATGCCATCACTCAATTTGCATGTGAACTTAAGTCTCTCATTTCTCTCAGATTCAGTTTCCCTCTTGTCAGAAATCAAGTATTCTAGTATAAGTTGTTACTTCATGTGCCATGATGGTTAGAGGCTTTGTAGTGTGAGCACTTGGAACCACACTGGAAGTTAAGCTGGGAGATTCTGAAGAAGCTACTAGAGTCACCCGTTAGTGAGCCTGGGATTCATTCAGCAAGGCATCTGCCAAGTGGCAGCTACTTGCCTAGGAGCCATCCAGTTCCTCATTACAACTTCCACAGTCTTAGCCACAGACTTGTGCCTAACAGACAACAGGGAAGACTAGTTAGAGTGTGTCAACTTTCCTGCCCTGGCTGGGAGAAAGTGACTGACACAGCAAGTTTACTAGTTCACAAACTAATCCTCATCACCAAAGTAGGCTTTTGACAGTGCTCTGGTAAGAAAGCAAGAGAGGGGGAAATGGAATAAAAAGAAATGGCCCCATGTTGCCGAGACAGCTCTCTATTTAGACAATTAAATCTGGAAAAGCAAGACAGTTCCTGTAATCACCTCCCACACCCCCTACTCAGAGAACAAAAGGTTTTGTTGAAAGTATTCATGCAGATATTAATACCGACACTTTAATGAGCCCCTCAGCAAACGCATCAGCCAGCCATGCTGTTGCAGTGGGAAGGGTACAAAGGCATATCTCCAAACATTCGTCACTTGCAAGTTAACCCCCCAGTCACATAGCTGCCTACACCTAATGGCTGATTCAGAAATATTCCTTGACACTCCTGTGGCTAAAGGAGACAGACCGCGTTGGAAAGTACAGAGAAGGAAAAGTATGCTTTTATGAAAGACCTTCACATCTCAGGAGAGTTTTGAGGCAACTGGGGTTACTTATTATAGGTCAACGGATGGATTAAAGGTAGCAGAATTTCTAGTACTGCCCAACTCTTGTAGAGTGCCAGGCAGGACAGTGAGCATTGTCTCTATCCTATCGGGCTGAATCTTCACTTAAATCCCAGAGGGGGGGGGGCAGGAGGAGGGGAAGGGATATATTTGTAATGCCTGTTGTACAGTAGAGGAAACTGAGGCCCAAAGGCTAGGAAGGATTTTGTCTAGTCTCATTGACTAAAATGGTAGAACCAGAGATTTGCATCTAGGCTCTAAGTGAGACTTGGATATACATATGAATATAGTCACTATATGTATTATATATAACTATCCTTAGTCATTCTATATATTTGTGTGTGTGTGTGTGTGTGTGTGTATGTGTGTGTGTGTGTGTGTGTGTGTGTGTGTATGTGTGTGTGTGTGTGTGTGTGTGTGTGTGTGTGTGTGTGTGTTTGAATGTGAATTTGTTTCCTCCTTATGGAAAAGTTCATATAAGAGACCAGAGCTTAATTCCCAGGCCTACGACTGTTCTAGCTATTCCCCTTTTCTTCTTTCTACATGCTGATTTATACAAATAACATGGTCCTTATAAGAGCCACCAACAATGAAAGAAAATGGATTCATAAATGTGAATGGGAGACTATGGTCCTAGCCACTCCAGACAGGTACTTAGGCAAATTATAAATTCAAAGCCATTCTAGGCAATTTAATGAGATCCTATCTCAATGTAAAAAGCACAAAAGGGCTGGGGACGCAGCACCGAGGTAGAGTATTTGCCAAGAATGCACAAGGCTATAGATTCAGTTTCCAGTATGATGGGGGGGGGGGTGAAAAGGAAAAGAGAAAGCAGACTTGGTTTGACTCCTCGCTTTCATGCTTAATTACTAGCTACAAAATGAAGCTATCTGTGACTCAGTTTTCTTGCCTTTAAAATGGGGGTGACATTCCTTATCTCACTACTGAGATACCGTGAGGCACTCAATAAACTAGCTAACCTGCTCCTCTCCTCACTTTCTTCCATACTGCCTGGTTTAGTCCTTGAAAAAACTTATTTAATAACATAGTCGCATTCTACCAAGGAGGAATGGAGAGTGCGAAAGGGGAAATATGAAGCTGCCAGCAAGCCAACGTCTTCAGCAGAATCCAAATGCAGATCGGTCTTTCTCCAAAGACTGAGCCTGTCTATTACGGATAAACAGGAAAGGGCAAGGCTAAGGGATCCGAATGGACTGAGAGCTTTTCAGTCTCCTTTGACTGTTCCACTGGAGAGCTGTTGAGAAAATTATCCCAATCATGTTAATGAGCAATTGAGTGTGGACTTTCTCTGGGGGAAAGATAGCCAACAAAAGCTCTGGTTGGGGCTGGCAGCCAAGAGCTGAGAGTTATCACAGCTGGTACTACCGAAGGGCTCTCGGCTGGAATAATCAACCCAATTGCCTCCCCACAGGAGTGAACTGGGGCTCATAAATTGTAACCATATAGCTTATGGAAAATGGCTCTTGCATTCCCTGGTGAAGTGTTTTCAAGACCATCTGGTGCTGAGTAGTATCCTTGCAAACTCTAAGTGTACTAGTCCAGGGAAATCATATGCCAAAGCTTAGATATTGGTTTAGCAGAGTCAGGTCTGAATCCAGCCCTCATCAGAGCTGAGCATGGGGCACAGGATACAGTTGTTAACCACTCTGATTCCGGGCTCTTCTCTTATGAAAAGGAGTTAACAAGATTTATGTGACAACAAAGGGACTGGGCAGGTAAAAAAAATGTTTATCTGTTTGTTTGATTGCTTGCTTGCTTTTGGTGCTGAGGATGACCAAGGGCCATAAATGTACTACTGGGCATGTGCTGTATAGCTGCAGCCCCCACCCCATCATTAACACAAGTTCTTAATAAAGGGCCTGGCACAAAATAGGCACTCCCATACTTGAGTGTTCTTCTGCTAGAAGAGATCTCTCTGGGGAAGGGAATGGAGAGAAAAAAGTCGTTCTCACAGAAAACTGAGTTGATTGGCATTTCCCTGCTGGGAAATGACAGTTTCCCGACTCAGAGACTGGTGGACTTGAGTAAGCAAATCATTTTTCCCCTGGGCCATGGGTCTACTTTCATCGGTTTGGTATCCCTCTCACCTACTACCCCTATTCTACAGACGTGTGTTTCCTCTTTTTCTTCCTACCCACACAATCCCTTTATTAAATACTTTCACTATCTCATTTAACAGTAACAATAAATGAGCAGTCTCATGTGACCTTCAGCAACTCATTTGAGTAGATGTTACTGCTACCCCATTTTATAGATGAGTTAAAGTCATAAAGGGGTCATTTAGCAAAAGGATATGGGAGAATCAAGACTCTCGGTCTGGCATAACTAATTCTAATGGTTTAAGTGCTATCGTGGTCAAGTATTCATTGTTAGATTACCCTGAAAGCATTTAGATGACCAGGCTGGGTTGCTAGTCTCTTTAGGAACTCAGTCATTGCTTCTTGGAGTTACACATTTTTCCAGCTGCATCTCTCTAGCAGAGGTATGAAACCTTCATTGCAAAGTCACTGATCATCTTTTCTAAGCCCCTGTAGGTTACCTGACAAGAACCACTGACTTGTAGTTCCCCTGACTGCCTAGCCAGTCTCTCCTCCCTCACATTGTAGAGTCCTGGCCTCTCCTCCCCTAGCCCAGCACTCAGTAGGTAGTTACTATGGTCTTGCAGATGTGGGGTTGAGCTTATATCATAACCTCTTTTTGCTGGGTCAAGTCTAAACACATTAGCATTGCAGTCTAGGTTCATTGTTAGCTCAATTTCTTTTGGACATCTGTTCTTGCTGATTTTGCCTAGTGCCTTCTGCAAAGTTCCCTTATGTCTTTTCTACCTGGAACTCTCTACTTCTTCTAGAGCCAAATGCCATTTCATTGTCTAGAATTTTGCTTATCACCCATTTGAGTTCGGTCTCTTATATCATCCCTAATTGACTCACTGATGATACCAGCCTTAACATGTATCATACTATATTCTTTTGCAATATGGTTGTGAGGTTTGGAGAAGATGGGGAAATTGTCTTAACCAACATCTAACATAGTGGTCAACCCCTAGAATGTCTCATCCTTCCAGCCGTGGATTCAAAGTCACATGTGCCAAGACCAATATATCTATCTTAGTGAGTCTCTCCTTCCACGCCCCATATCTCACCATTCCAGCAGTAAACTAGCTCTTCAGCAATCAGATATACTGTACTGAGGAGATAGTCAAAGCTCTTCTCAACCTTCTCTACAACCGTCTAGCCGAGTGGCAGCGACCAATCTAAAACTTAATGCCAGCCTGACTATTTGGGATTTCTATCATTCCTCCCTAGGGACTCAGCCACCGTCTTGACTCCCAAGGCAGCATTCCTGTCTCTGGCTGTCTCTCCTGTTGGGTTTGTGATCCCTATCCAGTCAACAACCTAAGTCTCAGATGCCTTGGCCGCAAAAGCCGGCAATAATAATCACCTGTACATGTTGTTGAGGGTATACCAATAGTAAAATGATACACGGTAGGGGGCTAGAGAGATGGCTTAGCAGTTAATAACACTGGCTACTCTTGCAGAGGACTCAGGTTTGATTCCCAGCACCTACAAGGCTGTTCACAACTATCTCAGACTCTTGTTCTAGGAGATACAATGTCTCTGGGCTCTGAGAGCCCTGCACTCATGTGCTGCACCCACACACAGATACACATGTATGCATAGAATCTAATAAAACATCCTTAAAGAATATACTATTTTAGAATAATATTAATGTGATAGGAATAGGATAGACATAGCACACAATTACTGTTAATCACTACTATCCTAGAGCTGTAAGAGTTCTAGAAACAGGATCCTACAGAGGGGACTCCTCACCCGCCAGTGCCCCAGTACCAACCCAGATTCCTGAGACCAGACACCAGTTACTCTGTGTTTAATATCACAAAGAAGGGTAAATGTATATCTCTCTTATATCTCTCTCTTTCTCAACTTGGCAGGCACAAGGTCAGGATGTCTGCCTTATCCTTATTACTCTCCACTGAGTACAGTGCTTACTGTGTGATATATGCTCAGTACATTACTTTATAATACTTTGGATTTTACTATATAATGCCCTCTTTTAGTTACTCTTCTGTTGCTGTGAAGAGACACTGTCTTAGTTAGGGTTTAATACTGTGAAGAGACACCATGACCATGGCAACCCTTATAAAGAAAAACATTTATTTTGAGCTGGCTTACAGTTTCAGAGGTTCAGTCCATTATCGTCATGGCAGGAAGCATGGCAGTAAATGGGCCAACATGTTGCTGGAAACTAAGCTGAGAGTTGTATGTCTTGATCCAAAAGAAGCAAAGAGGAGACTGTATTCCACATTGGACAGAGCTTGAACATAAAAGTGCACCTCCATAGTGACATACTTTCTCCAAAAAGGCCATACCTACTCCAACAAGGCTATACCTTCTAATAGTGCTATTCTCTATGTGCTAAGCATTCACACACATGGGTCTGGGGTGGTCATACCTATCCAAACCACCACAGGCACCATGACCAAAGCAGTTCATAAAAGAAAGCATTAAACTTAGAGCTTGCTTACAGTTTCAAAGGGTTAGTCCATTGTCATTACATCATGAAGCACTGCAGCAGGCTTCTCAGATGGGGCTGAGAGCTTACATCTTGATCAGAAGACAAGCAGAGAGAGAGAGACTGTGCCTGATGTGGGCTTTTTCAATCTCAAAGCTCACCAGCAGTGACACACCTCCCAAGATCACAGTTCCTAATCTTGCCCAAACAGTGCTACCAAATTGGAACCAAGTATTTAAATATGTGAGACTATGGGGGCCATTTTCATTCAAACCAGCACCTGCCCTCGGTAAACTCCAATTTATAACACAGGTGTGGAGGCATAGAGATGCTGCATACCAGAGACCACACTAGTGCATCAGTAGCCCACCTTGTTCCTTCAGCCTGATGAGCACTAGGAGGCTCTTCTTATTCTCTGCAGCTTCAGGAAGACAAGAGGATTGCCAATGTACAGTATTATTCACAGGTGGGGTATAGCCCATTTTATACAAGAAATCACACAAGAAATATATCAAGCTCAATGTATTTTAAAATAAAATGATTTAAATTTTTTTAAAAATTAAAAGATCATTCCCAAGTCCCAGCTCAATGCAACGTAGCTCCAGGTGGCCGTGGACCACTTCTCTCATCAACCATGTGGATGTAGCATTTATATGGAGCAGCAACTCATCTCTGTAGGTCTGGGTTCTCTCTGAGTCAAAGTCTGTCTCTATAACCTCACTCCTGAGCTTCTTTTCTCTCAGAATCCTCACCCCTAGGGAACTGGGGTTGGTGTCAGTTCTATTCTACCAGTATCTGTTAAATAACAGTAAAATGCATGAGTTTGTCATTTAGCACAGCCACCCTAGTCATTTTCTTCCTTGTATCAAGAATTGGATGCTGGGTGTGTGATCAGAGTAAACTGTTCTTGTCTTGATGCAGTCAGACCAGAAAACAGAAGCATTCAAGAGCATCCTAATGCTGCTCTTTGTCCTACTGCTACTGCATTTGTCTGTAGTGCTGAGGATCACACTCAGAGCTTCACACATGTGACACTTGCATTGTCTGTGTGTGTGTGTGTGTGTGTGGTGTGTATGTGTGTGTAAGTCATGTAAGGTTTTCTATGCTCCAAGACATGTATTATCAAATAAAAATATGACTACCACCAGATTTGGAAAAAAACAAAACAAAACAAGCAAAATTAATTTACTTTTTGTCAGACAGAAGGAAGTCACATCACCCAATACACCAGTTTAGTTGGCGCCCTGAGGCAGAAGTTGAAAGGCCTATGTGATAAGGGAAAGGAAATGAGATTACGACATAAAGCAAGGTTCTTGGTTCAAGACTCCGTGGTTAGCAGATGGCACAGCTTCTTTTGCCAGTGCTCTGGCAAAATACCTGTCAGAAGCAATATAAAGAAGAACAGCTTGTTTTAGATGATGGTTTAAAGGGACACAGTCAGTCCTGGTGGAGAAATCATAGCAAGGAACAGGAGGCAACTGGTTACCTTATAGCTCTTTACTCAGGAAGAAGAAACAAACAGATGCTGGTTGGCTCATTTTCTCCCTTTTTCCTTTTTATTCACTCTAGGACCCTAGTCCATAGGACAGAGCCATCCATATTCAGGGTGAGTCTTCCCTCCCCAGTTAATCTCTTTGTGTCCAGTCAAGTTGACAGTGAAGACTAGCCATCACAGCTGATGAACTAGCTCTTATCTTCTTTGTTATTCTACCATGCTGACCAAAATCCCAGAAGAGTTCTCAAGGAAGTCCACAATGCCCACATCAACTCTCTGGTGTAATCCAGGGTCCTAGCGCAGGAGATTTCCCATGAAGATAGCTCAGATTGGCAATGACTCGCAACAATTTGTTTCCTACGTGAAACTTATAGATAGGAACTGTAAGAATATCAAATATGAGTTGTTTCTAGCAAATACTATAAAACTTGTGTTTAGGACAAGAAATTAAAATCATTTTATCTCTCCTACTTTGTAAGACAAATGTTTTAATCCTCCCCACCCAGTAAAACGTTTTGGTTACACAGAGGTCCACTGCTCTAGTCTAGAATTTGCTACTAGGAGCAGTAACCCTTTCCTAGGAAGAGTTACCCCTTGCCCTTTCTTTCATTTCCTATGTGCCAATTATTTTCAGCCAGTGGGGAAAAGACAGAGCCATCACCTGAGTTAGAATAAAAGTCAAGTGCTCTTCCTGAGAGCACTCTCTTGATCAAGGGTAAAGTTTATTTTGTCCAGATATTTCAGCTGAAGTAGCAGCCCTGTTGCAACCCCATACCTATTTCTAGCAGAACTGAAATTCAGACAAGAAATGACAAAGATACACATTGGTTTCAAAGTTCCCACCTCTTTGGGTGGCCAAATTTTATTGAAAGCCTCAAAAATTAAATAGGACAAAGGGTGAGTATAGGTACCACTGCAGGAAATCATCCTCAACACAAAGCAGATAAAACTCAGATTCTCTGGAAATTTCACCAAGTGATGCAAATGAACCTTATCATTTCATCAGAGCCTTTCTTGAAGACTATGACAAGGGGAATTCACAGAGCAAAGATATGCAAAACCTAATAAAAACGCAATTCTCTTAAATCTTTCAAACTTCCCTTTTTAGAGCGCACTTGAAATGATTGTATGACTTCAGAGGATATATATATTTTTTTAATTGCAAACTGTATTAGCATTGGCTTAATCCCTCCAGCATGGTATTAACAGCAACCAAAAGTAATACAGCTTTTCAACTAGAATCACTTACATTGAAAATGAGAAATTGAGTACGAAGAAAGACTTCCTTTAAAATGAAAAAATTTAAGTTTCAGTATGTATAGTGAAAGAAGACGAATTTTCATTGCATTTCCCCCTTACTGTTAAATATACAGACTATAACATCTTTAAAAATAAAATAACTATATAAAAGAATTTTAATAAGAAACATTCAAATGGGAAATTAGAAAAGATTAATCGAGAAATTTACTGGGTCAATAATGTTTTAACTTACAATTATTCAAACATTTATTATGTACCTCCAATTGGTGAGCCAATATTGTCTTAATTTTGATCTCCACAGTAAACTGTAGTACTTTCTCTTAGAAGGAAACATGATAAACTCGACTGACCACTGGTTGGTGCTTTGGGAAAAACTTAAATGAGATAAACACAAAATTACCACGTGAAAGCTTGCTTTCCAAACGAACACTGCATCTACTTCACTGAAACTCAGGGATCCAGAGTAAAGGCCCTGGGATGTGTTCACCACACAGAACTTCAGCTGCACCGCTGAACCCTCCTGCTGCGTACTTCTTTTTGAGATTCCTCGTATAAACATCTAATACAAGTGAAACAAGACTTGATGCATTTATGGTATAACTAGCTTTATGAAAACACTCCGTGATGCCAATACAAACACACACACATACATACCCACACACACTTAGAGGAAGGGAAGGAAGGAAGGAAGGAAGGAAGGAAGGAAGGAAGGAAGGAAGGAAGGAAGGAAGGAAGGAAGGAAGGAAGGAAGGGGAAAGCTTGGGCAGACTCAGTGCCTTTCTGCAGAGCCACCTTTCATAGTTTCTTCAGGACTTTCATAATGACACACAATATTGAAACGCCCAAATGAGGAAGTCTCAGGGATGCCGACTATCACTATGCTAACTAAACCCAATGCCAGTTTTCATCAGAAGTAATTACAAGATTTTGTGGCTTGATGTCAGCAAAGCAAAGTGTACAATTTTGCTTTAAGAATGGTTTCATTCTGTAATATCCTAATAATGCTGTGATCTCCACTTCAGTAAACACTGATATAACCACAAATAGCTACCAGGTGGCTATGGATATTTGCAAGTACTGTGTTTCCTAAGTTGCCCTCGTCAGGGTATTTTATCCCAGCAACAGGGTATGTTATTCCAGCAACGCAAAAAGGAACTACTGCAGAGGCTTTCTGGGGACTGACTACAGGTAATCACAATGCAGAGCCTGAGACCTCCCTGTGAGTCCTTTCATGACTGTGGCCCGAAGCAGCTGTGATGTCAGTGTTGTCATTCTCTTGTCTCAGCCCAGCTTTCTGAGAGTAAGAAACTGCAAATGATGTCTCCATGTTCACACAGACTATGATGGGTAGCTAGGCATGCTGGTCATCTTTATGTCTCCTTCCTGCAGGACTGGACAGGTCCAATATGCATACATACCCTTTATCCCCCATCTGTATGCAGCCCTGATAATATTCAGCTCTAAAACTAGGATGATGTAATCTATCACCTTGGATTCTCTAAGTCCTCACTACTTGCAGTGTGGTCCACAGACAAGCCTACCAGTAGCACTGGGATCCAGCTGGAAATACAGAACTTCAGATATACTAAATTATAGTCTCATTAACAAACATACACATTAAAGTTTGAAAATCCTGAATTAAAGGATGTGGAGGTGTTCTGAAAACTGTGAAGTCAGGTGTACCATGTTAAGAGTAATATGATAAAACTGAGTGAGTAGCTATGATGCTATGCTGTCTTGCCAAGACAGGCATTTCCCTAAGTAAATTGGTTTATGGAATCACAGTTATATGAAACATATAAAATCTTTCTTAAATTTTACTTTTAAGATTATGATATGATTACATTTCTCCCTTCCCATTCCTCCCTCCAAACATACTCCTTCTTGCTTTCCTTCAAATTCATGGCTTCTTTTTTCACCAATTATTATTATATGCATGCATGTGTATGTATATATATATATATATATATGTATGTATATATATATTCCAGTCTATATAATGTTACTTGTATTATGCTTTTCAAGGCTAGTTGTTTGGCACTGGACAACCAATTGGTGTACTATTCCCTCCAGAAGTTGATCACTTTTCATGCTCTCAGCTTTCCTCCATTGCGGATAGTTCTTTGTGTAAAGTTGAGGCTTTATGATTTATGAAGGGAGAAAGTCCCTTCATTTTGGCATGTCCATTGGTATGTTCTCATTCAGCTTACATTTGGGCAGTTATGTTGATGAGACTTGATGGGTAGGATTTCTGATATTAGTAGGAGACATGAACTTACAACAAACTCTCTGGCTCTTACAATCATTTGGCACTCCCCCATGCCCCTGCACTGTTTCTTGAGTCTTTGGTGCAGTGAAATCTTGTCTATATATATATACATTGAGATTGGGATTAATAACCCTGCATTTTGATTGGATGTAGTTTTGTGTAGTGGTCTCCCTCTGTTGCAAAGAAAAGTTTCCTTGATGAGGGTAAGGACTCTGGGCTTGGCCTGGACTTTTGAGATCTCAAAGACCATCCCCAATAATACACTTCCTCCAATAAGGCCATACCTTCTGTCTTGGTTAGGGTTTTATGTGCCTAGCCTCTAACAGCTGAGCTATCTCTCCATCCCACTAGTTAGGGTTTTACTGCTGTAACAAACCACCACAAGTAAGAAACAAGTTGGGGAAGAAAGGCTTATTTAGCTTATAGTTCCACAGTGCTGTTTATTATTGAAGGCAGTCAAGACAGGAACTCAAACAGGGCAGGAATCTGGTGGCAGAAGCTGATGCAGAAGGAATGGAGGGTGCTGCTTACTGGCTTGCTTCTTATGGCCTGTTTTATTATAGAACCCAGGATCATCAGCCCAGGAATGGCACCACCCACAATGAGCTGAGCCCTTCCCCACTGATCACTAGTTAAGAAAAAGCTTTACTGCTGGATGTCATGGAGACATTTTATCAACTAAGGTTCCTTCCTCTTTCATGTCTCTAGATTGTATCAAGTTGACACACAAAATGAGTTTAGAAGGTGTACCTCCTTTCAAATAGTCACAATCCCTTGTGACTAAACATTCAAATATATGAGTCTATGGGGGTTGTTCTTATTCAAGTCACTATATTCCACTCCCTGGCCCCCATAGGCTTATAGCCATATCATAATTTAAAAAGTGCATCCAGTCCAAGATCAAAAGTTCTCGATCTATCAGTTTCAACAATGTTTAAAAGTACAAAGTCACTTTTGAGACTCATGGCAATTTTTTTTCTTGGACATTTTCTTTCTTTCTTCCTTTCTTCCTTCTTTCCTTCCTTCCTTCCTTCCTTCCTTCCTTTCTTTCTTTTTCTTTTTCTTTTTTTGAGACAGGGTTTCTCTGTGCACTCCTGGCTGTCCTGGAACTCAGTCTGTAGACCAGACTGGTGTTGAACTCAGAAATCTGCCTGCCTCTGCCTCCCAAGTGCTGGGATTAAAGGTGTGCACCACCACCGCCTGCCCATTTCAAATGTTTTCCCCTTTCCAGGTCTCCTCTTTAGAAACCCCCTATCTTACGCCCCCTTCCCCCTTCCTCTCCAAGGGTGCTCCCCCTCCCACCCACCAACTCCCAGTAAAAGAAAAATCAGAAAGCTAATCACACACTTACAGCATACAGAATATACATTACCATTCCAAAAGAGAGAAAAAGGAGTAAAGTCAGGAAATCCTGGATCAAAGCAAGACTGAAAGCCATCAGGACAAACCTTAAATTCTACTTCTATCTATGTCTGATGCCAAAAACACTCTCCAGGTCTCCAGCTTCTTTCAGCTTTATTGACTATAATACACTTCTCTCTCGCTCATTACACTCATGCTCCACAGCTTTCTCCAGCAGGTATACCAACTTTGGCATCTCCAACATCTTGGGGTTTCCAAGGCAATCTACACTTCTAGCTTTATACTTTCACTGAGTGGTCTCTCTGCACATCAGAGGAAAGAGGGAGATTCTACAACTTCTTTCTTTTACCTTTGACTCTAAAGCCAGAACCATGTGGCTAAAGCTGCCAAGTCTGGAGCTTGATCCCCTTGTTTAATAACATTTGCACCAGCTTTTTGGTTTCCTTCACTGCTTAAGATTTTGTTTAATTCCTTTCCCTAAGTTAGAAGCTCATCTAGGTGAGATAGCTTTTATCATGGCAGGGAGCATAGCAGCATACATGTAGACATGATGCTGGAGCAGTAGCTGAGAGCTACATCCTGATCTATGGACAGAAAGAGAGAGACAGAGACACAGAGAGACAGCGACAGAGAGACAGCGACATAGAGAGAGACAGAGACTGAGAGGGAGAAAGGAGAGAGACAGAGACAGAGAGACAGAGAGAGGGAGAGGCAGAGACAGACAGAGAGAGATAGAGTGATCACCACTCACTTTATTTCATTTAGCATCAGATTTTTCTTTAAGCATTCGATCTCTTTGAGCAGTGGACATAGCTCCATTATACTTTCTTCCTGGTGCTATTTTTCTGCTCAAACCATACATTTTATATTTTTTCTTTGCTCTGGTTGCTTCTTTTCATTAGAGATCTGCATAACAGTGACCACTAATAACCACATGACAGACTCAATACTAGACTGTCTTGAAATCTCCTCTGCCAATACCATCACTTTAAAACCCTTCAACTTAGGCAGATTTTTAGACAAGAGCAAAACTCAGCCTCATTCTTTGACAAAATATCACAAGAAAAGTCTTTAACCCAGTTACAAATGTTTTACTCACCTGAAACCCTTGAGACAGGTCCCCACATTGTCCTCTGCATCTCTCTCTCTCTCTCTCTCTCTCTCTCTCTCTCTCTCTCTCTCTCTCTCTCTCTCTCTTTCTCTCTCTCTCTCTCTCCCATGCTGCTATTAGGATGGTTCACGAAGCCACTTAAAGTGTCCAACCAATTTTCTAGTCCAAAGTCCCAAAGTCTTTTATGCTCCCCCAACAAACAGCATAGTCAGGCCTACCAAAGTACTTCTGGTACCAACTTCTTTCTTAGTCATTATTCTATTGCTGTGAAGAAACATGACAAAGGTAAGCTTTATAAAAGAAAACATTTTATTGGGAACACTTTCAGAGGTTTAGTCCAGTTTCATCAGGCAGGGAGCATAGCAGACATGATGATCAAGTAGTAGCTGAGAGCTACATCCTGATCTGCGTGTGTGGGGTGTGGGGGAGACACACACACACACACACACACACACACACAGAGAGAGAGAGAGAGAGAGAGAGAGAGAGAGAGAACAGATAGGCAGGGATAGACACACACAGAGAGACAGACAGACAGATAGAGACAGACTGAGACAGACAGAGATAGGCAGAGTCAGACAGAGACAGACTCTGGATTTGTCATGGGCTATTGAAAACTCAAAAGGTACATATTTCTTCTAACAAGGTCACACGTCCTAAGTCTTTTAAATGTTTCCAATATTGCTACTTCCTGATCACTAAAGTAAGCATTCAAATATATGAGTCTATGGGAGTCTGATGGATTATATATGCTTACTCTAGGGAGTGCACTATTAGGAGGTATAGCCTTGTTGGAGTAGGTGTGTCACTGTGAGCATGGGCTTTAATACCTTCATCTTAGCTACCTGTAAGTCAATATTCTCCTAGCAGCCTTCAGATGAACATGTAGAAAGAAGTCTCAGTTCCTTCTGTACCATACCTGCCTGGGGGCTGCCATGTTCCACCTTGATGATAATGGACTGAACCTTTGAACCTGTAAGCCATTCCCAATCAAATGTTGTTCTTATAAGAGTTGGTTTGGTCATGTTATCTGTTCATAGCAGTAAAACACTAACTAAGACAGGGGGGCATTCTTATTAAAACCACCATAATAACTAACAATCGTATATAGCTATGATACCTATGAACCATATCAACATCAAGAATGTGTCCATAACTCTGAGTATGAAGTAGTGACATGCATACCATGACAGTAGCCAACAGCTCTCTCACTGGATTTAAGACCTACTCAGTAAGAAAGAAACCATGTCTAGCTTCCTACTAAGTACTGGACACTTAGTAACTACTCACTGCTAGTGAAATCATGGTTATTGAAGGAGAGTCTAATAAATTAAAAAAATATTACCAATCTGAAAGTCAAGTTTACTTAAATATCCTGTACTTTGTCTGGCAATATTGCCTTAAGTGGACCCAATTATTCAAATATATTCCCCAAAGTTTTGTGTATTCATTTAGTTGTGTTGTGCTGTCTCCTGACCCTGGGTGAGAGCAAGGAGATGAAGGAATCCCCTGAGCACCTATCATGTCTTAGTCAGTTCAGTCACCAAGAGTGGCTGCAGGGAACTACTCGGCTTCTTAGACACATAGCATCTCAAGCCTGATTATAGACCTGAAGACTCGTTTGCATTACAGTAATTGACACTTTTGGTCAGGCACCTGTAAGTAAGGAATAGTCTAACATTGCTTTTTATCTTTTTCAAAATGATAAATGATACACTTAGAGTAGGGTTAGGTGGACAGAAAAAGTGAGCATAAACAGGGGATTTCCCAGATGTCTCTTGCACCATCATCACCTTGCATGTTAGTTGCAATGCTGAGCTATCGTTATGGTCTTAGTAATACAAGTCCATAGTTTTCACAAGGGTTGCATTGTCCTGGCCATTATTGTGTCAGAATGAATGGTTTCACAGTCCCACAAATCCTCTGTGCTCCACATAACTCTCCTTCCTCCTACTGTTACTCTGGTTTGTTAAAAACAAACAAACAAATAATAAATAAAGACAACAAAAACAATCTTTCTATAAGGAAAATTGAGTTTCCAATGATGAAATGAATACAAAGATGAAATGATATGCCCAATATTGCTAACCTGAGTTTTCAATTCAAGTCTGTCTTCCTTTCCAATCTGAGTTTTCTAAAATGGCCAGGGAAGGAGATGTTGTTATTCTTTGCGATGGTTCCCATTGTAGTCCCTGTTGGGACTTCAGGATGTTGGGACCTTTGACCTACTGAGAAGTCCACGGAGGCCCAGTTCTTTAGCTATACTGTAGTTGAACTTCCAGGGTGAATTTCCCTGTGAGTTGTTTTGTGCCTCATTCATGTGGTTTACAATTTACAAATGGGAAAACTGAGAAATGCTATCAACCCTGAATGGTTTTTTCTAATTATCCCTTAATCAACTGCTAATGGGCCTTAACTGGTAGCCCTAGGCTTCTGATATAGATCCAGCTGGCTGAAGTGAGGGAGAAGCTGAAGTACTGCTGGCCTTATCAGTGGGAAACCTCAAGGTGTGGTGGAAAGTGTCTTTATTTTTCCTGCCCTGCCCTTTTCTCCTAGAGTTCCAGGACAGCCCTGAGGTATCTTGACAGATCTAAGGTAGTCAAAGCAGTGAGGAGCCAAACAAAGAGTGAGCTATTAGCAAGGAGAGGATATTAACCAACAAATGTCCATTGTACATTTACAAAGTACTCAATATTTTGTTGAATCTTCTTGATATTGTGAGGATGGGTGGTGGAGGAAAAGTAAGGATGTGTAGATAGGAGAATTCAGAGTATGCATGAGAGAGGAAGTCATGAACCAGATGGACCTATAGGTTAATAAAAGAGAATAGGAAGTTAACATTACTGATCACTCTCTTAAGAGTCTCTTTTAATTAATTATCATTAAAATGAAGTATTAGAGGGAGGCTCTAGGTATCAAACCTAGGGCCTCATGCATATAAGGCAATGCTACCAACTTAGCAATATCTCCAAAACAGTTTAATAATATACTTCTAATAGTAGCTGCCATGAGTTGTGTATCTATGATGTATACATTAGATCATCAAAATGGCCCAGTAAATGGAGTTTTACTGTATCTATTTAATACATACTGAGGCTAAAAGTCACCGAACTTCCTAGCACTGTAATCATTGGAACTCTGTTCCGTGATGGCTCTTGTCATTTCATTCGCTTATAGTTTGAGATGATGTAATACAAATACATATTTTAAAGATCAAAAGGAAAAGGAAATAAAATCCCATCCTGTGTTAGTAAAGACCCAATCAGGAGAATTATTTTAACAGATAAAATTTAATATACAGAACTGCTGTCTGGGAATTTAAGGATTTAAATGACAAATGATAATGCTAAGGTAATATAGGGATAAGACTATAGGTAGTAGCTACTTACAAGACTAGGTAACAGAAGAAAGAGACTATCATTACAAAATATAACTATGGGGTAAAGACCTTCAAAGAGCTGAAACTCAGACTCTGAGAAGGGACACTAATGCTGTCCCAGAGTTTGAAGGACAAGTTGCATTTACCTGGGCCACAGATCTCTGAGGAAGGGCTGGTTTACTGGTGCCACTCAGCAGGCACAATGACACAGATTCTGTTTTGAAAAAAATGAGAAGTGGGTTGGATTTAACTGCTGACCCTAAAAATGACTGCTACGTTCAGAGTGAACATGTCTTCACTCACACTATAGACTGGAAATAAATATAAACAAGAGTCAGGAAGAAACAATCCATTCTTTTGTCCCTCCATGTGTGCAGGTTTCTCCTAGTGACCCCCATTGTCTGAGTTCAACAGATAACTAGGTGGCCAAGCTAAAATGTCACAGAGTCCTAGTCCTGACATCTCAAAGCATACCTTGTGGTGTACTGAAATGTAACTGAAATTTAGCCTTTAAACACTTCTAACTAGTTTAACACCTTTAACTAGCTTCTAACAAGTTTCTGCTTTCGCTCCTAATTCCCTTTAATCGATTACTAATGTAACAAGACTGTTTGTCTCAGTGCATAGATCATAAAAGCATTTCTCTACCCAAAACTACAGATCTGATTCCTTTAACTGGAAAAGCCATGTTTTATCCTTAGTATCTTAAGCCTTGGCCTAAAGTATTTCTCTCAGTGGTCACCACTATACTTTTGAGTTTCTTCACTACTTTGAGTTTCATACTACCTCAGGGACTCTAAACTCACTTCTTCCTTGCCATGTTCTCTCTCAGTGCTTAATCTAACAGCTTTTCACAACACATCCTTTAGTTATCCCATATCCAAGTCTAAATGGACCACATCCTTGTACCATTTTCTCTTATTTTATACTTCATATATTTCTGTATAAAGTGCTTCACACAAATTTCAGTTATTTAACATTTATTTGCCCATTAGATTTTGAGGTTCATTAGAGGAGAAATTCAGTTCATTTTGTTGTTTCTTACTAAGCACTGGCTGTGACATACAGTCATGATTCTGAAGTACTTGCTGAGCCAGGGATGGGCTTTTCTGTAGTCCGCACATTGTTGACTCTTCATATTGTACTTAAGACACACAGGGATTTACCCTTCCATACCCTATCTCACACAATAGTGGGTAGACATAAGCATGGGTGAAATGTCATTGCCTCTTCGTTTATTATGAATACTCGAGTACAAGGTCATTTACAGATCTAATGGATTCTTTGGTGCATTTCAAGGCACTGATCTGAAGCTGATGGTGGATACCCTAGAATGGGAACTAGGGAGGCTGTAACCACAGCTATGCATGTCAACAACAACCACATAAAGGAGTAATGGAGAGTGAAGGCTATGGATTTCCTGGCTTTAGAACCCATCCATACCATTGTACTAGCCACATGACCTTAGGAAAGCTACTTATTGTATTTAAGCTTATTGAGTATTTATATAAAGTTCAGTACAAACATAGTTGCCAGTGGTAAAAACAAAGTTAAGACATTTACCTAGGGCTGTCTGTGCATGGAAATATAAACACCGAATAAATCTCACCACTTGCTTCTCAGTTAACTCTTTTCCTGTAACAAACCACACCTACCTCCTGTCACTCACTTCCAAAATAGATTATTATTATACAGGGTCCCAAAACCTGAAATCTTTACTTTTTATCTCTATCACACAAGCTTGAGCCTGTCTGTCTTTTGCTCATCCTACTTCTAAGTATAACTCTCAAGTGCTCCCATCTCAAGGGGATTCTTGTACATTAATTTGGATCTTTTAAATGTATTGTATATTTTTCAAAACTACATCTTAGTTCTGTGCTATTCTTTGTTTTGCTAATGAGATTTTGGACACAAACTTGGCTCAGTTGTAATTGCTTAAATCCATTCCAATACATGGTAGAAGGCCCTCTGGGTACTGGTTTAAGACGCTGTAGCACTTTTCACTAGAGACAACCATTCTAGTCAGTTAAAAAAAACACAGAGTTTATTTTAATTAAGTATGGAAGAAGATTATTATTCACCACTATCTACTATTTTCCTCCCTTTAATGCTAGACCTTTACTCCAAGTTTTAACTGAACATTTATTTGGCTACCTGTGTAAGGATTGCTCTTTCCATCCCTTTATGGCTGTGCAGTGTCCCGTGGGTATGATAAGGTTAATGGGATATGTGTGAATATTATGCATTAAGTTTTACGTAATTTACTTAATGTACTTTTCCTCCAGATTTCATTTTAAACTATGTATATGTTGGGTTGGGGATGGGGAATATGTATACATCATTGGAGATGCCCTGGATGCTAGAAACGCAAGTTCTCCCAGGAACAGAAGTTACAGGAGGTGTAAGTTGACCAACATAGCAGCTGGCATGCAAACTCAGGTCCTCTGCAAGAGCAGCAAGTACTCTTAACCTCTGAGCCCCAGCCCTAAAGCCATTTACTTAAAAAGAAAAACAGTAATGGTGCTTACTGTCAAGTCTGAGAGAACTTAAATTCTATTCTTGGGACCCACAATGTAGAAGAAAAGAACTGTTTCTTACAAGGTGTCCTCTGACCTATACATGCATGTTATAATATGCATGCATGCACACATGCACATACACTTACACAGATATACACACACATACATACATACATACATACATACATACATATAACATGGATAAAATAAACGTTAAAGATGCAGTAGCAGCTTCTCTTGGATTACATACTTCCCACTTCCTATGCCCTAGAATATGCGACATACTGGTGGCGACAGCTTCATTGTTAGTGTTAGAGCAACAGGTAGAAATGATAGTAGGATACAGGATGCCAAGAAATTTAAAACTTGAACACTGAAGTAACAGGGCCACCCTATTGCCCTGTAAAACCCATCAGCTTATAATGTTAGGGAAACAAATGACAAGTTTTCTATCTTGCTTAGGCAACTCTCATTTATACTAACAAAATAGCTGAACCAATGTCTCAGTAGAAAATAACCTAGCTTTAAAATTGCCCACACAGTCACATGACTGGGAAGCCTAAAGAGGCACTCTAGCTGAGCTTTTACAAATGATTCCAAAGTTCTGGGCAATTCTGAGACTTGTCTTTTCTTGTACCTTCTATGAAATAGAAGCCTTTTATTGTAAACCCATTTCAAAATGCTGTGAGTCTGATAAGCTTTGTTATGCTTGTCACCGTCAACACTAGCAGTGTTTGTCTCATGTATGCATATTGTCATCAACAAAATAACTGAGGCCACGTTGGGCTCTCCACCAATAGTGCTATAGAAAAATTTGAGTATCTTAACAACGTTCTCATCCAGGGCCTCAGTTCAGGCAGCAGGAGTATGTCTTCATTTCTGTGTTCTAGAATTCACCCTCATTAATCTCGCTGGCTAAACCTAAATCCTGGCTGGTAATGAAGTTAAGGACCTTCTATCTCAAATATGGCCCCAAGGTGGACTGAAGGAAACATCGAGGCAGGAATGTCCCTCTGTTCTCCTTCAGTTCTTTTCTCCTGAAGCAATTTAGAGGAAGGGTGTTTCTAACTTTTGCCTGAAGGAAGTCATAGGCAATCATCTAAGAGGTAACCTCCCCACAGCAGGGAGCAGTTCCTCTTCAGAGAAAAGTTCACAGAGAAGCATCTTCAGAGACCTCAGTTCTGTGTCCCTCAACCCCCATTTAATGTCCTTAGGTGACACTCTTATGTCAGCAACACTGTCTACTACTTAGTTGACCTATTTATTATTCAGATTTGATTTTTTTGGTCTTCATTTTTTTGGGAGTTCTTCATTTTTTAATGAAGGCCCCTATGTCCATAAAACTTTTTATTATATTAAATATTATAACATATATTGGTTTTCACTAACTATATCTGTAAGTTCTTCTCTCAATAATTGGTCTCACGTTTAGAAGTTGCAGACATGAGTCTGGTGTGAGTGAGTAAAAGGGGTTCTTCCTCTCAACAGAGGAACACCTGGCGTTTTAGAGAAGGACTTCTTGTCCAAGTACCACACACGTACTGGAACAGGAAGGATGTTCAGGGAAGCCTTGAGCAGGTGGTGCATGAATTGATTCCCAGCAGAGATGCATCATAGCTTTATGACAGAGCACTTGGACTCTGGGTGAGATCATGCTGAACTTCATCCTGCCAATCATTACCTAGGACCTCAAGGAAGCTCAGTGTAAACCTGGTTGCAAAGGAATGTTTCCCCCACCTGAGATGGAGATGGAGAGGGAAAGGAAGAGGGAGAGAGAGTGAGATTGTTAAAAATAGTGAGTCGGTGTGGTGTGAAAGAAATTAGTCCCCGTAGGCCCTTAGTGAGTGGCCCTATGAGGAGGTGTGGGCTTGTTGGCTGGAGTAGGTGTGGCTTTGTTGGAGAAAGTATGTCACTTAGGAGTGGGCTTTGATTCTCCAAAGCTCAAGTCAGATTACTTCCTGCTGTGGATAAAGATGTGGAACTCTCTGCTCATTCTCAGGTACCAAGTTGGGCTGCATGCTGCCATGCCTTCCTGCCTGGATGATAATGGACTAAGCCTCTGAAATTGTAAGCCAGCCTCAATTAAATAGTTCCTTTATAAGAGTTGATCTGGTCAAGGTGTCTTTCACATCAATAAAACTCTAAGACAGTTCAATTTCCTTCCCCTTTGGTGTGGACTCAGACATCTTTTAAGTCAGTTAGTATACCCTGACCTATATGATGTATGCAGATCAAGAAGAACAGACAGTTGCAAACCCTGTGAGGGCTAAAGTTATGTTTTAAGTTTTAATTACTGTGCTTAGGACATCTATAAAACAAAAATGCCTCTAACCTGTAAGCCCCACTTGTTCAAGGACAATAACTTCCTGGAATGCTGGGGGCTATTGATTATGTAAAATAAGCCATTCATTTTCACTTCTATAAACAAAGTTGGTTACCCTAATTATGTAAGATGTGCTTAGTCACATTTAGGCAGGAAATATATAGATAGGAAGTATGTCAGGATTTATGACTGCTCCCAATTGGAGCAAGGTGAGACCTTTATAAGCACCCAACTAACTTAATTCATGGAAATTCTCTGGGAATCCTGGTATGAACCTGGCTATACCCAGCAGTATCCTGTCCATTATCCTGACTGGTATTTAATAAAGCTTGTTTCCAATTAAATTAAAAAAAAACAAACCCTGTAGTAGTGGTCTTATTTTCACTTGGTAGAATTAACCTCAGACACACCATGTACACGTATCATCTCATTTTGAGTGTGCAAATAGCTGAACACACATTCCACAAACAGCTGGTTTGCTTAGCATGTTCAGAAACAATCAGCACAGGCCAGGTACTCACACTACAGTACAGTAGCCAGTACCTGTTCCAAAGGGAACTAATATTTGAGGAATGCTTAGCCCTGACTTCTGCCTGTCTTTGACTTTCCCAAAGTTCCTTGGTGTTGTGGCCCTTCTTGGCTTCCCTACCTTTAATTATTTTCAAACATGTCCTGGCTTCTTCTGAAACACAATTATAGTATGAGTTGGGCCTCAACCCAATATTAATGAACCCTGGTTTCCAAATGAGACTGTCTCTTATTCTACCCTGGTTGTCTCCTGTGACCTCAGGCATATAGCCCAGAGGGCAGGAGAAGATTGGAGACTTGCTGTTGTTTTGAACTGTGGTGAAAGATGAAATGTTAGAAGATGTTCACTTAACCATGTGGCTCTGAGACCTAGAACACATTTCCTAATGAATCAAAAATATAGAAAGCCAAACTGAGTTCTAATAGATTGCAATCCGGAGAAGCAGGTTGGGGTTTGAAAATATATATGAACTTTCTCCAAATGAACCCAATTCTCCTACCATACCAAGACACCATCACACTGGAAAAGCAAGATTCATATCTAAAATCACTTCTCATGATGGTGATAGAGGACTTTAAAAAGGACATAAGTAACTTCCTTAAAGAAGTACAAGAGAACACAGGTAAACAAACAGCTAGAAGCCCGTAAAGAGGAAACAAAAACCCTTTAAAGAATTACAGAAAAATACAATCAAACAGGTGAAGGAAATGAACAAAACCATCCAAGATCTAAAAGTGGAAATAGAAACCATACAGAAATCACAAAGGGAGACAACCCTGGAGTTATAAAACTTAGGAAAGAGATCAGGTGTCAAAGATACAAGCATCACCAACAGAATACAAGAGATAGAAGAGAGAATCTCGGGTGTAGAAGATACCATAAAAATCATTGACACAAGTCAAAGAAAATGCAAAAAGCAAAAAGCTCCTATCCCCAAACATCCAAGAAATCTAGGAAACAATGAGAAAACAAAAATTAAGGATAATAGGTATAGAAGAGAGTGAAGATTCCCAACTTAAAGGGCCAGTAAATATCTTCAACAAAGTTATAGAAGAAAACTTCCCTAACCTAAAGAAAGAGATGCCCATGAATGTACAAGAAGCCTACAGAACTCCAAATAGACTGGACCAGAAAAGAAATCCCTCCCATCATATAATAATCAAAACACCAAATGCACAAAACAAAACAAAAAAGAATATTAAAAGCAGTAAGGGAAAAAGGTCAAGTAACATATAAAAGCAGACCGATCAGAATTAACCAGACTATTCACCAGAGACTATGAAAGCTAGATCATCTTGGGCACATGCCATACAGACCCTACGAGAAGATAAAGGCCAGCCCACGCTACTATACTCAGCAAAACTCTCAACTACCATAGATAAAGAAACCAAGATATTCCATGATAAAACCAAATTTACACAATATCTTTCCATAAATCCAACCCTACAAAGGATAATAGATGGAAAACACCAGCAGAAGGAGGGAAACTACACCCTAGAAAAATCAATAAAGTAATCTTTCAACAAACCCAAAAGAAGATAGCCACACAAACATAATTCCACCTCTAACAACAAATTAACAGGAAGTAACAATCACTTTTCCTTAATATCTCTTAACATCAATGGACTCAATTCCCCAATAAAAAGACATAGATTAACAGTCTGGAAACGTAAACAGGACCCAGCATTTTGCTGCATACAGGAAACACACTTTGGTGTCAAAGACAAACACTACCTCACATTAAAACGTTGGAAAACAATTTTCCAAGCAAATGGTCCCAAGAAACAAGCTGAAGTAGCCATTCTAATATCGAATAAAATCAACACTCAACCAAAAATTATCAAAAAATGATAAGGAAAGGCACTTCATACTGGTCACAGGAAAAATCTACCAAGATGAAGTCTCAATTCTGAACATCTATGTTTCAAATGCAGGGGCACCCACGTTCCTAAAAGAAACTTTACTAAAGCTCAAAGCACACATTACACACCACACAATAATAGTGGGAGAATTCACCCCACTCTCAGCAATGGACAGACCATGGAAACAGAAACTAAACAGAGACACAGTGAAACTAACAGAAGTTATAAATCAAATGGATCTATCAAATATTTATAGAACATTTCAACCTAAAGCAAAAGAATATACCTTCTTCTTAGCATCTTACAGAACCTTCTTCACAATTGACCATATAATTGGTCACAAAACAGGCCTCAACAGATACAAGAAGATCTAAATAATCCCATGCATCCTATCAGATCACCATGGGCTAAGGCTGGTCTTAAATTCCAACAAAAACAACAGAAAGTACACATACACATGGAAGCTGAATAATGCTCTACTCAATGATAACTTGGTCAATGAAGAAATAACGAAATTAAAGGCTTTTTAGAATTTAATGAAAATGAAGATACATCATACCAAAACTTATGGGACATAATGAAAGCAGAAGTAAGAGGAAAACTCATAGCTCTAAGTGCCTCCAAAAAGAAATTGGAGAGAACTTACATTAGCAGCTTGACAGCACACCTGAACTAAAGAACTCTAGAGAAAGAAAGAAAGAAAGAAAGAAAGAAAGAAAGAAAGAAAGAAAGAAAGAAAGAAAGAAAGAAAGAAAGAAAGAAAGACACCCAAGAGGAGGCAGGAAATAATCAAACACAGGGCTGAAATCAACCAAATAGAAACAAAAAGAACTATACAAAGAATCAACAAAACCAGGAGTTGGTTCTTTGAGAAAATCAACAAGATAGATAAATCCTTAGCCTGACTAACCAGAGGACACAGAGACAGTATTCAAATTAATAAAATCAGAAATGAAAAGGGAGACATAATAACAAAATATATCTTAAAATAGTTATTGCTTGTTGAATCTTAAGAGTTGAAAATATTAAAATCATGTTATTAAAAAAAAAGAGAATGCAGGAGCTAGCTGGTCTAGAGATTTTTAAATGCTAATATGCATACAAATCACCAGGCTGGTTCAAATGCTTAGGATTCTGTACATTTTTCAAGCTCCTACTGATGCTGGTGTTACACAGTAGAGCAGCATTGGCTAGGTAATGTTTCAGAAGTCTTCCTAGATCCTGAGACCTATGAACTACACACATGATTTTAATAACAAAAACACCTTAAGTATTTTTCAGTGTACATACTCATACACATACCTGTCAAGTTGCACATACAACAAATGATTACAAAATTCTGACACTACAGAAATATTTTGAAAAATATCAAGGCTAGAAATGTTTCGAGGACTCTCTTTCCCTCAAGAAAGAACTATTAGCTCGGCAAAGCATTGTGCTGTTAATTGTCTTATTTTTTATATTTATATTTCTTCGAGTAAACATTTTAAATAAACAGTGTCATTGTTAAAAAAAAAAAAAAAGACTATGACAACCTTCTAGAAAGTTCATGATGTCTTGCTGTCCCTGTGCTCAATCAGCCTCCAATGTGATTTTAGTTTTGGAGTTTTGTTGTTGTTTTGATTTTTGTTTTTGTTTGTTTGTATTTGGCAAGCATTAAAATTTCTTCTCTTTATCAAAATCATTGTAACACTAAAAATGGCACATGACAAGGTTGTGAGTTTGGACTAAGAAGGCAAAAAGCCAGAGGTCTTTGTGAGGTATCTTCAGGTATAGGTTTAGAGCTTGTGACTACAGAAAGGGATCTTCACAGAACTAAGGGGTGGGATGGTGTGGAAATACAGCCTCAAAATTCTGACTGTTGTGTGTAGCTTTTGCTACCCTGCCGAAGTTCTGGGAATGGGCCATGCTACCAGCCACTGCCCAGAGAATATTAAGTCTGTGGATGAGAAACACAGACACACACAATTGCTCAACTTCAATTTGCCTTCTTGGTCAACTGCTGGGCACCTTCAATCTACCTCAGCTACCATGCCCTTCCCAGCACTCCCAGCTTCAGGTGCTCAGCCGCCCTCAGCCCCAGCTCAGCATCCCCGACCTCCTGCCTGTAGAAATGGCCTGTGGCAGCTCAGCTCAAGATCTCACGTGTCTGGTTGGTTTTTCTCCCTCTGCAGCATGGCAAACTCTCCTGCCTCTCCCAGCTTCTAGAGAGGCCCCAGAAGTCCTGCTTATCCTTTCACTCAGCAATTGGCCATGACATCTTCACTGATAGATCAAGAACCAATTGTGGAACAGGACCTTAGCATCAGAACCACCTTTACATCTGACCACCAGGGGTTTTTCAAGTAAGAACTCTCTCCTGCTCAGTCTCTCCTCAGGGGCACTGCTCATATTTTAGGAGCCTGACTGCACTGTTTCCTCTAGAAAATGCCCAGTGACATCAAAGAGATGAGACAAAGAGAGATGGGGGTTTCTTCAGGGACAGCTCAGGAACAGCTAGGCTGTGGTGACCCAAAGCAAATTCCATTGGACCAGGGACCCAAGAGATGTGTAAATCCTGTCTCCTGTGATCTCAGGCATATAGCTCAGAGTTCTAGAGAAGATTGTAGACTTGCTGATGTTTTGAGAAAATTCCTGAGGAAGATTCCCAGTTGACCTTAGGACTGTATTCAAACTATTTTCTATATGGTAGTTTTCTGGGGAAAGACGCTCTGGATCCAGGGTTAAAGTTGGCATGAGCTCTAACCTGTCAACCATGTCTGGTGGACTCTTTGGTGATATGGCTGCTTTTTGAGCTCTATTTGCTCTTTGTAGGTACCCTTACACATATTTCTGTTGATGAGTGCAATAAAACCCTCATTGGTTCAGTTATTACTTTTGTCTGTTATGGGTTCTCCTTCTGGGCTGAATAGACATGTATATGTTGTGTCTTACCAGGAAATGTCTGTCATAGAACACTATCACAGCTTTTCATCCCTGAAAAACAACCAAATAAACCCAATTAACTAAATTAAGGGAGGAAGTAGTCATTTTGGCTCACAGTTTCAGAAGCATCAGGCTACAATCAACTTGCTCCATTGCTGTAGGCCTCATAGTAAAGCAGAGCATCAGGCATCAGGAGGACGTGGTAGAGCAGCACTGCTCATGTTGTGAAGGTTAGGAAGCAGAAAAACACATAAAGAGTGGCCAGGGCAAGGTATAACCTTCAAAGATATACCTCTCTCTGACATGCTTCTGCCAACCAGGTCCCGCTTCCCTATGATGCCAGAATAAGAAATCATCAGTAGGTCCACCCATTTGATAAAGACTCTTATAATCCAATATTATTTTATCTTATAATCCAATTTTAATGTTATTCAGATTATATTAGATATATATATATAAATTAGGGCTAGTACTCCTCCTAGTTAGACTATATAAGGATTGCATCTCCCATTTGAAGACCAAGTCTTCAGCACATGAGCCTTTTATACATAGGGATAGTCAGTCATACATAGACCACAACAGCCTTCCCTTTATCCTGGAACTGTGTATTTTCTTCTGTGGTTCATCTCATCACTCAATATTTGTTGAATAAATGGAAATATCATCTACTGAAGGAGAGTTAAAATGAGAATTGCTGATATTCAAGCATCAGGCCATTGATCATGTGACCTATGGATAGATGCTGAGAAGACAGTGTGACGTACTAGACAACACACTGGTTTGAGATAAGAGTCTGAATGTAGAGAAAGCCCTGATGACATGCTAACCTTATAAGCACTGTTCATCATTGTCTTTTATGGAAAAAGATTCCTATCATTCTCATATGATGAAATGAGATAATATAGGCCTTAGTTCCAAATCCACACCCCCATTCCATCCTTAACACACACACACACACACACACACACACACACACACACACACACACACACAATTTTAAACAAACAAACAAACAAACAAACAAACAAACAAACAAACTGGCAGTGCTAACAGCATTGTCCTAAATAGAAGGACTTTGTCCAGGTAAACAGAAGGATTGTTATTAAGTAAACAAACCTAAAGGCAGGTTTCTGTTTACCAGAAAAGCAGATCTTCTAAGCTGGGTTTTCATTTGTTAGGAACGTGCATTAACCTTCTCCCAAAGGTCAACTATCTTGGGTGGATATACCTAGTTCCCAACAGTCTGTACAAGCTCAGATTCCCACCCTGATGTCATATAAAATCTTTATGCTTTTTTTGCTATTTTACTCTTCACTCTGCCCATCTCTCTGCACAAGAGATGGCCTTGGATGTTTGATCTCCAATAAACCTTTCTTCCTACCCATAGAGTGGTCTAGTTTGGTAGTTTCTTCTGTGCTATTACTTACAATAGATATGAGATATCCAAATGCCAACTCTTACAATGAGAGATTTAAAATAGATATGAAAGTACTGTCACCAGAATTGGGCCTGGGTCCACATACATATCATGATGATGTTTTTTGTTACAGGCACATATGAACCCACATCCCACCCCATTCAGTACTCTGGACAGACTGCACCAAGCCTTTAGTTACAAACAGAATTTCTGTTTTGTCAGCAGTTCCTGTCTGGAAGCTGCCAATAATTGGGCTGAAAAGTGAAATGGACACTTGTTACTTCAGTTGATTCATTTTCTGTCAGGTCCACAAGGCCTAGAAGGAATGCTAACTCCACCCCAGCCTTCATGAGAAGAGTTTCAGGGTGTTTCTTCATGAGAGAGTCCAGGGTGAAGTACTACAGTACATTGGACCAGGTTCTTCTACTTTCTGATGGATAGCCTCTTCAATAAATGATGCTGAGAAAACTGGATGTCCACATGAAGAAGAACCCATATCTTTCAGTAAGAAAAAAAAATCAATATAAATGGACCAAGGACCTTAATTTACAACCTAAAACTTTGACACTTCTAGAGTGTCATAGGTAAAGGTCCTCAAGTTATAAACTTACCAAGGACCTTTTCAAAAGGACTTCAATAGCACAAGCTAGAAACCCCAACTTGACAAATGAGATTGCATGGAATTAAAAGGCTTCTGAGCAGTGAACATGAAATCATCCAATCAATAACTGTGCTGGGGCTGACTTTAGCTCAGTGTTTGCCTCCACAATGCTGCCAACAAAATAATGCTAATGCATTGAATACACAGTTTTCAAAGGAAGAAATACAAGTGAGGAATAAACATTTGAAAAAAGTTTCCATGTTGATGAAGATGACTTAGCTATTCTACTCATGGACTCTCTGCAGCTGTGTTTATCTGCACAAAAAGGACCATTTGCAGTGAGAATGGAGACCAATAAGATGGGGGGGAGGGGGAGACAGGGATGGCAGTATGTCTGAAGGACAGCAGGGAGCGGGATGGGGTGTAAGTACGACCAATTTACAATAATTTATGTGTATGAAAATGTTACAATGAAAACTTTTTCCAAAAAAAAATTGAGAAAAATTCCATGACTGAACGAACTTAATTTAGTATAAAACATATACTGGGTTTGAAAAACAGTGCATAAAAGTATATTTACATATATAGGCATATGCAACACACATGTGTGCCTATGAATGTGTGTGTATGTAGAGGGCAGATGCAGATGTGTGTCTTTCTCAATTGCTCTCTGCCTTATTTTTTTATTAGTGTCTGATCTTCCAGTGAATCCAGAGTTCTCTAATTCAGCTAGCCTGGCTGGCCGGGTCTCAAGCACCTTGTTTCTGCTTGTCCAGCAGCAGGGTTGTAGGTGCACGCCTTGTACCCTGCTTGGTAAGATGGTTGAGGGGTATGGAACTTATATCCACATGCTGGTATTGTACCACTTTACTGAATGTGCCATCTCCCCAAGCCCAAAAGTAAAACAACACCCTTAATAATTTTCACACTGGATTACATGGGTAGATGGCAATATTTGAAATAGTGAACAATAAAGTATTAAGTTTTAAAAAGATTATTAATGTTTAACAAAACTATTTTAAACATCTAGCTTGCCAATTAAATAGAACTTGTGCCCTTGTTGGCTTTAATTTTGTCCTGTATAGCCTTTTTTATGTTCATGTATATCACATCTATTCCTGATTTCTTTGAGGAGGGCTTTTATCATGAAGGAGTAGTCTATTCGGGCTTGTCAAATCGAAACGAGCCCATGCCTCACTGTGTGTTTCATTACATTTATTGATTTCCATATGTTTAACTAAGCTTGCATCCCTGGAATAAAACCAACTTAGTACAGGTTTATAATCTTCTTAATGTCTTCTGAAATTGAATCTGCACGCACTGATTAGGAGCGTTTTCATTTGTGTTCATTGTGGAAATTGGTTTGCAGTTTTGTTTGTTGTGTCCTTTTCTGGTTTTGGTATTAGATTAATACATCACAATGTATTTGACCACGTTTCCTCATTTTCATTTTGTTTAAAAGTTTGAGGAGTGCTGGGCTTAGCTCTTTCATAAAGGTTCGCCAGAACTAGGAATTTAATCCACACAATCGTCTGTTTTCCTTTGTAAGGCAACTTTTTGTTACTTCTTTAATTTCACTGTTTGTATGAAATTGGTTGTGTTGTTTATGTCTTGTTGATTTGACTAGGCCATGTGTGTTGAGGAAACTATTCATTCTTTTAGGTTTTCCAGTTTGGAGAATATATAAAAATTTTCAAAGCATTCCACAAATAATCTTCTGGATTTCCTTGATATTCATCATGACATTCTTATTTACATTATATTGATTTAGCCCTCCTCTCTTGTGTGTGTGTGAGTTTCACTAGAGGCCTTCCAATTATTTTTTTTCAAATAATAAATTTTTGGTAGATACATGTTAGATGGAATATACTGTAGGTATCTATTGAGTCCTTTTTTTGTTTATGCTGGAATTTTATTATGATGTTACTTTACTTTTTGTTCTGCCTAACCTGTCTAAAGATGAGGGACATGGTTGAAGTCATCCACTGTTACTGTATTAGAACTTATCCTTTTATGCCCATTACTGTTTATGAAATTATAAAAACAATATTTGGTGCATTTCATATCTGTGCAGAGAATCTATTTAATAAAAATATAGCAGAAAGTTCTTTAAATGGAAATGGACGTAGAACTACAAGAGGCATTTAGAGCCCCAGATAGATAGGACCATAGAGGAATATTATAATAAATATGTTAAAATATAAATAACTATAAATATAACAACGTGAAAAATTGTTAAGGGAAAATACCAAATCACCTACAAAGGCAGACATATCAATACCATATATGATCTATGATCAGCAATTGGTACTCTTGCAGAAAACCTAGATTCAGTTCCCAGCATCCACATAGCATGATACATATATATTGTTATTATACATATGATTTATAATTATATGTGATTATTATATATATGAACAATTCCATTTTTAGTATTTAGTGACCTTTTTTAATATCTTCTGACTACTTTTCATTTGCAGTATCCTTTATCAGATTATTAAAATAGATATGCCAGCTTGGTTTTGATTTGCATTTGCTTGATGGATTGACTACCAACCTTCAACTCTCACATTGTGGGTGTTGACAAATGTTCACAAATTCCTGCATTTCTGTTGTGTTTTTGGTTGATCAGATTTTTGTTTGTTCTACTTTTCCCCTGGGAATATCAGGTGTTTGATTGTTTACTGTATTGGATAGAAGCAAGGCATGACTTGGTCTCCTATGTTCATCTGTCTCATGAAACTTGCTTTTCCTTGTGTTCCTATGATTGCACATATCACTCTTCTTTCTCTGTGTACAGTATTCCTTTAAGTATCTTCTGCAATTCTGGCTTAATGATCATGAAATTATTTTGAGCTATCTTGAGATATTCTTAGTTCTCTGTCAATTTTAAAATGTTATAGGATATGCCAGCTTGCTTTGAGAATTATTTGCCTTCATGGCTTGAAATATATTGTTCCATGATTTTCTAGTTTTTCTGACTGCTGATGAAAGGTCTGATATTGTTGCAATGTATTTATCTTTGTAGGTGATTTGGTATTTTCCTTGAACAACTTTTAATTATATTTATATTTTAACATGTTTGCTCTAGTATTATTCTCTGATCATGTCTATCTGGAGTCCAAAAGCCTCTTGTGATTGGATGTCCATTTTTATCTGTATATTTGAAGAATATCCTGCTATATTTTCATTGAATAGATTCTCTGTAATTTTACTTTTCACCTTCTATTCTTAGGGTTCTGTTGAATAATTCCCAGAGTTCTTACACACTTTGGTCATGTTCATTATTTTTTTGTTTGTTTTTTTTTGATTGATGCTTGAATGAAGTATTTTTTGTATCTTGTTCCACATAAGACTCTGTTCCAAAAAAGAGTGAGAAAGAGAAATAATAAAGAAAAAGAAAAAGAAAAGTCTTCTGTGCTGGTGTTGGTTTGGGGGTTAAAGATGGCTCAGTAGTTCAGAACACGTTTTACTCTTGTAGAAGACCTAGGTTCAGTTCCCAGCATCAGCATAGCAGCTCATGACCATTTTAACTACAGTTCCTGGGGACTTGAAGCTCTCTTCTGGCTTACACAGGCACCAGGAACACACATGGTACAAATACATCAATGCAAACAAACACTCATTCACATACAATAAAAATAAACTTTTTTAAAGGGCTCCTCTGGAAAAGAATTCACATTTAATTTGAAACACTCATGAGTGGCTCTCCTACACGAAGTGTCAAGTTACTGATTTTAGCTAATTTAGCATCCCTGTATGTGAAGTCCTATTTATACTCTACAAGGTCAGCAAACAGAGCATTCCCAGGGGAAAAAAAAAGGGAGAACTGAAGACAGGAAGGCCTCATGTAGATCACTGATACTTGGTGAAGGATAGTTGATCACACTGTAAACCTCAAGACTGTGTTATTTTTTTAAAAAAATGCTGTTTCTAGTTGTGTTATGGTTCAGCCTTGGTACACACCTTTAATCCTTCTGGGAAGAATACAGACATGCCCTTATTACACACCTTTACCCCAAACAATGAAAGTAAAGTTAGTTTATAGAAGGAAGCACACATGTTTGAAAGTAATGTCTAATAGAGTGGCAGACAAGTGATGAATCAGAGTAAAATTTGACAGAATAGGATACACCCAACTCTCAGAAGAAGAGAGAGGAAAGACAGGCTATTTAAGAGAGAACAGTGCAGAAAAAATAAAAAATAAAAAAAAGAGTAGGCAGGCAGTTTTACCAAGAGAGCTTTACAGAGACAGATTAAAGAGTGAACAAGCTAAACACAGGTGAAGACAGAATGAGCCAGAGAATGAACCAGAGAATGAGAAGAAGCCAATTTAGAAAATATAATATATATATATATATATATATATTGGCAATATAATATATTGCCAAAGTTAGTGTGAGGTTAAGTACACAAATCCATTCAGGAGAGACAGAGAGAGAGAGAGAGAGAGAGAGAACAAATTGAATCAGTCAGCTTGGAGAGGAGTTTGAGTCAGAACAGCTGAGTTGGATCAGCCTGGCAGAGATCAGGAAGAATAGGAAGAGGTGAGTTTATTCAGAAGTCTCAGAGGCTTAAAAACAGTCCAGGCCTAGATTAGATTGTATGGAGGCTAGAAGCATCCAGGACTAGGACTAGGTTATCAGATGATGCAGTAAGCCTCATAGACAACAATTACAACAGGAGATTAACAGTTATGTTTATACATATTGCTTGCATTACAGCAGAGATGCCCTGCAAAGTGGACTTCCTCTCTACCAGGAAGAGTGGCCCTTGACTGTCTCCTAAATGTGTGTCATGGCTTTTCAAGTTGACCTCCCCCTCCTAAAGCTCTACCACCTATAGGTGCTCACGGCTCCACCACCTGCCTTCTCCAGCCTCCAAAGGTGTTAAATGCTAGAATCAAGTAACTGCCTGCTTCTCATCAATGCCTCTGTACTGCTAGTTTTATGTCCGTTCGACACAAGCTAGACTCATTCGGGAAGAAGGAACCTCAGCTGAGAGAATATCCCCATCAGATTGTCCTACAAGTAACAGTATGGAACCTTGTCTTTATTGATGATTAATGAGGGAGGGCTCTGTTCAGTGGAGCCAGTGCTGTCCCTGGGCTGGTGGTCCCAGGATTAAAGAAAGCATGCTGAGCAAGCCACTAAGAAGCCCTCCTCCATGCTTTCTGCTTCAGTTCTTACTTCCAGGCTCTTGCCTTGTGTTCCAGTCCTGACTTCTGTTAGATCTCAAGCCCAGAACAAAAAGCTAAAGTGCCTACCCAATATATCAAAGCAAACCTGGCTACCAGGCTCTCCCTATATCCCTCATCCAGTACCTGGTACAGGGTATGGCTGCCATATCCTTCCATCTAACCTAAACCCTAGTCCTTCCCCGCAGCTGCCCTTTCCTATATAATCCAGTCTTTTAGTTACCTGGACTTTTCATTTACCCTTTACCTTCTTGGCCTCTTGGGCTTGATCTCCCCTCCCCACACCCTCTCTTCATGTGGCCTGGCCTGGGTCATAACCACTCTGGAATCTCCCAGATGTCCCTGTCTCTGGCTATGTCTCCCTTTTATCTATAATAAACTTTCTCCTCTGCCATACCTAGGTGTAGTCATGTGCTTTCCTTTTTTTATTTTTTTATTTTTTATTTTTCCATTCAACTCCCTTTGACAATGGAATGTGACATGGAACTGTAACCTTGAAATAAATTATTTCCTGCCCAAGTTACTTTCAGTTATGACATTTTATTACATCAATAGAAACCCTAACTAAGACAGCAGAGATGCCCTGCAAAGTGGACTCCCCTCCCCTCCCAGGACTCGGGCCTCTCTGCCCTTCAGTGGATAGAGAGGTCATCTATCAAATCTCGTGGACAGTCTTCAGTTTGGCCTGTTCTTGTCCACCTGAGATATTGCACACCAGTGATCTCCCTTGGAGGTACACTGCCCAGAGTGAAGCTAGCAAAATTGTCAAAAAGTTTGATGAGAGGTAGGGAGAGGGAAAAGGAGAAGGGAAGGGAGAAGCAAAGGAATTTGAGTCATATTTTCTATTGGTACTAATAGCAGAAGTCAAGCATTACTATTCCAATTACAAGGATTGAGTGACTTGTTCAGGACACAGAGCCATCTCGAAGGGGAAGCTCAGGACAGACAGATAGATCAAGAACTCAAACTCCAGGCTTGATTGCAAGCCATATCTGTTCATAGCACCACATTGCCAGAGACTGGTGTTCTCTAAGGGCCAGGTACAGATGAAGATGGCTAGTGCTGGGAGAATAGGCATAGTGGTCTCCCACTACAAGGAAGGGCTAGCTAGGTAGCAGGCAAGGAAGGCATCCTTGTCTACAGTGTTGATGGGGCCTTTACAGGCCAGTCAGTGCTTACTCATCCTCCAGCTGGGAAGGGATACACTCCTCCTCCAGAGGGTCAGATAAGGGTGAGAAAGTTTCTGTAGAATTGGTCTGAAGAAGAAATCGGGAACCTGGAAACACTAGCCTGATTGGTACCGTGCAAGTCTAGGCTTGGATCCCAGCCCTGCCTGTGACCCTAAGCTAGTTCACGAACTTGTCTGTTTTCAGTTTGC
Source organism: Mus caroli (assembly GCF_978045245.1). NCBI lineage: Eukaryota > Metazoa > Chordata > Mammalia > Rodentia > Muridae > Mus > Mus caroli. The sequence goes on from NW_028227261.1 coordinate 60,231,746, forward strand.
TGATAATCCTATCCTCCTTGACAAACTTTCCTGTCCCCTCTCTCATTCCTTTTCAGGACTGCCGTGTAGTACCCAGGAGTAATCTTTTACAAATGTGAAACTAATAAGTCAGGACTCGTACACTACTGAATTAGTTTTCAGTAAATAAACCCCATTCATTTCTCATTGAACTTGAGACTAAATCCTCCATCATTCTCCTGTGGTTTCCTGTGTCTCAAGTGACCTGTTCCCTCTCTACTTCTCTACCTCAGGACCCACTTCACAGACATTCTTCCAGCCCTACTGTCTCAGAGCACCCCACCCCCACTCAAAGAGCCTTCATGTCCCAAAGCTTTCTCCTTTGCTAGCCCCTCCTTTCTCCTAGTGAGTGCTAATCATTTGCATGTCTCAGCTTCTCCTCTGAAAAGCAAACTGCCTCACACACTGTTGAAAATCAATCACTGCTTTGCAGTTTCTTGCTACTCTGTATTTTCTTTCAAAGTATGAAGCAACACTTGCAGCCATGCATCTGAGCGTGTGATTCCTTGATCATGGTTATCTCCATAAGTTGTCAATCCTTTGAGAACAAGGTGTGAGCCTCATTTGATCCATTCTGTCTAGCTTGGAGCCATTCCAGTGCCCCCGTTTATATTAGTTTACAAACTCAAGAGATGCATGGGATGTGGAGCACTGGTGGCTGAAGAAGGATATGTTAAGAATATTGAGAACCTTTACGAGATCTTTGCAGCTCTGTCCCTGCTGTTACCCCCTCAATGGATATAGTCAGAGTATAGTTCTCAGAAGTGGGTACAGCTCCTCTTTCCCCCAATTAAGAAATCCTGACATGGACCCTTAGGGGTTCACTGAAAGCAGTCACTGTGCCTGTGGAGCCAAGCTGAGCAGATCGGATGGCAGACCCTAGTACCCAGGGGATCAGGAATAACCTAGCAGGGAGTTTGGAAGGTGCTGGGGAGCCAGCCCCTTGGGTCTCATCAGACTGAGCCCTCCCTGTCTCTCCCGCCCCCTGCAGAAAGCTGCTCTGCCTGGTCCGATGCCAACTGGGCTGCTGCTTGTTTTGTTGTATGTGCTGCTAGGCAACTGGCCTGTTTTTGCTTATTTACCTCCCCTGGGCCATTTCACAACACTTAGTAATAGGCCTTGCTCTCTCTGGTGCACATCTGGTTTACATTAGCCTGTCAGATCCCCTTTGCAAGGAGAGCTTGCCCTTCTCTCAGTGGTGACCAGCGAAGGCTCCCAGGACCCAGGCTGCTCCTGGGCGTTGATCACTCACCCTGTCCCCGGGGGCCTCCACCCTGCAACCTCCTACATGGTTTTCAACACTTTACACATTTACAAGCCCATAGAGGAGGAACTTTGGGAGGAGAAAGGCAAGGGAGGGTTCAGGACTATAAGAACAGGAATTAAAGTTAGAGAGGATGCCATCAGAGTGCCTGAGCCCCAACAGTGCCCTGTTGACTCACAGAGAGGGACAGTTGCCTCACCCAGGACACAGGGACTCAAACCTTCCCACCAAGACCACCTAGCATTAAAAAAATTGTGGTTTCTGTGAAGGGTCAGTTGAGAATCAAAACTTTGATAAATGTCATTTCAAGACAGAAAAAGAATAAAAGTTTTTTGTTTGGCTTTGTTTTGTTTTTTTACCTGTCTACATAGGATTCATTGCAAAGCACAGTTAGCCAAAAATGAATAAGAAGGACCAAGATCAAATTCAGGGCACTTCTCTGGTCTCTTTTGCTCCACTGATCTGGCAAGCATGGTCTACTCAGAAGGTAGCCCACAGCCTTCACAATGACATTCAAGGCACTTTAGATCTGGGCCCTATTACTTCTCTGACTTCATCATCCTCCCATCCAACCCTGCTTCCGTAGTGTATACCATGAAAAAGAGTGAAGGTTTCTATTTTATGGATGCACTGAGCAGGTATGCACAGCTCTTAGAACAGAGCAAGGCCTGGGCTACCACTCCACTTCTCTATCAGTCTAGACCACTGCATAGTAAACAAAGCGCTTGAGGTCATGAACTCGTATCCAGTGCTGTGTTTTAGGGTTTCTATTGTTTCAGCTTGCAATTTTCAGATCACGCTCCATCACTGAGGGAACTCAAGACAAGAACCTGAAGGAATACTGCTAACCAGCTTGCTCCCTATAGCTTGTTCAGCTCCTTTTCTTATACAACTAAGAACCACTTGCCCAGGGTTGGCACTACCCACAATAGGCTAGATCCTCTGACATCAGTCATTAGTCAAGAAAATGTCCAACAGACCTGCCTGCAAGCTAGTCTGATACAGATATTTTCTCAATTAAGATTCCTTCTTCCAAGATATGTCTAGGTTTGTGTCAAGTTAGTACAAACCAACTAGCACACTCTGATAGCACTAAACACCACCCCCACCACCCCCATTCGCCAAGAGCTTATACATGGAACAGTGTTGTACATGGATTAGACTTAATCATATGTAATGAATAAATGATTATGTCTGGTTTTCTTCTCAGCTGTCTTACATGGCATTTTCTATACTAACCTTTCTCTTACAAGATAAAATGCTCATCTGTCATGTTAGACTATAAGTCCTCATGCGTATCCCTTCTCTCAGTGCTAGTTTATGGTGATCCCATACCTCTCTGGACAGAGAACATAGTTCTTTCTCCACTTAGAACACCCTTCCCCATCCAACTCTGCCTCCCCAAACCTCCCCCATGGATTTGACCTGTTCCTTCTCATGCCAGAAAGCCATCTCAGCAATTGCCCAATGCTTATCTCTGGTTTTCAGAAACAGTAGTTAATCCATTCAGGCTATTACAATACTGACCAATGATAGACAGGACACTGGAGAGCCAGCTGTATGACCATGAAGAGCAACAAGCTATGGCCTCCATTCTTGAGGGTTCTCAATATATTGAGTATTCTTTGGATTCATATTGTCAGTTGTTGACCTTGGATGTAGAGGTCTTGCAGTTCAAGAGTATGGGAATTTTGCCTGCATGTATATCTGTGTATCACATGTGTACCTGGTGCTACAAGTTAGGAGAGAGTGCCACATCCCCTGGAACTAGAGTTTCAAATGGTTGAGAGCTACAACATGAGTGCTGAGAACTAGACCAGGGTCCTCTGCAAGAGCGGCTATTTCTGTTCACCACTGAGCTACTTCTTCAACACCAGTAGTTCAAAAGTATGGGAAGAGGCAACAGCAAAATCTTACTGAGTGTCTCCTTTTACAGTTCTATCTGCCCATTTCCCACCCAGAGGGGAAACACTGTCCATGTGGTTTCTTACAACAAAATCCAGGATTGACCAATAGTCCTAAATTCTATCACATCACACAATTCCTGCTAAACTCCACTCCTGCCCCTGCTTGCTTCCTAAGCATCTCAGTCCTCCGAATCTCTCCTCCTACACAGTCCTAATCCCTAGCCTTGATGCCTCATCACAGGCTCTTCCTTTTTCTTCTTTCTTTATTTTTTGGTTTTTTTTTTAATTTATTTTTTATTAGGTATTTTCCTCGTTTATTTTTTTTTAGTTATTTTATCTATTTACATTTCATATGTCCCCCTTCCCAATTTCCCCTTTGCAGCTATAAGGGTACTCCCACCTCACCCCCTCTAGCATCCCCCTCTGCTGGGGCATCAAGCCTCCACAGGACCAAGGGCCCTCCCTCCCATTGATGCCAGATAAGGCCATCCTCTGCTGGAGTCATGAAACATGAGAATTACATACATATTCACATGTACACACACACACACATATACATACACACCTCATAAAAATACCATTGGAAACCATAGTATGCAATCAAAAGACCAGTAAGGTTAAAAACAAACAAACAAATATGAGATTGGAAAAAATACTCAAAAGAGTTCATTTTATGTTAGCCATATGATGTGAGCATAGGAACTAAACTTAAGTGTGGTTTGTATACCCAGAGAGAGTCTTTTAAAGATACTACTTTTTTGTTTGGCAAGCAGTTATTAATTGGAGATAGTTTCTTGGTATGCTGATTAATTTTATGTAAACTTGCCATAAGCTAGAGTCTTCTGAGAGGAGGGAACCCCAACTGAGAAAATGCCTCTATAGGATTGGGCTATCGGCGGCAAGCCTGTACACTATTTTCTTAAATAATTGTGGATGTGGCCATCCATTGGCTTGAGGTTCCGGGTTCTAGAAGAAATCAGGCTGAGCAAGCTATGGGGAGCAAGCCAGTAAGAAGCACCACTCCATGGTCCCTGTATCAGCTTCTGCATCTAGGTTCTGCCTTGTTTGAAGTCCTGTCCTGACTTCCTTCAGTTGTAGACTATGGATGTGGAAGTATAAACTAAATAAAACTCCACCCAAAATTGCTTTTGGTCATAGTGATTTATCATATTAACAGTAACCCAAACTAAGACAGTTAGGGAAGGGAGCTTGTGCCCATTTCTCCATCTCAGCATAGGACCCCATCAAGTTTGGACCTATTCAGACCCTGGGCATGCTATCACAGTTTCTGTAACTTCACATATACATCAGTCCTGATACATCTGGAAGGCACTGTTTTCCTGCTATCATCCATTCCCTCTGGCTTTTTTACAATCTTTCTACTCCTTTTCCGCATAGTGTGTTGAGCCCCAAAAGGAAGGATTTAATGACTACATCTCATTTAAGATTGAGTGTTTTATGCTTCAATCTCACTTGGGAGGGAGAAGAAATCAATCACAGGAGGCAGAGAGAGGGAGAAGTCTCAATGGGAGGGGGGGGAGGAAATATGATCATGTATGGGGGCATAGAACAGCAGAGAAGCCCTGAGGGCCAGCAGAAAGAATGGAAACAGGCAACCTGAGGGGTAGGGGGAGAGGAAGGAAGACTCTCTAGAAAGCACCAGAGACTTGGGCTGTTAGAGACTCTCAGAACTCAAAGGGAGGTACCTTAGATGAAATTCCCAACAGTCGGGAGAGGGAACTTGTAGAGTTCAACTCCAGTAGAACAACAGGGCATCAAGTGGACAGATGGGGTTGCCATCCCACAGTTAAAAAGTTCTGACTCAGAATTGTTCCTGTCTGAAAGTACTTCAGGGACAAAAATGGAGAAGAGACTGAGGGAAAGGAGGTCCAGTGACCCGCCCAAATTAGGATCCAGCTCAAGGGGAAGCCCTAAGGCCTATGAGGCTATGGTGTGTTTGCAGACAGGAGCCTAGCATGGCTGTCCAACAAGCCAACAAGCAGGTGACTGAGATTGATGGAGATATTTACACCCAACCAATAGACTGAAACTGGGGAACACTGTGATTGAATTAGGGAAAAGCTGGAAGAGGCTGAGGAGGAGGGAGACCCATAGGATCCCTGAAGACCACCCCAAAGATCTCTCAGACACTGAGCCACCAACCAGGCAGCATACAGGAACTGGTCTGGGCCACCTCCCCCCACCCCCCACCCCACCCAATATACATATACAGCAGAGGACTGCCTGATCTGGTCTCCGTGGGAAAAGACTCACCTAACCCATGAAAGACTTGAGGCCTCAGGGAGTGTGGAGGCCTGGCAGGGTGAGGGGAGTGATGGAGACATCCTCTTGGAGACAAGGGGGGTGGGAGATGAATAGGATGAGGAACTGTGGAAGGGCAAACCCAGAAGGGGGGAATGACTGGACTATTAAAAAATAAAAGTAATAATACTAAAAAAAGACTGTTTCAAGGTCTCTCTACATATACTGTCCACTTGTGGGTCTCTGTATTAGTTCCCATCTACTATAGAACAAATCTTCTCTGATGATACCTGAGTGAGGCATCTATGGATATCAGTGGGTATAAAAGAATGTTGTTAGAAGTCATTTGACTGCTATAGTGCTTTAGCGGAACAATAGAATTTGGGTTTCTCCTAGGTCCTTGGACTATGCCAAGCCATGTCAGGTATGGGTTCCATCGCATGGAGAGGGTGTTCAATCCAATCAGATAGTGGCTGACTACTCCTGCATTTGTGCTACCTATGTACTGGCATATCAGGAAGGCAAGTCAACATTGTAAATGGAAAGGTCTTTAACAGGGTTAATGTTTACTTCTCTCCTCTCATAGCATGCAGAGTGCTTTCTAGTACCATCTAACACTATGTAGTAGGGATGAAGGTTGCAGTTAGGTACCAGCTCAACTTCTCGATGTTTAACAAGATACATAGGTGTTGTATTCAGCCAGAGTGCCTTACTATCCATTGGCAGGGAACAACATTTCCATGGGGCTCCTTTGGTCAAACAACTCAATTAGAAGTAACCTATTCCTAGCATCGGAGGTTTCACTTGGTGGAGAGGTGTCAAGTTGGGACTTTTTATTCCTCATCATTTGGTGATTCTATTTAGATTTCTTTCACATATGTATTTATGTAAAGAAGCTTCTACTGTCAGAGATTTCCATATGGTCTCTCAAATGGCCCTTAATGTTATCTGTTTCTTGATATATTCCCTGTTCTAGGTTTCTTTCTTTGTTCCCCTTTCCTCCCCCTTCCCATAATCCTCATATACCAGCCCCCCTGCTGTTTCTCTCTAATTATATATTGTATTTATCGTATTTCCCCTTCCTTGAGAGATCGTTCCTTCCCCTTAATTCTTCACTCTATAGATAAGCCATTGTGGTTATTCACTTAGTAGCATGCCTACTGAAGGATAAAGTGTTAACATCTACATATAAAAGAATACATACCAGTTTTGTCACTTTCAGGTCTAAGCTACATCAATCACAATGATTTTTTTTTCCAGCTCTGTACATTTACCTGAGTCCAGGTCAGGAATGGTCACTGGAGATCCCAAGTTGAATTCTTTTTCATTTGTAACATACCAGTTACATTAGTTACTTAGGCACATATCCAAAAAGGGGCTTAATGAAGCTCACATTTCAGACTTATTTTTCTACTTCCTCCAAGAAGACTCTCTCTCTCTCTCTCTCTCTCTCTCTCTCTCTCTCTCTCTCTCAACAAAGAATGGGTTCTCCCATATTGGCTGTTGTGTTAGAATAAATGGTAGTGATTAAACTGGCAGAACCTAACTCAGTCAATGCTGGAAATGAGAGGACTGCCTTAACAGCCCATGAGCTCCAAAGAAGAACTATACAGCCAAGTGCTGGCAGGGCAGTGATGAGCTGGGATTCAAGCTTTGCTGCAACTAGAAGCTGGAGCTCCCATGCGTGGTCCTACCAGTTTTTAAAATAGTTGTTTTTGCTGCTGTTGCTTGTGTCTGTGTGTTGGCTGCATTTCCCTGTCTACATGCATCCTGCCTTTTTCCACAGAGTTTCAGTACATAATTCATTACGTTCTGCTATAACTGACTTGTTTTCTTGCCTGGATTTAGTCTCTCAATATAATAAAGTTCAGTGGGGTAAAGATGTCATGCATATATTGATTTATGTATCTCCTATGCCCAGTATGGTGTCTAGAGTATAGAAGGCACTCAACGAAAATTAATTGGATAAGTAAACTATCCAAAAGATACCTAAGTAATATCCTACAACTTCAGGTACTAGAGAAAGGCTAGTCTAGCTTTCTAGCTTCCAGCTTTCTATTTATAATGGTAGATTAGGAGCTGTGTCAACCACTTAGTTAGTAGGTTGCTTGCTGTTTAAGCAGAAGGACCTGCACTCCATCCTCAGAACCCATATAAAAATGCCAGGCAAGGTGACATGTTTATAATCTCAGCATTGAAAGACAGGCATATCCCCAGGGCTCAATGGCCAGAGAAGCTTAGTTAGCAAATTCCAGGCCAGTGAGAGACCCTGTATCAAAAAGAAAAGAAAAGAAGAGAAGAGAAGAGAAGAGAAGAGAAGAGAAGAGAAGAGAAGAGAAGAGAAGAGAAGAGAAGAGAAGAGAAGAGAAGAGAAGAGAAGAGAAGAGAAGAGGAGAGACAGGGCGGGGTGGGGCGGGGCGGGGCGGGGCGAGGCGAGGCGAGGCGAGGAGAGGAGAGGAAAGGAAAGGAAAGGAAAGGAAGTAAAAGAAAGAAAGAAAGAAAGAAAGAAAGAAAGAAAGAAAGAAAGAAAGAAAGAAAGGAAGGAAGGAAGGAAGGAAGGAAGGAAGGAAGGAATTAGGAATCTAAGAAAAGACATCTAAGGTTAACCTCTGGCCTCTGTACAAATGCACCCATATACACACACAGAGGAGAGAGAGAGAGAGAGAGAGAGAGAGAGAGAGAGAGAGAGAGAGAGGAACTTCAACAAATGAAGCCTTAGGGAATGGACAGTGGTTCAATTAGGTTGTATGTTTATAGTTGGACTAAACACTTGTGACTACTAAATACAATAGTATCTTAACATATGTGTAAAGAAGAAAGGGTAATGTTTTATAAAACAGCGATCTAGGAAATCTCCATGGGGTCAACACACTCAGAGTGTGTGGGGGCACATAAAATCTTGAGTGTTTATTGTTGAAATGAGCACAGCCATGTCAAAGACTCCAGTGCCTCTCAGATCCACAGGAGTGGCAAATCCTTACCCTGGTCTACGTACAGATGTTAACAATACTTACAGAAAGCATAGACTACAGCTTCCTCATCAAAAATGACTGCATCCTGAGATTGCATCCCTACAGGGATAACATTCAGTCCACCCCACCCAAGCTTTGCTTGTGTTACATGTGTCTACCTTTCTTTCTTAATCTCCCTTGCCCCAGCCATTTTTTCAAACACAGCCACTCATACCGTTGCGTCAGAGTTCTCGGGCTCTGATGATATGCTCCACTGTGGAAGAGGGTACTTTGAAAATCTATTACAAAACCATTGGTTTATAGGCTACAATTGGTCATATATTGACAATTCTATAAAAGTGTTGCATAGGTACAATGCAGCGCTATAATCATCAGATAAGGGAAGAGTAACATTTGACAAGAATTTGATGTTCTAAGTGGAGCTTGTCTTATGATGATGGCCATATTCGCTTTGCTAATATGTTGGACAATAGTACTGCAAGTTTCGCACAGATTATATCTCATTATTTCTTTCAAAATTTCCACAAAGAAACTACTGCAAGACCCTCACTTGACAGTCAAGTAAACAAAGGTCTGCTGTGGTTAAGCTATTCGTTTTCAATGACACAATTTAAAACCAGAGCCAGGGCTTGATCCTAGGGAGGATGGGATGTACAAGTTCTCTGTGCAAGCAAGTCTGCTGCTGACAGGAAGAATGGGCTCTCCCTTTACCTGTACTCTGTAGACCTGGGTGTATTCTTCTGTCAAGCCACCTGCATGATATTATAAGTAGTAGTGAGCATCTGTCCTCCATGGCAAAACTTCTGTTCATTAAAATTGTGCAAACATTGTGTATGTGTCTGTCTCTTTCTATCTGTCTCTGCCTCTGTCTCTATCTCCATCTGTCTCTCTGTCTTTGTCTCTCTTTGTCTGTCTCTTTGTCTCTCTCTGTCTGTGTGTGTGTGTGTGTGTGTGTGTGTGTGTGTGTGTGTGTGTGGGCATGTGTGTGTGTGTGTGTGTGTGTGTGTCTGTGTGTGTGTGTGTACAGAAGTGGAAGTCAGAGAACAACATACTGGAAATGTTCTCTCTTTCCATCATGTGGGTCCTAGGGACCAAACCCGTACTCGACAGCTAGCACCTTTACCTGCAGAGCCATCACTCTGGACCTCAGCTTGCTCTTTTCTGTGCTTACAAAAGCCTGGTATTCTAAAAAGCATGTGTAAAGAGCTCAGTAAAGTTTGACTGAATTGCAAGAGCAATTGCAGATGACAGAAGAGTAGCTGATGTCATCAAAGAATGTCTTAGTTCTGCACATTCAAGGGTGTAAAGGGGGTGGGTGATACAATTCAAGTGATTAAAAACACGTCATTGGGTTTCAGGGAATGTATGACCTATCTATAATTTCTATATTATGTAGAAGATGGTTGTAACAGTTCTTGTTAATTTGACGTAAACCCATACACACCTGAGAAGAGGAAATATCCACTCAGGAATGAGGCTGCCTCTATCAGCTGTCCTGGGGGCATGTATGTGGGGGCATTCTCTTGATCCCTGATTGATGTGAAAGGGTCACAGCCCAACTGTGGGTTGTATACTAAAGATAGCTGAGTAAGTTACAAAAGAACGCCAACAAACAAAAGTGTTTCTCCATGGACTCTGCTTCAGTTCCCAACTCTAGGTTCCTGCCTTGGTTTCCCTCAGTGATGGGGAGAGTTGTGGCCTGAGAGTTATAGATGAAGTAGATAATTTTTGATCCATGTTTTATCACAGCAACAGAAAGCAAACTTGAAAAGTGATGGTGCTAATTTAGGACCAAGTCATTGCCTCTGAGGACAGCGTAGAGTATTTCCAGAGACTGAAACCATTTCTGTGATGTCTCTGAACTATGGAAATCTGTTTGCTCTGACTAGGGTCACACAAGGCACTGAACTGAAGAACAGTCCTTCATTAGAATTCCACAGAATTCCATTCTGGGCAGACCCCAAGTTTCTACTGAATGCATACCACACCCACACTCCAGAGCCCCACAACTGTGTCAAATTCATGCTTGACTTGATTTCTGTACAAAGACTTGATGTAGAGCCAGGGAATTTCAGAGCTGTGCCTGCAAGTCTGGAATTTAAATATTAGCCTTCGTGACCTGGACAGCTTTGATCTCTCGAGTTTACATTCACAAGTATTGATAACATAGCTCAAATCACAAGCAAGAACGCAGGGCCTGTAGCCCACAGCTGCCAAGTGTGTGCATGTGTACAGGATCTTTGCTGAGATGAAAATGGACTTGGCTTATGAAAGTGCTTATCTGATGGTGGGGGAGTGCCACACATGGGGCAGAAAACTAGAAATCTTTTCACACAGCCCGTCTGGATGGCTTCCTACAGAACAGACTTAAGATTGACCTGTAAGTGAACCCTAGCAGAACCTGGCCCTACCAGAGAGCTGGTCTGTCTCTGTTTCTTGGTTTGCATTTTCATTGAGGAATGGAAGCAATGGTTAGCTACTATTTGCCAAATATTCATCTTATACTAGGTACCTGTCAATAATAATAAATGAAACATAGATAGTACTGTTGTCACTTTTATTATCCAGATGAGGAAACTGAGGCACAGAAAGTTAATTAGTGAAAGTCATACTATGAATAAATGGCAGAGCACAGACCAGACAATGGTGCCTGATAGTCTCTCTTTCTATCTTATGAAGTATAGGAAGTAGATTTTGATTATTTTACAAAGGAAGGGTAGTTTAAATAACTTGCCAAATGTCACATGGCCTGTCAATTTGAATTCACAACTGAGGTTCAAATAAGAATAGTCCCATGGGCTATATATTTGAGCTCTCTCCCTCTCCCTCTCTCTCTTTCTCATTGCCCACCTCCTCTTTCTCCCTCCCTCCTACTTATGGATCAAGATGTGAGTTCTCAGCTAGTACTCTAGTGCCATGCTTGCCTGATGCTGCCAATACTCCCTAGTACAATGGCCATGGACCTTAACCCTCTGAAACCATACGCTCCAAATACGTGTTCTTTTATAAGCTGACTTGGTCTTGGTGTCTTATCACGTCCCTAAAGAAATAACCAAATTCAGAAGCAGAGCCAAAATTCAAACCCAAGTCAAAATCCAATGTCATAATTTCAAAAGAGTGCAGGAGCTACTTTTCTGTATGGCCTGTGATGGTGATGGTGATTGCTGAAACTTCCAAACAATTTTTATAAAGAGTGGGAGGAAAAAGAGAAGATGGTGGAAAAGAAAGAAGGAGAATTAGGAGGGCAGGGGAGAGGAGAAGGGGGAGATGGAGGAGGAGGAGGAAGAAGAGAAGGAAAAAGAGAAGGAAGAAGAGGAGGGTGATGGAGGCGGCAACAATGAGTTTATCCTTCCTCAAAGGTCAGAGTATTTACACTTACACCCTTTATGGAAAGAACTTGGTGAGCTTTTTACTCTGTGACCTTTTCTGGGTTGGGCTGATGCCTGTTCTGAGGATCAAATAGGAACTGGACGTGTCTGTGTGGAGTTCAGGAACACTATCTCCCCTTCCCTGGGTTCATTTCGCATTAGAGCAATGAGGCTCCGACCTGCCCTAGAGGAAGATTGTGTCATAGACTGCTTTTTTTCCTTCAAGGCACAGCACAGTTCCTTATATTATTCTTTTTTTTTAATTAGATATTTTATTTATTTACATTTCAAATGCTATCCCGAAAGTTCCCTATATCCTCCCCCTACCCTGATCCCCTACCCACCCACTCGCACTTCTTGGCCCTGGCATTCCCCTGTACTAGGGCATATAAAGTGTGCAAGATCTAGGGGCCTCTCTTGCCAATGATGGCCGTCTAGGCCATCTTCTGCTACATATGCAGCTAGAGACATGACCTCTGGGGGTACTGGTTAGTTCATATTGTTGTTCCACCTATATGGTTGCAGACCCCTTCACCTCCTTGGGTATTTTCTCTAGCTCCTCCATTGGGGGCCTTGTGTTCCATCCTATAGGTGACTGTGAGCATCCATTTCTGTATTTGCCAGGCACTGGCATAGCCTCACAAGAGACAGCTATATCAGGCTCCTTTCAGTAAAATCTTGCTGGCATATGCAATAGTGTCTGGGTTTGGTGGCTGATTATGGGATGGATTCCCAGGTGGCGTTGTCTCTGGATGGTCCATCCTCTGGTCTTAGCTCCAAACTTTGTCTCTGTAACTCCTTCCATGGGTATTTTGTTCCCTATTCTAAGGAGGAATGAAGCATTCACACGTTGGTCTTCCTTCTTGATTTTCTTGTATTTTGCAAATTGTATCTTGGGTATTCTAAGTTTCTGGGTTAATATCCACTTATCAATGAGTGCATATCAAGTGACTTGTGATTGGGTTACCTCACTAAGGATGATATCCTCCAGAAACATCCATTTGCCCAAGAATTTCATAAATTCATTCTTTTTAATAGCTGAGTAGTACTCCATTGTGTAAATGTACCACATTTTCTTTACCCATTCCTCTGTTGAGGAGCATCTGGGTTCTTTCTAGCTTCTGGCTATTATAAATAAGGCTGCCATGAACATAATGGAGCATGTGTCCTTATTATCAGTCGGAACATCTTCTGGGTATATGCCCAAGAGTGGTATTGCTGGGTCTTCAGGTACATCTACCTCCAATTTTCTGAGGAACCGCCAGACTGATTTTCAGAGTGGTTGTACAAGCTTGCAATCCCACCAGCAATGGAGGAGTGTTCCACTTTCTCCACATCCTTGCCAGCATCTGTTGTCAACTGAATTTTTGATCTTAGCCATCCTGACTGGTGTGAAGTAGAATCTCAAGGTTGTTTATATTTGCATTTCCCTGATGATTAAGGATGTTGAACATTTTTTCAGGTGCTTCTCAGCCATTCAGTATTCCTCAGTTGAGAATTGTTTGTTTAGCTCTGAGCCCCATTTAGACTGCTTTTTCTATTCTGCCTCCCAGTTACCCTGTCACCTACATTACTGTAAAGAATTAATATATAATTATGCTTCAACAGATTAGAGAAACATAATCTCCCATATAATTCATCCATATAATTCATCCCTTCTACCATGGGTTCCGAACACATGACATCTATGCCTTTAGAGCCAAAATTAGGCCCTTGACTTCAGGCCCAGCCTCCTAGCATGTGATATTTTTGATTTCCTCAGAAACGGTTGCAATATCTTTAACTCTCTCCTCCCTTAACCTCCATGGTATTTGTCTTAGTTATAGTTTCTATTGCTGTGATAAAACACCATAACCAAAAGCAAGCTGGGGAAAAAAAAGTTTATTTGGCTTACACTTCTGCATTACTGTACATTATCAAATGAAGTCAAGACAGGAACTCAAAAAGGGTGGGAACTTGGAGACAGGAGCTGGTGTAGAGGCCACGAATGGGAGCTGCTTTCTAGCTTGCTTTCATGGCTTGCTCAGCCTACTTTCTTATCGAACCCAGGATCACCAGCCCAGGCACAGCACCACCCACAATGGGTTAGAATCTCTCGGATCAGCCACTAATTAAGAAAAAATCCTTACAGGCTTGCCTATAGCCCCTCTCATGAAAGCATTTCCTTAATTGAAATTTCCTCTTCAGATGACTGACCAGCACAATATTCAACATTAGCAACCAACCAATCAATACATAAATAGAGAAAGGAAGAACCAGCTCTTTTCCCTCCTATTTGTTGCCCTGTACCTTCCTCATCTCTAGGCAGTATCCCTGACATTGTAAGGATGAACACAGCTCCCTAGTCTCTGACCTCTTTTTTTCCCTTCTGTCTTACTTGGTCCTGTATGGTCAGACAGTCTTTGCCCTTTAAGGATTTGTCTCTTTTAAAGTTTTAAGCACCAGCCTTCTCTTCCTTAAGAGAAACCCAAGCACAATGCTTCCCGAGACCCTGTGAACATACTCTCACCTTTAACATTGAGCTTGCCTTGTTGGCTGACCAGTAGTCATCCCAGCTCTATACTTGCCTTGAAAGACAAGTGGGGAACAAATTTAGGCCTTGTTGCACCTGCAAGTCCAATATGTCTTCATCTTCTTCCAGGAAAATGGATTCTACCTGTTCAAACCTTCATCCTTGTTCCCAAGGGGCTCCCCCATCTCTAGCCCTTTCTTCCTCAAATAAGTCACTACACTATAGTTAGGACAATGAGTTACCCCTCGAGGAAGTCCCACTCAGTCATGTTCCTGCCCTACTGTCTTCAGTGGCCCTTGGTGATTTCAGAAGGGTACCCTCTCCCCAGGTTCCTAAGACCCAGATCTTGTTGCTCCTTCTCTCTCCTTCATCATCATTGATTTACTCCATCCCTCTTTGCTATGTCAAAGCAATGAGAACACTCCAAGCATTCCTGACAATATGACCACAGATTCTTTCCTCATCAGGATGCCTGCTGCCAACTTCACCATGCTGAAATCTTCTCTGTAGTCCTTAGGTAGGTGTAGTATACCCTTCAAGGCCGTCTATATCCACTTTTTTTTCTGTTCCCTGGTACTCTGGGTCCAGGAAGTTAGACTGGGTCTGTAGTTTCTTGAGTCTTCTGTTTCTGCTCATGAGTTGCTCACATTAGGAAGCAGCTATCACATGCTGGGCTGGGACCCAGGCACTGCAGATCTAGAGGTTAATAAATGATCACTGCTCTCTGTGCCAACCTCTGACTTCAGCACAGGCAATTACACTTGAGCCTCATTAGACATAATGACTATGAGCACAGCACCAATTAGCAGACAAGTCCTAGTTCTGTGAATTAGCTGGGATGTGACTTGGTTATCACTCTGAGCCTCAGTTTCCCAATCTGCAAGTACAAATAAGAGTGGGACCTCAGGCACTTGCTCTGAGTATGCTGAAGTAGTTAGCATGCTGCCCTGACTTGTACTTGACACTTAGTGAGCATCCATTATTCATTTTATTATGGCAGGTTTGTATAAAGTAAGTAAATAAATAGATCTATTCTTGAATAAGAACTGACTGAAGGCTCCACTCACTCAGGTCCAGTTGCCTCCCATCTTCTCCCAGCAGCCACAACTATGCTGTTTTTTCCAATAGTTGGGAGTCCTGGGTCCTGAAGAAATGACCCTGGCTTTTGCTCCAGTTTCCTTGCTTCAGAATACTGTCCCCAGAGCACCATGACCCACTCTGTCGCTAACACATCTGGGTACAGGTGGTCCTTTGGTTTGTAAACAAGAGTTGCCAGACTCTAGCCTGAAGTTCTTGGTTTCTCAGAAACTGCCTGGGTTCCTGCTCAGCTGTTGATTTTTCTGAAAGGCTTCTATAAGCCCCACTGCCCTTCTGGTAAATCTGACTGGCAGGGGTTCCACTTTCGCTTTCACTGGACACCCCCTGAGGGGAGATTTCTCAGCAGGAGGGGCACTTTCCTTTCTCTTTTGGCCCAACCCTGTCTTCCCCCAAGGCTTCAGAGTTTTTAGGATGTACTTAGTTTCACACTGCGGCTCCTCACAGTATCCAGATTTCCAGCTACCTCAGAGGTTATTGAGTGTGGTACTGTGGAGTCCGGCCTGTCTGGGGCATGCTTCCCATCCGATGCCTCATCTCAAACACTGTGGTTATTCCCGGGGTGCTGAGTAACCTGCAGTCAGCCCTCCATCTGAAAACACTAAACAGAGGATTTAGAAACACTTCCTACATTGGCAGCAGCCTGCTGTTATAATTGTTCTGTTCTATCTGTAATTGTTCATCTTTTACTGGGCCTAATTTGAAAGCTGAACCTTATCATGGGTGTGTCTGTGTGGGAAAACCCTTGCACACCCAGACTTCCATGCTGTCTGTACTTTTAGGCATTGTAGCATCTTAGAACAAGTCCCCTGCGGACTATGGGAGCTTTCTGTATACTATCTGTTCCTCCCATCATCCCTACCAGGTGGACATGATCCCAGGCCAACAAAGGAGACATGGGTTTGGGGTGATGAGAAACCTAGAGAGCAAAGGTTTAAAAAGAAAAACCCACACCTTTGACCTTTAGGAACAAAGTTTGAAATGACTGCAGATGGAAGCCCCCCAAGGGAAACTCACCACTGCTATTTCAATTGCCTTGATTTTTAAAAACTACCAGATTACTTGTGCGTATTTGTCTTTCCCCCAGACCACTTTTCCTCAAGAATTGGATAAGTGGTTCAGGTCAACTTGTCCACTTGCCCTAGTACATGGTTTGAGTTGAGGGAGGAGTGATGAGGGTCCAAGAAGCCAAAACAATCCAGAAAGCTGAGAATGGATGGAGGGTAGCTATGGGTACCCGATCATGGAGGGACTTATAGGACACCGGAGGAGCTGAATTGAATTCTACGTGCAAGAGGAAGCCACTGGAGGCTTCAAAGCAGAACTCTTGCATGATATAAAAAGATAATTCTGCAGTAGAGTGAAAGGCAGCTAGAAAAAGCCAACAAAGCTGTGTTGAAATCTATCTCAGCACCTCAGGCTTACAGGCCTGCAGTTCTCAGGCTGCAACAGGACTGGGTAGAGTTTTCTGACCCAATTGCTAGGGTTTCTCCATCAGTGGTTCTGGGCAGGGCCTGAGAGTGTGTTTCTACCAAAGTTGGTACTACTGCTCCTCCGGTGCTACTGGCTTAGAAAAGGTGAGGCTGGAGAGGATGAGCAGGGCATGACTTATCCCCCAGAAGATCTTCATGCAGGTGAAAAGTAGGTGAACAGCAAAAAGAAGTAGTTTGAAAGCAGCAGATGTGTGTCTGTTATCAAATACCCAACCCCCTTCATGCAGGTGGAGGAGATGCCCTAGGAAGCTTGTAGTATTGGTCAGTGGAGTTTCACTGCTTAAATGTCAGGTGACCAGCTAAGGGAGGAACTTGGGGAGGGTAGTAGAAGACAGTATGCAAAGCAAAGGGCATGTAGAAAGCAGCAGCATGTTTAAGAGATTGGGGCCAAGAGACCCAAAATGAAGGGTCTGATGTACATCTGAGACTTGCTGAAAGCAGCTAAGCACACACTTTAGGGTGCTCCCAAAGTTTCTAAGTCCTTCCAATCAGATTTAGAGAATTTCATGGTTAGGTTCATCTTTTTAGCTGGGTTATCAGGTTCATCAAAAAGCAGCAGTTGTTTCTTCTTTTCGTGGCTTGAATCTGGGCTGCTGGTAATGCAGGTCAGCTAAGCAGGAAGCCATTCTAACCCCAGTCACATACTAGAGTCAACGGTCATCGCCATCCAGAGCTCCAATGCCTTTCAGGGCTACAAACAGTTCTGATGATCTGGGTTGTGTGGACAGCATGGTTCTGTGGGCACACACGCGCGCGCACACACACATACACACACACACAGAGAGAGAGAGAGGGGGGGCAGATTTGAGATTGGATCTCCAGAATTCATATGAAAAAAGCCAGGGGTAGTGTATGTACCTGTAATCCCAGCCCTGAGGAGGCAGAGACAGAAGGATCCCTGAACCTTGCTCACTAAATACTTTAGTTAAATCAGTAGGCTCCAAGTTTGGTAAGAGGCCTTGTCTCAGAAAATGACATGCAGAACAATTGAGGAAGATACCTGGTATCAATCTCTGGTCTTTACATGTTTGTGCAGATATGTGTACAACCTCTCCCTCCCCTCCCCCTCTCCCTCCTCTCTCTCCCCCTCCCACTCTCTCCCCCTTCCTCCCCCTCCCTCCTCTCTTCCCTCCCTCTCTCTCCCTCCCTCTCCCTCCCTCTCCCTCCCTACCTCTCCCTCCCTCCCTCTCTCCCTCTCTCCCTTTCTTCCTTCTTCCCTTGCCTCCCTACAGCACAGGATGTAATTCCCAACTACTGTTTCAGCATCTGCCTTTATGTTGCCATGCTTCCTGCCATTTTGATAATGGACTTTAACCTCTGAAACTGTAAGCCAGCCCCAGTTAAATGCTTCCCCTTATAATAGTTACCTTGGTTATAATGTTCCTTCACAGCAATAGCATAGTGACTAAGACACTTGTGCACACACATATGAAGTGGAGACATGAGGTTGTAATATGTGCAGAAAGTGATCAGAAGAGATGGCTCTGATTCTGTAGTTTTTAAGTGGGCAGAGTCATAAGGGAAATGAAGTAAGCCAAACAGTTACTTGTGGAGATTCTGTCCCAGGGCAGCCATGGGAAGGAAATGCAAGGACCAACTGCAAAGCAAGAGTGTATGGAAGTGTTAGAGGCAGTGAACAAGACCTAGGAAGTATAGCAGGGGTTAGGGAGGAAGAAGAACTAGAGGGGAGGCTCAGGAAGAGCTGGAGGCAGGTCTTGTTGGTACTCAAGCCAGTGGAAAGGACAATGTTCCATGTGAGAGAGAAACCCAGCAGGGATTTCATCAAGTTGATCAGGCTCTCTCTAAAACCTCTGTAGAGTTGTGAGTGAATAGATGTGAGAATAAGAATGGGGAACTGTTCAAGGTCAATGCAACACCTGCAGCAGGAGAAGATGGTGGCTGAGGTGGTGATGCTGGGATTGTGCATGCCACTCAAGAGCTCTGCATTTTACAGAAGAAGGACTAGGAGGAGGAGGGGGAGGAGGAAGAGGAGGAGGATTCTAGAATTCTGGATATACTTGCAAGCCAAGCCTTTGATTTGATGTTTCCTAATTTTATTGATAAACGTTTGACAAGTACAAATTGCACTTATGTGGCATATAACATTACAATTTGGCTGAGTCATCTTGCCAGCCTGTTAGAACAATTTTTGATGTTTTCTATAGTAGATAAATTAATTTATGTTTGCATCATTTAAGAAAAAGGGTTTCAGCCGAGCGTGGTGGCGCACGCCTTTAATCCCAGCACTCGGGAGGCAGAGGCAGGCAGATTTCTGAGTTCGAGGCCAGCCTGGTCTACAAAGTGAGTGCCAGGACAGCCAGGGCTACACAGAGAAACCCTGTCTCAAAAAACCAAAAAACAACAACAAAAAAAAGGTTTCCTGTCTTCCTTACCTTTGCCAGCATTTACCCCAGTCCTCTGCAAGAGTAACAGTTGCTCTTTGCCACTCACTGAGCCTTTGCTCGACTGACTTTTCTTTTCTCATTTTATGAAACAGATGTTTTCAATGTAGGGTTAAGCTTCATAGTGCTGTGGTGGGCAGTGATTCTAGGAATTCCAGCTATGATAGATCATTCAAGGAATGGAGAGGTGATAGATTTTAGACATCTTTAGAATACCCTATGGGAGAAGACAGGCTATATTGCAAAGATATAACCAACCATTCAGAATAAAGGCTTTGCACAAAACTGAGAAAATGTTACTTACAGGTAGCAGCCGAAACCACTAGGATAAGTTAAGAATTGTCTTTCCCTATTCCTATACCATGCATGTGAGCAACATGTGTCATGATAAGGGGGAATCATAAGACCAGAACAAGAAAGAAAAGATAAAGAATAATTGTTCTAGAATATTATGTTAAGGAAAAGCAGGAAAAAGGAATGCATTTCCTGAAGGTATATTTTTTAATGATATACATACACATACATATATACATACATATATGTACATATATATGTTAATTAGAAAAAAGAAAACAACTTAGTCACAAGGGCATAAATCCCTCACACTGTGCTGCCTGAGGTTTGAGTTTTTCATTGTTACAGAGCCACTGAGTCACCCAAATACATCTAAGGTATTTGGTGGCCAGTGTTTCTGTATGGAACATGAACTTGCTTTATTCAGCTGTGTGGTTTGTGGACTCCTTGAGGAAATTGTGCACATAGTAAGTTTCCTGAAAAACATTTCTGTGCTTTAGAGTGTGTCTCTACATGTTTTGTCAATTAATGCCTGCTCTGTCAACCCCAGGTGCCCAGGATCAGCAGAACTAAGCTCCTCGTCTAGCTTCCATTATCTAGTGACATCTTTAAGTTCAGATGATCACTCTGCTCTCAGCAGTGGAATGACCATGTACACTTCTGACCCCACTCTGTGTGAAAGACAGTGGGGCACTATGATTCTAGAAGGGAAGTCAGGACAGCCAGAGGAGTGGGGTATCTAGAAACCCTACAGTATAGGGAAGAGCTGAGAGCATAATATGTGTTCCATATGAGAGCAGGTTACCTGGGAAGGATGTGAAAACATCTTCAAAAAATTGACTTCATTCTAATGCACATTGAGGCTGTGTCAAAGAGATCGATTTTAGGTCACCATTCATAAAAACAAACCAACCAACTAAACAAACAAACAACCCCCCCCCCCAAACCTCTGACAGTGTTTGCCACCCAACAGTGAAATGAGCTGCTTTGGGAAGAATTCCCATTCTTGGAATTACAAGTAAGTTGGGTTCAAGGAGCAGACCTGAGATTTAACTGCATCTTCCTGGATCTCATCTTAATTTGCAGATGCTTTTGGGGAGATGAGAGCCAAGACAGGAGCCCAGCCCTGTAGGCTCCACATACCTGCTATTGATAGTGAAAACATTAATCAATGAATACACTCTTACGCATAAAACCATGCTGCCTGGGCTCTCAACTTCATTTCCATTACCCTCTCCTCCAATTTGTCTGCTACTATAGCTCTAGCATAGGGAACAAAATTGCATAGGCTTTTTCTAAATGACTATTAAACCTGAGGTTCCTTTTCCATCAAGATGCACATTGTCAGCTTGACCTGAGATAATCCTAACTCCTCTGAGAGATTTACAGGGAGGCAAATGCCTCTCATTCCTCAGGCTTCCTGGACCATGTGATGACCAACTTCAACCAGCTACCAAGAGGCCCCTATCCCCAAAGAGTGCCTTCTTCCTGGTGTGGCCCCAGGTCAAGGCCAATCAATTTTGCATTGAGGGTAGGAATGTGAGGCACGTCTCTCCGAGAAGATCCAGATGTTATGTTGATCTTTCATGACTGCTTTTGCTAAATGACATATGGTGGAGTCCTTGAGAGTTGAGTAAAGCTTTGTTAGGAAAGCTAATCACTGATGGCCAGGCCCCCTGTAGGACAAGGGAAATGTAGATGAAATAATAGAAGAATGAGCCATCACAGGAACTGGGGAAGAGAAGGCAGTTTTTAAGCCAGAGAACCTAATAGTCCATGTAGCTTGACCTCTTCATTTTATAGATAAAGCAATGGCTTCCATGAAGTCACTGACAAGATCCCTGTTGGGGATGGATGGAGGATAGTCAACAGGGTACGTTTATTTGTTTGTTTGTTTGTTTGTTTTCGGGACAGGGATTCTCTGTATAGCCCTGGCTGTCCTGGACCTCACTCTGTAGACCAGGCTGGCCTCAAACTCAGAAATCCGCCTGCCTCTGCCTCCCAAGTGCTGGGATTAAAGGCGTGCACCACCATGCCTGGCTTAACAGAGTACTTTCATGATGCAGCAGTTATCCCTCTCTCGATTTATGCCTGCAGATCTTTGTTTAGCTTTGTAGATCTTGTTCATCTAGTCTTGGTCTTGAAAACTGTACCACGTAAGCTTGAAGAAATTCACTACACTCAAATGCCCACAGACATTGATGTATTCTAAATTCTCTGCTTCCCATGCAATATCACATGTCAAAAATCTTACAACCCAAGGTGATAGTATTAGAAAGTGATGGGGCATTGAGATGCAATTAAGGTGGAGCCTTTGTGAGCAGGATTAGTGCCTGTGTCCATATATGCTGCTGTAAAATGTATTACAGACCAGACTATCTATAAGTAATAGAAATTTATTTCTCCCAATTCTGGAAGCTAGAATGTCCACAATCAAGTTGATGTGGAATATGGTAAAAACCAATCTTGGCTTTTAAGATGGTCCCTTGTTCCATCCTCTCAAAAGGATGGATACTGCATCTTCACATGGCAGAAAGGACGAAAGTGGGATAAGTGCCCATTGGAGCTTCATTCTAGATGGTCAGAATCCCCTTTATAAGGAAGGAGCACTGCTGACCGAGTGACTTCCCAAAGGCCATACCTGGTAATATTCCTGTATCAAAAACCAAATACCAACAGGAGTGAAACAAAGAGTTGAACCACAGCAGTGCTCTTCTTTTAGCAGGTGCCAGACCACTTCTTTACCACTCCTGTGAGTGGGGAAATGGCCAGAAGCCTTCATATTTGAAGAACTAGGCCATTGACAAGCACTGAATCTTCAACCCCTTGACCTTAGGCTTCCCATTTTCCTAAACTTTAAGAGACAGTTGCTGCGGTTTATCAGTCCCCAAGTTTGTGGCACTTTGTTCTAACTAAGTTCAGGTAGATATTCCATCCATGAAAGGTGCTGAATTTCCTGGGGGGGGGGGGGGGTCATACCTTAAATAGGACAAAGAAGAACCCCTGTCTATAAGCAATCAAAGGGAAGTCCGCCATCTAGTGACAGTAACTGTGGGTAACTATCCCACTGGGTAAACAGACTCTCAGAATTCAAATCAACAATGAGGGATAGTGTTTAAATACAGTCCAGAAGCAATTTTTTTTTTGAAACAAGATTTCACTATTTAGACCAGGTTGGTCTGGAACTCAGAGATTCCCTGCCTTTGCTTCCAAAATGCTGGTATTAAAGATGTATGCCAATATACCAGGCCAAGCCCAGAAGTTTGAATCATCAAAAAAGAAAGACAAATTTAGTAGTTAATTAAGTATCATTACTACTTCTTAATTTTTTTTCCACTGGGTCTAACCTTTCCTGTTATGGAGAGATAGAGACAAACAGAGACAGACAGAAATAGAGAAGCAGCCCCTCCCTACTTTTCAGTATAAATAATTGGAGCAATTTTTATACCATACACTGGTTACATTCCTGACCATCACTACAGGGTCACCTGCCTTCTCACTTCTTCATTTAACGATGATAGAAAACTCCATTTATTCTAGGCACAAAGATGGTTAACTCTTAGTCTCTGGAGTCTCAGGTACATATATCTTAGCAGGGGAAGTGGAGAAAAATAAAACAAAACACCAACCAACAAAACCACAATTACAACCAGATACTGATCATGATGAGAAGAGCAACAGGTAGTATTGGGGCAGCACACACATACACAGCCCATCTGGGGAAATGCATCTGAGAGCAAAGAAGGTGAGCTGGGGGAAGAGTCTGGAATGAGGAGCATTTCAGCAAAGGATGAGCAAAATCAGGCATACCAAGTTTCATCAAGGGCACTGAGCCAAGGACCAGTATGAGAATGTGGGAAAACTGCAGTTTGACAGTCATAGGATTGTTAAGTCACCAGGGCACACCAAAAAG
This sequence comes from Mus caroli, assembly GCF_978045245.1. Taxonomy (NCBI): domain Eukaryota; kingdom Metazoa; phylum Chordata; class Mammalia; order Rodentia; family Muridae; genus Mus; species Mus caroli. Next base: position 60,255,246 of record NW_028227261.1, read on the forward strand.
GAGGCTGAACCTCATCAACCAAAGTAAGAAACTTCAGGTTTCATATTCTGGCCAAGTCTATTGGCAGTCAAGACCAAAACCTCTGTCCCAAGACAGAGCCTGTTCTCCAGAATTCCAAATTTGAATGCTGTAAGTCAGCCAAACTCCAGTTCATCAAGGTCCCTGCCACACCTGCTTGCCCATGCCCTCACATGGAATGTCTGTCTGTCTGTCCCTGCCAGGTGCAGTCCTTGCTCCCTTGAGTGTAAAGTCAGTTTTTTATGAGTAAAGGAGAAGGGCATGATCAGACTCTTGCTTTACACCGGTTCTCTCAGGGAGATTTGGAAAGGTCCCCTCGAGGCAGAGAAATCCCTTAGAATGGCACTGCAAAGGTCCAGACAAAAGCTGTCAAACACCTATAGCTGTGTCCTGGAGCCATAGTGCTACAGAGGAATGGCAACAACCGTGGAGCTTTTGATTATCACTCCCTCCATCATTCTTCGAAGGCATAAAGAGGCTCAATAATCTCAATGAAGTGTTGACCTGGACTTCTGACTCCAGGATACGAGACTGTACATTTCATCCACCACAGCCCAGGAGCCATTAATGTGGTGTGATGACATGTGACTCAGCTGAAGTTTAGTACAGACTTTGGGATCCACATGCCTGAGGAAAACAGACCTGAGGAAAAAAAACCACTAAAGAGGACACTGATCCTGTGTGCTTGTAGCTTGTAGATTTCAAGAAGCGTCTGAGCCTATTTGGGCTGCAATAACAGTATACAGTAGACTGGGTGGCTCATAAAACAAAAACCAACAAAAGAAATGCCTATTCCTCACAGATCTGGAGAAGTCTCTGGCAAGATTCAATCTCTTATGAGGACATGTTACCACTGTGCCCACATGGTAAGAAGGCAAGGTTATTCCACTTGTGTTTCTTTAATAATGGCACATATCCTATTTAGGAGGCCTCTACCATGATCTAGTCACCTCATAAATTCCTACGCTTAATAACATCACATACAGAATTAAAATGTCAACATATAGATTGGGGGGCACAAACGTTCAGACCACAGAATCTGGCAAAAAAAAAAAATCTTTTCATTTTCCCCTCAGAAAATAAAGAGAAAAAAATCTAGATTTGTTTATATAGTAAAACATAAACACTAAGGCAGGGTTTGCTTGCGTGATTTGGTTACATAATCAATGCTTTGGACCCGAGTGGTCAGAGGACCCTTCCTAGAAGGACACTAGAGGCCTAGACTGAGAGCTTCCATCTCTCCACAAACACTAAAGAAAATTTAGAAACAACCTTATGCCCTGAGTAGCACCTCCAGAAACTGAACTGCTTCCCCTAAGACATAAAGTACAGTTCACCAGCAGACAGCATGGACATTGTTAAAAACAAACAAGAAATAATCTAAGTATTGCACAAAGGAACATGCAAAGGGAATGAAGCATAGGAAGAATTTTTTTTATTTAAAAAAAAAAGTCTAGAAAGCATACCTGATAACATGACTTCTGTTCTTTACCTCCCACATAGGTGACCACATCTCACTCCATTGGTGAGAGCTTGACTTCACAATCTGATGCACTTGGCTAATTATCACAAAGGAGAAGAGGAAAGGTCAGGAAATATGATTCCTTGCTGACTTAACTGCCCTTAATTTCTTTTTAAAAAGGTTTCTTTCAATATATCACTTGGGAACTTGAAATGCTGGATTCTCCGGCCCCTCCTTACATTGCTTGAGTTAGAAATTCAGAGGTTTAGGTCTAGTGATCAGCTTCCACAAGCAAGATTCGGATGCACTAAAGACTTGAAGCCATTGCCCTTAAGGATAGCAGAACACAACTAATGTTCTATTGAATTCATCAATGAATTTCTGCTGAGCTGTGTATTTCCCAAGTGGGGAAAGTTCTACAAACTCCTACAGAGCCCCAGATGTTATTGGTCAGGGTGGAAACGGGCAAGCAGCCCCCTGGGAGGTTAGGATTCAAGTCTCACATTAGCTTTTGAAATCTTTATTTCTTGCTCTGACGTTGGCTGTGATGATGGCTCCATTAGGAAACCTCTCCTCTCCATCCTAGGTTTGTGTCACATGTGCTAGCTCATCACTCCACTGCTTGTCACTGTTTGGGCCTGTTCTCCCAATTCTGAGCCAGAGAGAAGAGAGATGTTTGCCTTTTTGTTTGTCCTTGAGTTTCCAGAATCTGGTAGTTAGACATTCAGCAAATCTGTAATTGACTAAACACTTAGCTCACCTTTGCTGGGAAAGAGCCATTATGGCCTGAGGCGGTGCTCTTCTGCTTGCCCTCAGCCTTATTCTATCTCCTTCCTTCCAACTGTAGCTGCTAGGCCATTATAAATGCTGGACATTCAGGCTACAGTGAACTCTGAACTGGTCTTCAGTATCACACCATATCACAGTCAACACCACATCCATTGATATTTCACAGTCTGCTACCCCGTGCTTCTACCCCAGAATTCAATACCCACCATATGGGGGTGGTCCATCATGTTCTAGTGTACCCTCGCTATACAAGAGGCCACAGTGAATGGCTTTCACTGAGTGATTTATTCAACATTCCAACATCAGCTATGTAAGGCTATTATAGAGATGAAGGAAAATCAAGCCAAAAAGCAGTGACTTGCCTGAGTTATAGAGCTAGTGGATAGCTGGGGTTCAGCTTGGATCTATGGTATCAGACTTCCAACAGATATCTTTCTACCTCTGTTGCCTCTTCATTGAACTAAAATGTTTGGTATTTTTTCCCTGTAAGTAATTAGAGCCATTGACTATCTGATGCTTCTGGGAACTGGCAGGATGTTTCCTATTTCGTTGCAGGTAAGTGCCTCCTCTCTCTTGCCACACCAACTCGTTTGATTTCATAGGCATCTGCTTTTCCAGATGAGGGTTACAAAGTCACTGCTGCACCCCATAAATCCTTCTTTGGCATTTCCTCACAGCTGTGCCGGTTGACAGCTCTGAATCACCATCACAGTGGAGATGCCAGAAGAGCTGGCACTGTCATAGCATGTCACTTGTACAGCCAGTGATGGCTGAAGGCTGCTTGAGTGCACCTGCACCACGGGGAGGCCTGTCCACCCTGCCTGGCTGATCAGAGAGGACACTGTGGTGACAAAGGGATTCTGCTTCCAGTGAGGTATGCCTGGGGATGAAATATGTCCCCACATCAACTTTTGCTCAATCAATCCAGAGCAGCAAGAACTTGAGAGAAAAGTAATTTCTTGCCTAAAACTTTGTGCCAAAAAAAGAACACAGTGTTCACTGAAACATTTTAATAATGGCCAAAAAGTAGAAAATTGGCTGAACCTTTAGTTGGCATCTTTCATAAGCAGAGATATTATATAGATATTAAGACAATAGGAGGCAAAAAGGAATTTTTGTAATAAATTGGTTAGAAAATTAAGTTACAAAGTCTTAGTATCCCAGAAGCCTCTTTTCTTTTTTTTTTAAATCGGGTATTTATTTCATTTACATTTCCAATACTGTCCCAAAAGTCCCCCACATGCTCCCCCACCACTCCCCCACCTACCCACTCCCACTTCTTGGCCCTGTCGTTTCCCTGTACTGAGGCATATAAAGTTTGCATGACAAATGGGCCTCTCTTTCACTGATGGCTGGCTAGGCCATCTTCTGATTCATATGCAGCTAGAGACACTAGCTCGGGGTTGGGGGGGGGGTGAGGATGCTGGTTAGTTCATATTGTTGTTCTACCTATAGGATTGCAGATCCCTTTAACTCCTTGGGTACTTTCTCTAGCTCCTCCATTGGGGGCCCTGTGATCCATCCAATAGCTGACTGTGAGCATCCACTTCTGTGTTTGCTAGACCCCGGCATAGTCTCTCAAGAGACAGCTATATCTGGGTCCTTCCAGCAAAATCTTGCTAGTGTATGCAATAGTGTCAGCATTTGGAAGCTGATTATGGGATGGATCCCTGGATATGGCAGTCTCTAGATGGTCCATCCTTTCATCTCAGCTCCAAATTTTGTCTCTGTAACTCCTTCCATGGGTGTTTTGTTCCCAATTCTAAGAAGGGGCAAAGTGTCCACACTTTGGTCTTCCTTCTTCTTGTGTTTCATGCGTTTAGCAAATTGTATCTTATATCTTGGGTATTCTAAGTTTCTGGGCTAATACCCCCTTATCAGTGAGTACATATTGTGTGAGTTCCTTTGTGATTGGGTTACCTCACTCAGGATGATGCCCTCCAGGTCTATCCATTTGCCTAGGAATTTCATGAATTCATTCTTTTTAATAGTTGAGTAGTACTCCATTGTGTAAATGTACCACATTTTCTGTATCCATTCCTCTGTTGAGGGACATCTGGGTTCTTTCCAGCTTCTGGCTATTATAAATAGGGCTGCTATGAACATAGTGGAGCATGTGTCCTTCTTACCAGTTGGAACATCTTCTGGATATATGCCCAGGAGAGGTATTGCTGGATCCTCCAGCAGTACTATGTCCAATTTTCTGAGGAACTGCCAGACTGATTTCCAGAGTGGTTGTACAAGCTTGCAATCCCACCAACAATGGAGGAGTGTTCCTCTTTCTCCACATCCTCGCCAGCATCTGCTGTCACCTGAATTTTTGATCTTAGCCATTCTGATTAGTGTGCAGTGGAATCTCAGCGTTGTTTTGATTTGCATTTCCCTGATGATTGGGGATGTTGAACATTTTTTTCAGGTGCTTCTCAGCCATTCGGTATTCCTCAGTTGAGAATTCTTTGTTTAGCTCTGAGCCCCATTTTTAATGGGGTTATTTGATTTTCTGGAGTCCACCTTCTTGAGTTCTTTATATATATTGGATATTAGTCCCCTATCTGATTTAGGATAGGTAAAGATCCTTTCCCAATCTGTTGGTGGTCTTTTTGTCTTATTGACGGTGTCTTTTGCCTCTTTTCTTTCAGAAAAGTTTTGACTAGAGAGATGAATGAGTGGGTGTGGAAGGATCTCAGAAAGACATGTAGGAGAGTCGGCATAAGAAATAGGACACAAGAAAACCGAGAGATTTATACTGACATTCACCTAAAAATCCTTTGTCTTATCTTCTTATTGTTTAATAATAAATGTGCTGCTTTTGTTAACACGTAGTTATTAATACCAATCAACCTTGGTCTGAGTACAAACCAAGAGTTCAACGATCACCCATGCTTCTTCTTCACATCCTCTTCATTTATTCAAAATGAATGTCTTTAAGAAACATTGTCATCCATCCATCCATCCATCCATCCACCCACCCACATATCTGCCCACACATCTATTCGTCCATCTACCCACTCTCACATCCATCCGTGTAGCCACCATCCTTCAAGTCCTCTACAACACATTCGTGTATCCATTTAAGAAGCAGAATCTGTGTAGGCTTCAGGTGGTGCTTAAACAATGCTCTGTGATGTTTTTGTATTCATGTCATGTCCAGCTATTTTACTGTTGTGATTTTCCTAGATTTGGAGCTCCTGAGTTGATATGTCACCACGTTTCCCTTTGTTCTTGTTAATTACTATTCATGCTTCAGAACTTCTTCTACACATCACTTTCTCTCATCGTAGACTCCTCCTTCCAACATCATGGCATATATAGTAAACTTTCCAATGTGTATGAAAGTGTCTTTTGATTGGATTGTGTACCAACTGATGCAAGGACTAAATGTTCCATCTCTGAGGAACTGGCCAGTAGAAGGACAGTCTGTTTCTTTCACAAATATGTTTCTAAGCCTAAAGGGAGACTTGGCTAACAACCTTGCTGTCATTGTTTGATCAAATAGGCACTCACTAAGCATTTATTACCCCCCGCCCCCCAATTAAGAATGATCAAGATAGTTCCTCCCTCCGGGGGATGAAAGCTTGGAGGAGATGGAAACACATGTAAAGGGTCTGTGAAACAAACTAATGTCCTAGCATAGCCTAGAGAGCGAGTCTTTCCAACCATACATGGAACTCATTGAAAGCCATCATCCTGTTCACATTGACGACAACATAGTGTTTTCTCAGTAGATGTCTGTTAGAGACAGCTGTTCTAGTAGCTTTATTGATAGAACCCTTTTAGTTGACAGTAATTTTTAACAAGGACTTAGTAAGAATTTGGTCATTCTCATAATACTATGAAATAGAGCTGATTCCCATTTTATAAGTAAAAGAAGTAAATGCCTTAGCTCAGACCACTTAGCCAGAAATGCTTAAACTAAGGCAACTAGACTATAGGATGCTATACTTTTCTCTTGAATTAACCCACCAGTAATGATAGTGTGCTTATTGCATGCCAGAAGCCATTCCAGACTGGAGGAGTGCACTTGAAAGAAGCGATAAGCAGAATATCAGATGACTCTATACTTAGTGAAACTCTGAAACAGATGTCCAAAGTACAGATTATCCCAGAGGCATGGACAACCATGGGTGAGGGTGGAGGAGAAGCAAGATAACAAAAGGCTTCCAGGCATGGAAGGGCAAGTGCAAGGGCATGGATGTAGGCTGGAGCAAGTCTAGACTGGCTGCTGCGTAAGGCTTCCGGTCTTCATGGCATTTCTCAGGGCTGAAGGAACATCTGACGAACCTCCATTTTCAGAATCCCAAAGAGCACCTGGAACTGGGCCCTGGGTGAAAGTGGGAAAAGTCAGTGACGTTGGCTCTATGTCTCCAAGAAAGAGGGAAAACTGGACTTGTAGAAGACCCTGGAAGGTTGAATTGAAGATGATTCCAACTTGCAAGGAGTAGCCAAAGATGAGCAAAGGGGAATGAACTGATGTCTTTACCAAGACAGCTTGGCTCCAGGTCCCATCTGAAACCTCTTCTATTTGCAGAATGCAAAAGCCCCTGCCTCAGACTAAGGTGCTGTGGAGTTGCTAGGATATAGATATATTTACCCACAATCACAAGCATTTGGAACAAGAGCAGCACACTCTATCCACACATGAGGCTGTATTCTGGGGAAGCAATCAACATGAGGCTCTCTGGGGATTTGGAAATGAGCTAGGGGGTACATAATTGCCTTGGGATGCCTCAGCTGAAGGTTTCCCATATTTTGCTATAAGGTTTGTTTTTTGTTTTTTGTTTTTTTTGTAGTGAACTTGATTTGCTTTGGCACTCTTTTCACCTTTCAAATTCAGTTGTGATTTGCACCAACATTTTTGAACTTAAGAAAACATGAGGCAAAAAAAAAAAAAAAAGTCAGATTTTCCTACTCAACACTCTGCAGAGCTCCCTGTCTGGATGTTCTTAGGGTCTAAATGCCCTGGGGGTAAACAGGACTTGGAGGGTGGGAAGCCATTTGGCAGAGAATGATGGCTGGAACAGCTGGAGATCCTGGTCCGAGGAGTGTCATGTATCGGAAGATGGCTGCTTCTGCAATGGTCCAAAGAGATAGGAACTGCCTTGTATGAAACCACAGGACTCAGCACTGATCCACTGCCCACATCACAACCAGACACTTAGCTTCCAAACCCCTCAAGTGGAGAGTGCTTGTAATCCCAGCTGCCAGGGAGGCTAAGGCAGGAGGATCACAAAGTCAGTCTGTCTTAAAAACAAATTTAATTAGATTTTATGCAAATCAGTGGCTGTATCAAGAGAGAGCCCAGTGGCCTGGCTCCCTGATTTTTAGACCTTGTCTAAATCATTAAGATTTCGAAAGCAAATCAATATTCTCCATCAGAGTCTTCCCAATAAAAAGTTGTACCATGGTCTTGGCATCATAGTCACCTAGTAGTTTCCAGGCACTCCTTTGAGTGACCCAGGGCTACAGGATGGATAATGAATCACATAGTTGCTCACCCCAAATTCCCATAAAGATGGCAGGAAAATAAACTCCTCTTTGCCTGGAGGTAATATTTCAATGGACAAACAATCTTCTATGTAATTATTGGCAGCAAGGGTGACTTAATCTTCACACTTCTGAAACTCTATTTCAGGCCACTAACTACTGCCCCCCCAAAGTAGTCACCCTAGGCCAAAACCTTTATGATGCATGGAGATTTGTTTAGTTTTTCTTCCTGGTAATTTAGTGGCATATGATACAACACATACAACTGAGATGGTTTCACTGGCAAGTTCTGGGGCTCAAACATTCCAGGGTTCACTGATTCCATCTCACAGAAAACTGGCAAGCCCTGTATTGAAGCTCTCAGGTGCCAACCACTTGGCTCTATTCAGTTGCATATACTGTTCTTCTCTAAAGCTGTTTGCTTTTTAAAATCAAACTAAAGCCCACATGATTATTTCTAAAGAAATATTACAATCACATAAATCGCTGCCATTGGATTTGACCGTGAGGCTCCATAGAATCCAGCAGAGTGTCTGTAGATAGAAGTCAGAGGCCTCCCCAGCCATGGTTTGTGTGACTCCAATTTGAGCATTTAAAATCATTTGATTTTGGGGACCTCAAGAGATGGCTCAGTGAATAAGATTACTTGTTCTCCTAGAGAACTGTTAAATTCCCAGCACTCTAGCTCTAGAGGAGCTAGAGAAACAATATATATGTATATATATATACACACAAATATATATATATGTATACACACACATATATATATGTATATATATATACACACAAAACAATATATATGTATGTATATATGTGTGTATATATATATATATATATATATATATATGTATATATATATGGCATGACCAAGTGATAAACTGAAACCTTCGGTACTTTAGCATCTGCTGCTACCTTTGCAGCATTGTTTTGTGCATGAACCCTCAACTTAGGACTAGCTATTTTTCACTCTAGCTCTAGAGGAGCTAGAGAAAGTACCCAAGGAGCTAAAGGGATCTGCAACCCTATAGGTGGAACAACAATATGAACTAACCAGTACCCTGGAGCTCTTGACTCTAGCTGCGTATGTATCAAAAGATGGCCTAGTCGGTCATCACTGGAAAGAGAGGCCCATAGGACTTGCAAACTTTATATGCCCCAGTACAGGGGAAAGCCAGGGCCAAAAAGTGGGAGTAGGTGGGTAGGGGAGTGGGGGGGAGGGTATGGGGGACTTTGGGGATAGCATTTGAAATATAAATGAGGAAAATACCTAATAAAAAATATTTAAAAATATATTACAAATAAAAACTATGGCTCTTATAAGCCACCACTGTTCATCCTGCTAACTTCCTGGCCCCAGAAGTGCTTAAAGTGAACCTTTTTAATTTTACTGGTTGTTGAATTTAAGAGACAAATCGTGACCACAAAAAAGTCACAGAGAAAGGGCATTTTCTACATTTCATCTCTCTCAGAAGGAATTAGAAAAATAATATATTCCAGTGTATGTGTATAGCTTTGATGTTCTGTAGAAATACACACACAAAACAATATATATGTATGTATATATGTGTGTATATATATATATATATACATATATATATATATATATATATATATATATATATATATATGTATGTATATATATATGGCATGACCAAGTGATAAACTGAAACCTTCGGTACTTTAGCATCTGCTGCTACCTTTGCAGCATTGTTTTGTGCATGAACCCTCAACTTAGGACTAGCTATTTTTTCTATGTTATCTTCTCTTATCTCAGATTTCTTCAGCCCTATCCACACCACCCATACTCTAGTATCATCTCCTTTACATGTATTCACCTACTGGTCTCTTATTCATTCACCCTTTCCTTAATATCTATATCCATCTATCCAAATTCCTGTCCATATCCAAAATTGGCAAGTAGCATTCATTTTCTGTAATCTGGAGTACAAGTTCCCCCACCTCCACCCCAGAAGTCTTGGGCATTCCAGTAGCCAAAGATCCAGCAAAGGTGATATAAGACTGTATTGGGAAATAAGACTGTACAAGATCCGTTTCAGTACTGGTTGTTTGGCATCCCTAGCCAACAGGTGCCTCCTGTGATTGACACAAAGACGATGGCCAATGTGAGCCTCTCTTCTGCTGTGGCACTAGTGGTACAGTGAGCTTGGACCACAGCCTTGTGGTATACACTCTGAAGCAGAGCAAAGAAAGACACATGGAGGTAGAAGCAGGAAAAGCTCTGGCCACAGGAGGTACAGAGGCTGAGGACTGTTCATTTCTTGGTTGAGGGAGTCGTCTAAGCTCAAGGGCTATTCTGAAAAATATATTGAAAAAACATTTTTTCATACAATATATTTGAATCATACTTTTCCCTATCTCCCCCAACTTCCCTCTTCTCTCCTCTCCCTCTCCCTCTCCCCCCCCCTCTCTCTCCCTCTCTGTCAAAAGAAATGCTGCCCCCAAATGGAAATCATAACTTACAACCAAAAGATCAATATGACAAAAATTTCTGAAACAAAGAAACATGAAACAAAAAAAGTCTTCTTCAAAAATACCATTAATTTCATTTTGTGTGAGCCATCTAGTGCTTGGCATGGGGCCAACGCATGTGTCATTAATGTTAATAGTGAAGCGCCATTGGAGAAAACTTACCCTGTGTCCATGGGTATCACTTGCCAATAGATTCTTGGTTAGGGGTGGGGGCTTATGTCCACTTCTCTCCCACTGCTTGGGGCCCCCTCTAGAAGTTTCAATAAAGAGTCAACAAGATAATTACATAAGAAAACAGAAGGAAGAGCATCCAAATTATGTTACTGGAAGAAATTGTAATGAAAAGACCACATGCTTAGGTGCAAAGGGAACCCTGGAGCTTCCACCAGCAGAAATCCATTACATATCTCTGTCTTCACAAGGGAAGAGAGGGAACGGCTCCATAACTCAGAGATAGTATTTGTAAGGAAGGGTCAACTGATCATAGGCTGCCCTGCTAGAGCAGGCAGGGTGCCCTGTGAACCTGATAGGAGGATCTTAAGAATCAATTCCCATGCTCTTTTGCCTTATACCCCTACATCTCCTCCTGCTGTTGCTGGCCTTAGGCTAAGCTCCTGGAAGTTGAACGGGAAGTGCTTGTTGCTCGTTGCCATTCCCCCTGCAGGATATCTGTCTTGGTACAGGTGAATACAGAGGCCTGAGGGTAACCTGGACTGGCATGGAAGGTTATCAACACAATAGTTATGACTTAATTGATAACAATTGTACCAGTAGGCATGACTGTAAGAGATAAGTGTCACGGTACTTGGTATATACCGGCTTCAAAAACACTTGCAGGATCACAGATATGAAACACTATCAGTAAGTAAGAGTATAAACTCAAGCAGATGTTTACAAATGCAGCATTTATTTGTTCACCTCACCCCAAATGATAACTGCTGATTTAGATCTTAAATCTGTAGTAAAACAGGGAAGTGACTGAAGTCTGGGCTGGGACAACAGCCATGTATTATCATCAAGGTCAAGCAAACACCCTCCGCTTAAAAGATGTTAAAGTATAACCCAGCAGAAGAGAGACAGAAACAAGGGAGGGAAGGGGGGTTGGGAAGCCAATGGCACATAGAATAGAGGCCAAATGTCTAATTATAGCTGACAAGGCCCTCATGATCTGGGCCTCTTTCCCTATGCCCCCCATGGGGCACTGTGTCCCAGCCAAAGTCAACCTTGTTTAGTTCTCGAAATAGCCCTCAGGTCCTTGCCCCAGCTGCTGCTTCGGCCTGGAACACTCTACCCCATTTTCTATTTACCCATCTCAACTCCTGCTTATCTAAGAGGCAGGTCTTGGTGAGGGCCTTTCTTTCGGTGTTCCATCTCTCCCTCTCTCTAACAGGTATTCCTTTGGAGATCTGGCATAGCAGACTCTGTGAGAGCCGACACTACGCCTGTGGACTTCTGTGAGGAAACCCTTCCTCCTCATCTACGTGTAGGCTGTTCTTTTTCCAGTGTGTTGGCATGACATCCTGGGTTTATCTGATAGCCACCTTCTTACTCTGTACCCTGGCACCCTGGATATGTATCTGCCTGTTATATCATAGGCTTTGCAAGACAAAAGTATGTCTGTCTGTGTGGGTACAGATTCCCATGTGGCAATAACAAATTACCATTACTCCCAGGTTTAAAGTGACACAAGTTTACCGTCTTGTAGTTATGTAGGTATATGTTTAACAGACGTTCGCTGGGCTAAAATTAAGGTACGTGGGAGGCTCTTGGGAAAAAACTATTTGCTTACCTTTTCAACTATAAGTTGTTACCCATAGCCTATAGCTAACAGCCTCTTCCTTCATCTGCAAAGCCATCCAAGGCTGGTAGCAGTTGCCAGTTCATATCACTCTGATGCTGATTTTTGTCTGTATATTACATCTTTTAAAGATCCCGATTATATTGTCACACCTAGAAAAGCCAGGTCAGTAACAATAATTTTAACTCTAGCTATCTCCTTAATTCCCTTTTGCTGAGAGGTTTCAAGGATTAGAACTGGGGTATCTCCAGAGGCCTGTCATTCTCCCTTCCATACTGTGGATGGCCAACTGCAGAGCATATAGGAAAGATAAAATGACTTGAGTATGTGGTTGAGAATGTGAGTGTGGGGGGCAGACAGAATTTCTAGGTATACGCTGGTGTGTAACACATAAAAATGCCAGGTAGGTGGGTGCTACAGTGTGTGACTGTGTGTGTGTGTGTGTGTGTGTGACTCTCTGTGTGTGTGTGTGTGTGTGTGTGTGTGTGTGTGTGTGTATTTTGGAGTTGCATATTAGCTGAACTCATTGGTGAAACGCAGATGTATACAATGTATGTTTGGAGCTTAGAAACCACCAGAAAGGGGAATATAAACATGAAATAGGTAAGAGTTTGTTTTCCTCAAAACACCATGAAGTATTTAGTATATTTCCCATGGGGACACTCTCAGGACCTGCATTTCTGTACTCTATATTCCCATGTGCCTATGGCCACACTGAAAGTGGAAACCCTGTCTTGCCTGGACCAGGTAGCTCTGAGAATGGCTTGCATGCATCAGCGTACTGCTCAGACACTAGTACCCACCAGCATTGAAAGATCAATCACAGTACAGTTTCCTGTTCTAACTGTGAGAGCAAAGCTCCTGACATGGAATCCTTCTCAAGTCCCTAGCCCACTTCTTACCTAATGTCACAGATCTAAGACAGAAGAGCTCCTAAGTCATAGCTAGCCTGCCCCCTTCTTCTCACAGATGAGACATTGCCCACCAAGTGGCAATCTGTACAGGCTTACGTGACTGTCAGGACAGAATGTGATCAGGGTCCCCTATTGCATGCAATTCAGACCTGTATAAGGTAACAGGTTACTCTTTGAGAACAGGGATTTTGTATCACATGCTCTACAGCGTCAGATTTCTTTAGGGCTCTCTGGTCCCAAGTTCAGGTGCTTCTGAAAGATAAAATCCAGGATGACATTTCTGAACAGACTACTTCTGAGAGGAGTTTCTATTGAGGAATACCATCCCACTTCCCACACAGGAAGCCAGATAGGACAGCCTGAGACTCTTAAGGTATCTATATCTTCTCCCCCTTTTCTCTTGAATGTTAGCCTAAAGCTCAGACCCAAACTAGAGATACTATCTTCCCAAGCAAGTGACGCTTAATGACTTGTGTTTGTGTGACGATACTCAGGGTTCTTCCAAATGTAGTTACCATGCTAGATGCCAGATAACACTGCCAGGAGATACACAGAGGCCCTTGTCTTCAGAGGCTAAGCGTCTAGCTTCTCCCTAGGCTCTGACAGTCTAAGCTGTTTCATTTGTTAAGAAGAGAAAAAAAATGGGGAGGGGGAGGGAAGAAAGGTAAGGAGGGAGGGAGGGAGGGACAAAAGAAGGGACAGAGAGAGGAGGGGCTTCAGGACTACGGTAAGAATATGAGTATACAAGAAGAAAAGATCTGGAGAGCAAGAAAAAGATAGATGATTAGAGACACACCAAACTCAGAGGCAGAAGAGGGAGAAGAGGGAGAAGAGGGTAATTGATCTAGAAATATAGGTAGAGTCTGGCACAAAGAGCCTCCCCACCTACCAAGAATCCAGAAAAGGATCTTAACTCTGGAAGGATGACCCCAAGGCTATCTCTGCCATACACACACACACACACACACACACACACACACACACACACACACACAAAGAAGAAGAAGCAGAGATGGAAACTTAGAACACAAACTCCAGAACTCTAGGAAGCCATCTTTGGTAGTCTCCCATGAAGCCTGGAGGGAGGACTTAGGAGTATGTGAACTCTACATGAAGACTGCTTGAGCCACACTCCCCCAGAAAGCATTACCTACATCCTTGGATAGTAACTTCTCTCTCTCCCACAGAGAGGAAAAGCACTCCACAACTGCCCCCTCAGGCCTTGGTTCATTAATCCAGGCATTCCATGGGTAAAGGTGCTATCCTTGTCTTATTGGCTGTTGCACTGGTTAGTTTTATGTCAACTGACTCAAACTAAAGTCATGTGAGAGGAAGGAATCTCAATTGAGAACATGTTTCCATAAGATCAGGCTATAGGCATGCCTATAGGCCATTGTTGATGTGGAAGAGCCCAGCACACTGTGAGTGGTGTCACTCCTGGGCTGGTGGCCCAGGGTTCCCTAAGAAAGCAGGCTGAGCAAGCCATGAACAGCAAGACAGTAAGCAGAACCCACCCATGGCCTCTGTATCAGCTCCTGTCTCCAGGTTCTTGCTCTATTTGACTTCTTACCCTAATAACCTTGGATGATGAACTGTTCCCTGGAAGTAGAAGCGAAATAAACCCTTTCTTCCCCAAGTTGCTTGTGTTCATGGTGTTTCATCACAGCAATAGAAACCTTAACTAAGACCACAGTGGTCACATGTACATGGTATGACATAGGTAAAGCACAGTAGGTGGTCTTGTCCTTCCCCAAACAGGCTAAGAGCAGAAACCATTCATCTCTTGTCATTTATTAAGGTGACATTTATTGATCATCTTCTTGATACCACAATAAGTTTATACTATCAACCCAAGCCTTGAACTGTGGAATAGGCACTCACACCGCTGCACTGCAAACAGAACATGGAAGATGAACCCTATTGTACAAGCAAAGAGTTGAAACAGAGAACAGCCCTGAACCACACTGGGATTCAGACTCTCCTTGTGCCTGCCTTTTAGTTTTCTCTCACACTTACTTCCTGCACTGATTCTAAAATTGTTGCAGAACAACAATGTCACTGAAGTCACCTTTGGATCTTTAGGGCCTCCATAATCAATGGCAGGCATACATTTATGGAGAAGAGATTTGAATAAAAGAATAAGGTTTTGCATCTAGAGCTCTTGGGTTCTAGAATCATTACTATCTCATCGGAGTTTTAGAAGAGGGAATACTGCCCCACATCCTCTTTGCCTATTTCTGAACAAAACGTGCCAGCAGGTAAAGGTGGGGTTATCTCCGAGGCATACTGAAACTTCCTCAGACTCAACAGAATCCAGGTGAGGGAAATACCAGAGGTGGAGCAGGCACACCCTAAAATGAGTATCTTGTTCAATTCCAAATAGTGGAAGAAGCATGCCAAGTTCAGGCATTGGACCAGGTAGGTCCAATATGGCAAAGGTGCCTGATAGCAGGGGGTTTCATGTAACGCAAGGCACATGTTTATGAAGTACCCAAGAATCTCCTGCTCTGAAAGGGAGACTCCAAACTGATCACTGACCCCATTCAGGTCAGTCTTGGTCACTCCTACATGTGTGTTAAATCTCTATTCATGGTCTCCCAAGTGATGCAGGAGGCCATTTTTACCCTCACCACCTCCAATAGTTACCAGAATGGGTTTCCCTTAAAATCACTTCAATATTGTCCCCCATGTCCAATCCCACCCAGTCCTTCCCACAGGCCAGACCCTGCTAGGTAGAAGGGAACAAATTCAGATCTGACCTTTATAGATCGGATAGGACAGGTGTGATGTTGGAGGCTAGAATGAATGTCGGGAAGAAGACCGAAAAGATGTAAGCAAGGTCCTTCCAGAACATGGACAGGGATATGACACACAGTTTGGGAAGGCCTCAGAAAGATGCTTGTGTATGAACTGGGCCTTGGAGGTAAAGCAGATGTTTGCCAGCTGGAGAAGGGCATAGAGCAGCCAGAGTCAAGGAGGGGGAGGGGATGCCCAGAGCATGGAAGAGTATGTTTGGGAGACTAACCAGCCACTGAGTGAGAAAACACGGCTGGAACAGCATACCCGAATAAGTTTCAGGGTTTTCAGATTTTCTTCTACACATTGCCCTATAAGCAAAGACAACAGGACTCCCTAAGTCACCCAGGCTCCCAGTGAGTGCCAGAGAAAATGTTTAAGGTATCATTTAACCCAAAGCAAATGTACTATCAGCATTTTTATAAATCTCCAAGAAAGAAGAAGAAACAAAAGTTGTTGAAATGTGAAAATAATTAGAGAAGCGACTTTCCCAGGGACCAAGCATGGCCCACGCTGCGCAGAGGGAAGAACAAACAAACTTAGGGGCGGTTATGAAGCTGTAAAACTCCGTTTATTTCTGAAGAAAGAAATAACGTTGGAGCAAAGCCACCGAGCCTGCACAACCATAAATCAAGGCTGAGGCTGTAGGGAAGGAGGAGTCAGCCAATAAATTCAGAGGAAACAACGCTGCATTCCAGCTGTCCCAGGCGGCCTGAGAACCTGCTCTGCTCCGGTTCTGCAGCCCTGGATCACAGCATCCCAAAGTCAGAATGCCCTGCGTGTTCCTTGTGTGCTTGCCCAGTCAGAAAATATTTGGCTCGGGTAACGATTTAGAAAAGCTAGTCTGAGGGTTGTTCAGTTTTCAGAAAGAAGTGGGGAAAAGTTCTTTCAGAAGGCCCGAGTTCCCCCTTCTCCAGCTGCCTTCTTTCTGCAGGGTAGTTTCAGCCCGACAGAAACCCCGCGAGGCAGCTGGGGCACGGTCAGGGCGCTGGAGGGAATTCCCACCCTGTGTGCTCAGAAGGGGAGCCCACGCTTCCATCCCAGGCTGCTGGCTTCGGTAAACAGTCTCAGTGGAAAGGTCACCACTGACCTCTGAGCTGAGGGATTTTTCTCAGCTCACACCTCAGGTTTCTGGACAGGGTGGCCTTGTATTGTTTACTGAGAACTTGCTCCACTAACAGCACTGAGTCTGGAGCTGCAAGACACATAGAGCAAGCACCAGGAGCAGGCAAGGCTTCATGCTGGCAACCGGTTTAGTGATGCCCCTGCCTCAGACCTGTATGCTTCATTTTCTGTTGTTTTAAGGAGTGTGAACTTGTAATTTTACTCCATTGAGTATTGACCCCTACTTCACTCTGAGTCACATAAAGACATCTACACTTTGCATAATCTGCATACCAGCTCAGTAAGGTTAAACACCATTTTGTACCCTCGTAAGACAGGAAGCTGTGGTTCATTGCTTGCAGCACAAACCTGACACTGGAGTTAGTGAGTTGGGGGCGGTAGGACTCAGGTAAACCTCCACTTTCTATTAGCCACTAAATTCTGTTGTTTCAATAGCCAAAGCCCAGTCTATGAAACTTAAATGGTTCGGAAACATGGGAAGTGACATGTCACTCAAGTGAATTAAGAGGTGAGTAACCACAATAACAAATTATTCACTGCTAGTTACTGGTTACCGAACCACCAATTCCCCATGCCAAGCCCTTTACATATGCTAATTCAATGTGGCCAGAAGGAAGGTGGCAACTCCATTTCAGAGCTTAGAGAACTGAATTAGGGAGGGGCAAGTGTGTGGAAAGGTCACCTCACCCCCCAGAAAAGGAAAGCTATCTTGCTATTAAAGGTCAGTTTTTATATGTGGGGGTCTGTGGTCTCGAAAGATGATAGAGAACATATTTGTGGTTTTAAAACTTAAAATGACTAGATTTTGTACTAAATCAGATACCATCCAAACAGATTTCTACGTTTCTTGTGAATGAAACAAACTTAAATCATCTATGTGTTTGTATGTGTGGTCTCTGCATTGTTCATGGAAGTATGTGCACTTGTACATGCATGTGTTTATGTCAGTATAAATTCCAGAACCTTCCTTGATTGTTCTTGAACTAATTATTGAAGACAGTGTGTCTCACTGAACCTAGAGTTCACAGATTTGGGTGTGAAGGCTAGGAGTATACTTGTCTCCCATGCCCCTCCCCACCTCCTCCAATCCTCAATGGTGAAGTTACAGATAGACGTTGTTCCCACCTTTTCTTTGGAGGGGGGATTCTGGGGAATATGTCCTCATGTTTCACAGCAGTCACTTCACTGTTTGAGCCATGCCCCCAGCCTCATGTCTCTATCTTTTGACTCCTGTGTCGCCCTATAATGTGAGCAACAGGGATCCCTATTGAACAGCATTGGTCAGCCACACCAGCAGTCGGTACTAGGGGTTGGTGAAAGCCTGGCTAGAACTTGTCCCCACTGCATAGCTGCCAGAATTTATCATTCCTTTTCAATAGTCATGTAGTGACTACTGCCTTTTTTTAAGGATAAAATAAGTATATATATGTATATATATATATATATATTTATATTCTATTGGTAAAGGGGGAAGCCTTAACTTGCAGGAAAACTCTTGGGCAGTATGTACAACATTCCTTTTTTTTTTCCATGGAATGGAATCAAACACCGACTGAGACCACAAAGTATATACTAGAAATCAGCAAATGCTGGCAACAGAGTAGGAAAAAGACAAAGAAATGAAGACTACTGCCTTTTATTGAGCATCTATACATCAAACATTTATTAGCCTTACTTCCAGATGAAGAAATTCTAACTCAAAGGGGAAGTATTTGCCCAGAGAGAGCTGTAGAAGTGTGGGGACCAACACTTGATGATTTCATGTGTCTATAAGAGTTGTGTGCCTCATCCTTAGTTATGTTGTCTGCTTCTGTCTTCCCGCACTGTGTATCTTAGTTTTCCATTTATGCTATGACAAATGACTACAAACACAGACGTTTCCAATACCACATATTTCATTACTCTTTAATAGAGACCAAGTCTCCCAAACCAGTGTGGGTGACTGAACTGGAAGCCGTGGCAGCTGCAGAAGTCACAGGAGACCCACTTCCAGCCCCTTCCCAGCATCTCTTACTCATGTTGTTCCTTCATCTCCCATCAGTTGTACCATCAGCTGCTATTGTGTTCCCTCCAAGTGTGCTTCCTCCTTCCTCTAACACAGGCTGCCAGCCACATGTTGCTTTCTCTTCTGTCTGGGCTGAGTGTCCCTCTGGCTCTGTCTGAGGAGAACAATGGGATTGTGTTTGGGTACATCTGGGTAACCCAAGATAATGTTCCCAACGTAGGAGCCAACATTTAATCACACCTTCTTCCCTGTTATGTGATAGCTATAGGTTTCAGAGTCCAGGGTCCAATCAATTTGGGGGACACTTTTTAGTCAGCCAAACTTTCTTTCCTCCTGAAAATGGCATGTCAGATTACTTTACCAAGAGTGGAAATAAGGCTCTGCTTGGCTAGCCACTCTCTTCACTTGTTTCCTTGGTGACTGAAAACGCTACCTCCACCTGTTTCTTCCTTGTTATCCAACCTTCTGAATCAGTGGTCTCATTAGTGTTTGATCCTTGGTAATCCCTCCCTCTCGTGCCTAGTTCAAGGAATCATGGATTAGACTCAGGAGAATGGAAGTACTTCCTATAGGGATCTAGCAACAGAACTTTACAGTGTCCCATGTACATATATATGGGAAGTCACCTTGTGACGCCAAGGGTCAGTCATTTAACAGGAAGCTATAAAGGACACCTAAAATTCAGAAGAGAAAGGAGTGCATCCCTGTCCAGTTTTGAGCACAAGGTAGATTGATGAAAAGCCAAAGGCAGCGACTACATCTGAGCAGCTTCTATAGGTTATACCATGTGACATTCTTTCATGTACTCCTCACTTCTATAGGTTATCCTATGTGACACTCTTTCATGTACTCCTCACGTCAGCTCAGGGTGGTGCATATTATGTTTACAAATGAGGAAACTGAGGCTCAACCAGCACGGTCTTGTCTAACCTCTAATCACCTAACTAGAATTGGGTCAGCTTCTACACGGCACCCTTGACCTACAACCTTGGCCTTGGGCTCAGTAAAGTAAAAGGAACATGAGTGCAGTGCCCCATGGATACAAAAAAGAGGTGTCCACATTGTAATGAGAAGAATACCAGAAACCACATGATGTGAGTCCCCAGATTAGCAGGAAAGGTCTGAGTGTATCAGATTTGACAATATATTTTTTTTATATTTTTATTACATATTTTCCTCAATTACATTTCCAATGCTATCCCAAAAGTCCCCCATAGCGCCCCCCACTTCCCTACCCACCCATTCCCATTCTTTTGGCCCTGGCATTCCCCTATATTGGGGCATATAAAGTTTGCAAGTCCAATGGGCCTCTCTTTCCATTGATGGCCGACTAGGCCATCTTTCGATACATATGCAGCTAGAGACAAGAGCTCCAGGGTTCTGGTTAGTACATCATGTTGTTCCAACAATAGGGTTGCAGATCCCTTTAGCTCCTTGGGTACTTTCTCTAGCTTCTCCATTGGGAGCCCTGTGATACATCCAATAGCTGACTGTGAACATCCACTCCTGTGTTTGCTAGGCCCCGGCATCGTCTCACAAGAGACAGCTATATTTGGGTCCTTTCAGCAAAATCTTGCTAGTGTATGCAATGGTGTCAGCGTTTAGAAGCTGATTATGGGACGGATCCCTGGATACAGCAGTCTCTAAATGGTCCATCCTTTCATCACAGCTACGAACTTTGTCTCTGTAACTCCTTCCCTGGGTGTTTTGTTCCCAATTCTAAGAAGGTGCACAGAAAAAAGCACCTGAGCAGCTGGGGCGCAGGGTCTGCTGACACTCGCCAACTGCCCACAACACCCGCCACAGGATCTTAAGACTTCTGGTGAGTGGAGCACAGCTTCTGCTCCAATCCAATTGCGCGGGACCTGAGACTGCATTAGTTAGGGAAGCGGAAACCGGCCTGAGTAGGACCACAGGCCTCATCCGGCTGGATCAGCGCCGGGGTAGTGGGAGCGCAGGGTTGCCTGACACCCGCCAGCTACCCACGACCCCCGCCGCAGGATTTTGGGACTGCTGGTGAGTGGAACACAGCTTCTGCTCCAATCCAATTGCACGGGACCTGAGACTGCATTAGTTAGGGAAGCAGAAACTGGCCTGAGTAGGGCCACAGGCCTCACCCGGCCGGATCAGCGCCAGGGTAGCGGGAGCGCAGGGTTGCCTGACACCCGCCAGCTACCCACGACCCCCGCCACAGGATTTTGGGACTGCTGGTGAGTGGAACACAGCTTCTGCTCCAGTCCAATCACGCGGGACCTGAGACTGCTCTGGTTGGGGAGAGAGAAATCCGGCCTACATAGGGCCACAACCCTCTTCCGGTCAGAAAAGCACCTGAGCAGCTGGGGCGCAGGGTCTGCTGACACTCGCCAACTGCCCACAACACCCGCCACAGGATCTTAAGACTTCTGGTGAGTGGAGCACAGCTTCTGCTCCAATCCAATTGCACGGGACCTGAGACTGCATTAGTTAGGGAAGCGGAAACCGGCCTGAGTAGGACCACAGGCCTCATCCGGCTGGATCAGCACTGGGGTAGCGGGAGCGCAGGGTTGCCTGACACCCGCCAGCTACCCACGACCCCCGCCGCAGGATTTTGGGACTGCTGGTGAGTGGAACACAGCTTCTGCTCCAATCCAATTGCGCGGGACCTGAGACTGCATTAGTTAGGGAAGCAGAAACTGGCCTGAGTAGGGCCACAGGCCTCACCCGGCCGGATCAGCGCCAGGGTAGCGGGAGCGCAGGGTTGCCTGACACCCGCCAGCTACCCACGACCCCCCGACCCCCGCCGCAGGATTTTGGGACTGCTGGTGAGTGGAACACAGCTTCTGCTCCAGTCCAATCACGCGGGACCTGAGACTGCTCTGGTTGGGGAGAGAGAAATCCGGCCTACATAGGGCCACAACCCTCTTCCGGTCAGAAAAGCACCGGGGCAGCTGGGGCGCAGGGTCGGCTGACACTCACCAGCTACCCACAACACCCACCACAGGATCTTAAGACTTCTGGAGAGTGGAACACAGCTTCTGCTCCAATCCAATTGCACGCGGGACCAGAGACTGCATTAGTTAGGGAAGCAGAAAAACGGCCTGAGTAGGACCACAGGCCTCTTCCGGCTGGACCAGCACCGAGGTACCGTCAGCTACCCACGACCCCCGCCGCAGGATTTAGAGACTGCTGGTGAGTGGAACACAGCTTCTGCTCCAATCTTTAAATAGTGACAACGATAACAACTAACCCCAGAGATTACCAGATGGCGAAAGGTAAACGTAATAATCTTACTAACAGAAACCAAGACCACTCACCATCATCAGAACCCAGCACCCCCACTTCACCCAGTCCAGGGCACCCCAACACACCGGAAAAGCTAGACACGGATTTAAAAGCATATCTCCTGATGATGATAGAGGACTTCAAGAAGGACGTTAATAACACACTTAAAGAAATGCAGGAGAACACTGCTAAAAAGGAAGAAGACAATAAAGAGGAAGCACAAAAATCCCTTAAAGAATTGCAGGAGAACACTGCTAAAGAGTTACAAATCCTTAAAGAAAAACATGATAACATAATCAAACAGGTAGAAGTCCTTAGAGAAAAACAGGAAAACACATCCAAACAGATGATGGAAATGAACAAAACCATACTAGACCTAAAAAGGGAAGTAGACACAATAAAGAAAACCCAAAATGAGGCAACACTGGAGATAGAAACCCTAGGAAAGAAATCTGGAACCATAGATACGAGCATCAGCAACAGAATACAAGAGATGGAAGAGAGAATCTCAGGTGCAGAAGATTCCATAGAGAACATCGGCACAACAATCAAGGAAAATGGAAAATGCAAAAAGATCCTAACTCAAAACATCCAAGAAATACAGGACATAATGAGAAGACCAAACCTACGGATAATAGGAGTGGATGAGAATGAAGATTTTCAACTCAAAGGACCAGCAAACATCTTCAACAAAATTATAGAAGAAAACTTCCCAAATCTAAAGAAAGAGATGCCCATGAACATACAAGAAGCCTACAGAACTCCAAATAGACTGGATCAGAAAAGAAATACCTCCCGACACATAATAATCAGAGCAACAAATGCTCTAAATAAAGATAGAATACTAAAAGCAGTAAGAGAAAAAGGCCAAGTAACATATAAAGGCAAGCCTATCAGAATTACACCAGACTTTTCACCAGAGACTATGAAAGCCAGAAGATCCTGGACAGATGTTATACAGACACTAAACGAACACAAATTCCAGCCCAGGCTACTATACCCAGCCAAACTCTCAATTAACATAGATGGAGAAACCAAAGTATTCCACGACAAAACCAAATTCACACATTATCTCTCCACGAATCCAGCCCTTCAAAGGATAATAACAGAAAAAAACCAATACAAGGACAGGAACCACGCCCTAGAAACAACAAGAAGGTAATCCCTCAACAAACCTAAAAGAAGACAGCCACAAGAACAAAATGCCAACTTTAACATCAAAAATAACAGGAAACACCAATTTCTTTTCCTTAATATCTCTTAATATCAATGGACTCAACTCCCCGATAAAAAGACATAGACTAACAAACTGGCTACACAAACAAGACCCAACATTTTGCTGCTTACAGGAAACTCATCTCAGAGAAAAGGATAGACACTACCTCAGAATGAAAGGCTGGAAAACAATTCTCCAAGCAAATGGCATGAAGAAACAAGCTGGAGTAGCCATTCTAATATCTGATAAGATTGACTTCCAACCCAAAGTCATTAAAAAAGACAGGGAGGGACACTTCATACTCATCAAAGGTTAAATCCTCCAAGAGGAACTATCAATCCTGAATATCTATGCTCCAAATACAAAGGCAGCCACATTCATTAAAGAAACTTTAGTAAAGCTCAAAGCACACATTGCACCTCATACAATAATAGTGGGAGACTTCAACACACCACTTTCACCAATGGACAGATCATGGAAACAGAAACTAAACAGGGACACAGTGAAACTAACAGAAATTATGAATCAAATGGATCTGGCAGATATCTACAGAACATTCTATCCTAAAACAAAAGGATATACCTTCTTCTCAGCACCTCATGGTACCTTCTCCAAAATTGACCACATAATTGGTCACAAAACAGGCCTCAACAGATATAAAAATATTGAAATTGTCCCATGCATCCTATCAGATCACCATGGACTAAGGCTGATCTTCAATAACAAAATAAATAATAGAAAGCCAACCTTCACGTGGAAACTGAACAACACTCTTCTCAATGATACCTTGGTCAAGGAAGGAATAAAGAAAGAAATTAAGGACTTTTTAGAGTTCAATGAAAATGAAGCCACAACATACCCAAACTTATGGGACGCAATGAAAGCATTTTTAAGAGGAAAACTCATAGCTCTGAGTGCCTCCAAAAGGAAACTAGAGAGAGCACACATTAGCAGCTTGACAACACACCTAAAAGCACTAGAACAAAAGGAAGCAAATTCACCCAAGAGGAGTAGACGGCAGGAAATAATCAAACTCAGGGGTGAAATCAACCAAGTGGAAACAAGAAAAACTATTCAAAGAATCAACCAATCAAGGAGCTGGTTCTTTGAGAAAATCAACAAGATAGATAAACCCTTAGCCAGACTCACTAGAGGGCACAGGGAAAGCATCCTAATTAACAAAATCAGAAATGAAAAAGGAGACATAACAACAGATCCTGAAGACATCCAAAACACCATCAGATCCTTCTACCAAAGGCTATACTCAACAAAACTGGAGAACCTGGATGAAATGGAGGAGTTCCTAGACAGATACCAGGTACCAAAGTTGAATCAAGATCAGGTTAATGATCTAAACAGCCCTATATCCCCCAAAGAAATAGAAGCAGTCATTAATAGTCTCCCAACTAAAAAAAGCCCAGGACCAGATGGGTTTAGTGCAGAGTTCTATCAGACCTTCAAAGAAGATCTAATCCCAGTTCTTCACAAACTATTCCACAAAATAGAAACAGAAGGTACTCTACCCAACTCATTCTATGAAGCCACAATTACTCTGATACCTAAACCACAAAAAGACCCAACAAAGATAGAAAACTTCAGACCAATATCCCTTATGAATATTGATGCAAAAATCCTCAATAAAGTTCTTGCTAACCGAATCCAAGAACACATCAAAACAATCATCCATCCTGACCAAGTAGGTTTCATCCCAGGGATGCAGGGATGGTTCAATATACGGAAATCCATCAACGTAATCCAGTATATAAACAAACTCAAAGACAAAAACCACATGGTCATCTCCTTAGATGCGGAAAAAGCATTTGACAAGATCCAACACCCATTCATGATAAAAGTCTTGGAAAGATCAGGAATTCAAGGCCCATACCTAAACATGATAAAAGCAATCTACAGCAAACCAGTAGCCAACATCAAAGTAAATGGTCAGAAGCTTGAAGCAATCCCTCTAAAATCAGGGACTAGAAAAGGCTGTCCACTTTCTCCATACCTATTCAACATTGTACTTGAAGTCCTAGCCAGAGCAATTCGACAACAAAAGGAGATCAAAGGGATACAAATTGGAAAAGATGAAGTCAAAATATCACTTTTTGCAGATGATATGATAGTATATATAAGTGACCCTAAAAATTCCACCAGAGAACTCCTAAGCCTGATAAACAGCTTCGGTGAAGTAGCTGGATATAAAATTAACTCAAACAAATCAATGGCCTTTCTCTACACAAAGAATAAACAGGCTGAGAAAGAAATTAGGGAAACAACACCCTTCTCAATAGTCACAAATAATATAAAATATCTTGGTGTGACTCTAACTAAGGAAGTGAAAGATCTGTATAATAAAAACTTCAAGTCTCTGAAGAAAGAAATTATAGAAGATCTCAGAAGATGGAAAGATCTCCCATGCTCATGGATTGGCAGGATCAACATTGTAAAAATGGCTATCTTGCCAAAAGCAATCTACAGATTCAATGCAATCCCCATCAAAATTCCAAATCAATTCTTCAACGAATTAGAAAGTGCAATCTGCAAATTCATCTGGAATAACAAAAAACCTAGGATAGCAAAAACTCTTCTCAAGGATAAAAGAACCTCTGGTGGAATCACCATGCCGGACCTAAAGCTCTACTACAGAGCAATTGTGATAAAAACTGCATGGTACTGGTATAGTGAGAGACAAATAGACCAATGGAATAGAATTGAAGACCCAGAAATGAACCCACACACCTATGGTCACTTGATCTTCGACAAGGGACCTAAAAACATCCAGTGGAAGAAAGACAGCATTTTCAACAAATGGTGCTGGCACAACTGGTTGTTAACATGTAGAAGAATGCGAATTGATCCATTCCTATCTCCTTGTACTAAGGTCAAGTCTAAGTGGATCAAGGAACTTCACATAAAACCAGAGACACTGAAACTTATAGAGGAGAAAGTGGGGAAAAGCCTTGAAGATATGGGCACAGGGGAAAAATTCCTGAATAGAACAGTAATGTCTTGTGCTGTAAGATCGAGAATTGACAAGTGGGACCTCATGAAACTACAAAGCTTCTGCAAGGCTAAAGACACCATCAATAAGACAAAAAAACCACCAACAGATTGGGAAAGGATCTTCACCTATCCTAAATCAGATAAGGGACTAATATCCAATATATATAAAGAACTCAAGAAGGTGGACTCCAGAAAGTCAAATAACCCCATTAAAAAATGGGGCTCAGAACTGAACAAAGAATTCTCACCTGAGGAATACCGAATGGCAGAGAAGCACCTGAAAAAATGTTCAACATCCTTAATCATCAGGGAAATGCAAATCAAAACAACCCTGAGATTCCACCTCACACCAGTCAGAATGGCTAAGATCAAAAATTCAGGTGACAGCAGATGCTGGCGAGGATGTGGAGAAAGAGGAACACTCCTCCATTGTTGGTGGGATTGCAAGCTTGTACAACCACTCTGGAAATTAGTCTGGCGGTTCCTCAGAAAATTGGACATAGTACTACCGGAGGATCCAGCAATACCTCTCCTGGGCATATATCCAGAAGATGTCCCAACCGGTAAAAAGGACACATGCTCCACTATGTTCATAGCAGCCCTATTTATAATAGCCAGAAGCTGGAAAGAACCCAGATGTCCCTCAACAGAGGAATGGATACAGAAATTATGGTACATTTACACAATGGAGTACTACTCAGCTATTAAAAAGAATGAATTTATGAAATTCCTAGCCAAATGGATGGACCTGGAGGGCATCATCTTGAGTGAAGTAACACAATCACAAAAGAACTCACACAATATGTATTCATTGATAAGTGGATATTAGCCCAAAACTTAGGATACCCAAGATATAAGATACAATTTGATAAACGCATGAAACTCAAGAAGAATGAAGACCAAAGTGTGGACACTGTGCACCTTCTTAGAATTGGGAACAAAACACCCAGGGAAGGAGTTACAGAGACAAAGTTCGTAGCTGTGATGAAAGGATGGACCATTTAGAGACTGCTGTATCCAGGGATCCGTCCCATAATCAGCTTCTAAACGCTGACACCATTGCATACACTAGCAAGATTTTGCTGAAAGGACCCAAATATAGCTGTCTCTTGTGAGAGGATGCCGGGGCCTAGCAAACACAGGAGTGGATGGTAACAGTCAGCTATTGGATGTATCACAGGGCTCCCAATGGAGAAGCTAGAGAAAGTACCCAAGGAGCTAAAGGGATCTGCAACCCTATTGTTGGAACAACATGATGTACTAACCAGAACCCTGGAGCTCTTGTCTCTAGCTGCATATGTATGGAAAGATGGCCTAGTCGGCCATCAATGGAAAGAGAGGCCCATTGGACTTGCAAACTTTATATGCCCCAATATAGGGGAATGCCAGGGCCAAAAGAATGGGAATGGGTGGGTAGGGAAGTGGGGGGCACCATGGGGGACTTTTGGGATAGTATTGGAAATGTAATTGAGGAAAATATGTAATAAAAATATTAAAAAAAAAAAATAAAACAAAGGGGACTATTTAAATAAACATTTAAAAAAAAAAAAAAAAAAAGAAGGTGCACAGTGTCCACACTTTGGTCTTCATTCTTCTTGAGTTTCATGCGTTTATCAAATTGTATCTTATATCTTGGGTATCCTAAGTTTTGGGCTAATATCCACTTATCAATGAATACATATTGTGTGAGTTCTTTTGTGATTGTGTTACTTCACTCAAGATGATGCCCTCCAGGTCCATCCATTTGGCTAGGAATTTCATAAATTCATTCTTTTTAATAGCTGAGTAGTACTCCATTGTGTAAATGTACCATAATTTCTGTATCCATTCCTCTGTTGAGGGACATCTGGGTTCTTTCCAGCTTCTGGCTATTATAAATAGGGCTGCTATGAACATAGTGGAGCATGTGTCCTTTTTACCGGTTGGGACATCTTCTGGATATATGCCCAGGAGAGGTATTGCTGGATCCTCCGGTAGTACTATGTCCAATTTTCTGAGGAACCGCCAGACTGATTTCCAGAGTGGTTGTACAAGCTTGCAATCCCACCAACAATGGAGGAGTGTTCCTCTTTCTCCACATCCTCGCCAGCATCTGCTGTCACCTGAATTTTTGATCTTAGCCATTCTGACTGGTGTGAGGTGGAATCTCAGGGTTGTTTTGATTTGCATTTCCCTGATGATTAAGGATGTTGAACATTTTTTCAGGTGTTTCTCTGCCATTCGGTATTCCTCAGGTGAGAATTCTTTGTTCAGTTCTGAGCCCCATTTTTTAATGGGGTTATTTGACTTTCTGGAGTCCACCTTCTTGAGTTCTTTATATATATTGGATATTAGTCCCTTATCTGATTTAGGATAGGTGAAGATCCTTTCCCAGTCTGTTGGTGGTTTTTTTGTCTTATTGATGGTGTCTTTAGCCTTGCAGAAGCTTTGTAGTTTCATGAGCTCCCACTTGTCAATTCTCGATCTTACAGCACAGGCCATTACTGTTCTATTCAGGAATTTTTCCCCTGTGCCCATATCTTCAAGGCTTTTCCCCACTTTCTCCTCTATAAGTTTCAGTGTCTCTGGTTTTATGTGAAGTTCCTTGATCCACTTAGACTTGACCTTAGTACAAGGAGATAGGAATGGATCAATTCGCATTCTTCTACATGTTAACAACCAGTTGTGCCAGCACCATTTGTTGAAAATGCTGTCTTTCTTCCACTGGATGTTTTTAGCTCCCTTGTCGAAGATCAAGTGACCATAGGTGTGTGGGTTCATTTCTGGGTTTTCAATTCTATTCCATTGGTCTATTTGTCTGTCACTATACCAGTACCATGCAGTTTTTATCACAATTGCTCTGTAGTAGAGCTTTAGGTCCGGCATGGTGATTCCACCAGAGGTTCTTTTATCCTTGAGAAGAGTTTTTGCTATCCTAGGTTTTTTGTTATTCCAGATGAATTTGCAGATTGCACTTTCTAATTCGTTGAAGAATTGATTTGGAATTTTGATGGGGATTGCATTGAATCTGTAGATTGCTTTTGGCAAGATAGCCATTTTTACAATGTTGATCCTGCCAATCCATGAGCATGGGAGATCTTTCCATCTTCTGAGATCTTCTATAATTTCTTTCTTCAGAGAGTTGAAGTTTTTATTACACAGATCTTTCACTTCCTTAGTTAGAGACACGCGAAGATATTTTATATTATTTGTGACTATTGAGAAGGGTGTTGTTTCCCTAATTTCTTTCTCAGCCTGTTTATTCTTTGTGTAGAGAAAGGCCATTGATTTGTTTGAGTTAATTTTATATCCAGCTACTTCCCCGAAGCTGTTTATCAGGTTTGGGAGTTCTCTGGTGGAATTTTTAGGATCACTTATATATACTATCATATCATCTGCAAAAAGTGATATTTTGACTTCATCTTTTCCAATTTGTATCCCTTTGATCTCCTTTCGTTGTCGAATAGCTCTGGCTAGGACTTCAAGTACAATGTTGAATAGGTATGGAGAAAGTGGACAGCCTTGTCTAGTCCCTGATTTTAGAGGGATTGCTTCAAGCTTCTCACCATTTACTTTGATGTTGGCTACTGGTTTGCTGTAGATTGCTTTTATCATGTTTAGGTATGGGCCTTGAATTCCTGATCTTTCCAAGACTTTTATCATGAATGGGTGTTGGATCTTGTCAAATGCTTTTTCCGCATCTAACGAGATGACCATGTGGTTTTTGTCTTTGAGTTTGTTTATATACTGGATTACGTTGATGGATTTCCGTATATTGAACCATCCCTGCATCCCTGGGATGAAACCTACTTGGTCAGGATGGGTGATTGTTTTGATGTGTTCTTGGATTCGGTTAGCAAGAACTTTATTGAGGATTTTTGCATCAATATTCATAAGGGATATTGGTCTGAAGTTTTCTATCTTTGTTGGGTCTTTTTGTGGTTTAGGTATCAGAGTAATTGTGGCTTCATAGAATGAGTTGGGTAGAGTACCTTCTGTTTCTATTTTGTGGAATAGTTTGTGAAGAACTGGGATTAGATCTTCTTTGAAGGTCTGATAGAACTCTGCACTAAACCCATCTGGTCCTGGGCTTTTTTTAGTTGGGAGACTATTAATGACTGCTTCTATTTCTTTGGGGGATATAGGGCTGTTTAGATCATTAACCTGATCTTGATTCAACTTTGGTACCTGGTATCTGTCTAGGAACTCCTCCATTTCATCCAGGTTCTCCAGTTTTGTTGAGTATAGCCTTTGGTAGAAGGATCTGATGGTGTTTTGGATGTCTTCAGGATCTGTTGTTATGTCTCCTTTTTCATTTCTGATTTTGTTAATTAGGATGCTTTCCCTGTGCCCTCTAGTGAGTCTGGCTAAGGGTTTATCTATCTTGTTGATTTTCTCAAAGAACCAGCTCCTTGATTGGTTGATTCTTTGAATAGTTTTTCTTGTTTCCACTTGGTTGATTTCACCCCTGAGTTTGATTATTTCCTGCAGTCTACTCCTCTTGGGTGAATTTGCTTCCTTTTGTTCTAGTGCTTTTAGGTGTGTTGTCAAGCTGCTAATGTGTGCTCTCTCTAGTTTCCTTTTGGAGGCACTCAGAGCTATGAGTTTTCCTCTTAAAAATGCTTTCATTGCGTCCCATAAGTTTGGGTATGTTGTGGCTTCATTTTCATTGAACTCTAAAAAGTCCTTAATTTCTTTCTTTATTCCTTCCTTGACCAAGGTATCATTGAGAAGAGTGTTGTTCAGTTTCCACGTGAAGGTTGGCTTTCTATTATTTATTTTGTTATTGAAGATCAGCCTTAGTCCATGGTGATCTGATAGGATGCATGGGACAATTTCAATATTTTTGTATCTGTTGAAGCCTGCTTTGTGACCAATTATGTGGTCAATTTTGGAGAAGGTACCATGAGGTGCTGAGAAGAAGGTATATCCTTTTGTTTTAGGATAGAATGTTCTGTAGATATCTGCCAGATCCATTTGATTCATAATTTCTCTTAGTTTCACTGTGTCCCTGTTTAGTTTCTGTTTCCATGATCTGTCCATTGGTGAAAGTGGTGTGTTGAAGTCTCCCACTATTATTGTATGAGGTGCAATGTGTGCTTTGAGCTTTACTAAAGTTTCTTTAATGAATGTGGCTGCCTTTGTATTTGGAGCATAGATATTCAGGATTGATAGTTCCTCTTGGAGGATTTAACCTTTGATGAGTGTGAAGTGTCCCTCCCTGTCTTTTTTAATGACTTTGGGTTGGATGTCAATCTTATCAGATATTAGAATGGCTACTCCAGCTTGTTTCTTCATGCCATTTGCTTGGAAAATTGTTTTCCAGCCTTTCATTCTGAGGTAGTGTCTATCCTTTTCTCTGAGATGAGTTTCCTGTAAGCAGCAAAATGTTGGGTCTTGTTTGTGTAGCCAGTTTGTTAGTCTATGTCTTTTTATCGGGGAGTTGAGTCCATTGATATTAAGAGATATTAAGGAAAAGTAATTGTTGTTTCCTGTTATTTTTGTTGTTAAAGTTGGCATTTTGTTCTTGTGGCTGTCTTCTTTTAGGTTTGTTGAGGGATTACCTTCTTCTTGTTTCTAGGGCGTGGTTCCTGTCCTTGTATTGGTTTTTTTCTGTTATTATCCTTTGAAGGGCTGGATTCGTGGAGAGATAATGTGTGAATTTGGTTTTGTCGTGGAATACTTTGGTTTCTCCATCTATGTTAATTGAGAGTTTGGCTGGGTATAGTAGCCTGGGCTGGAATTTGTGTTCTTTTAGTGTCTGTATAACATCCGTCCAGGATCTTCTGGCTTTCATAGTCTCTGGTAAAAAATCTGGTGTAATTCTGATAGGCTTGCCTTTATATGTTACTTGGCCTTTTTCTCTTACTGCTTTTAGTATTCTATCTTTATTTAGAGCATTTGTTGTTCTGATTATTATGTGTCGGGAGGTGTTTCTTTTCTGGTCCAGTCTATTTGGAGTTCTGTAGGCTTCTTGTATGTTCATGGGCATCTCTTTCTTTAGATTTGGGAAGTTTTCTTCTATAATTTTGTTGAAGATGTTTGCTGGTCCTTTGAGTTGAAAATCTTCATTCTCATCCACTCCTATTATCCGTAGGTTTGGTCTTCTCATTGTGTCCTGTATTTCTTGGATGTTTTGAGTTAGGATCTTTTTGCATTTTACATTTTCCTTGATTGTTGTGCCGATGTTCTCTATGGAATCTTCTGCACCTGAGAATCTCTCTTCCATCTCTTGTATTCTGTTGCTGATGCTCGTATCTATGGTTCCAGATTTCTTTCCTAGGGTTTCTATCTCCAGTGTTGCCTCATTTTGGGTTTTCTTTATTGTGTCTACTTTCCTTTTTAGGTCTAGTATGGTTTTGTTCATTTCCATCATCTGTTTGGATGTGTTTTCCTGTTTTTCTCTAAGGACTTCTACCTGTTTGATTATGTTATCCTGTTTTTCTTTAAGGATTTGTAACTCTTTAGCAGTGTTCTCCTGCAATTCTTTAAGGGATTTTTGTGCTTCCTCTTTAGTGTCTTCTGCCTGTTTAGCAGTGTTCTCCTGTAGTTCTTTAAGTGTGTTATTAAAGTCCTTCTTGAAGTCCTCTACCATCATCAGGAGATATGCTTTTAAATCCGTGTCTAGCTTTTCCGGTGTGTTGGGGTGCCCTGGACTGGGCGAAGTGGGGGTGCTGGGTTCTGATGATGGTGAGTGGTCTTGGTTTCTGTTAGTAAGGTCATTACGTTTACTTTTCGCCATCTGGTAATCTCTGGGGTTAGTTGTTATCGTTGTCACTGTTTAAAGATTGGAGCAGAAGCTGTGTTCCACTCACCAGCAGTCTCTAAATCCTGCGGCGGGGGTCGTGGGTAGCTGACGGTACCCAGGTGCTGGTCCACCCGGAAGAGGCCTGTGGTCCTACTCAGGCCGGTTTTCTGCTTCCCTAACTAATGCAGTCTCTGGTCCCGCGTGCAATTGGATTGGAGCAGAAGCTGTGTTCCACTCTCCAGAAGTCTTAAGATCCTGTGGTGGGTGTTGTGGGTAGCTGGCGAGTGTCAGCCGACCCTGCGCCCCAGCTGCCCCGGTGCTTTTCTGACCAGAAGAGGGTTGTGGCCCTATGTAGGCTGGATTTCTCTCTCCCCAACCAGAGCAGTCTCAGGTCCCGCGTGATTGGACTGGAGCAGAAGCTGTGTTCCACTCACCAGCAGTCCCAAAATCCTGCGGCGGGGGTCGTGGGTAGCTGGCGGGTGTCAGGCAACCCTGCGCTCCAGCTACCCCGGCGCTGATCCGGCCGGATGAGGCCTGTGGCCCTACTCAGGCCGGTTTCTGCTTCCCTAACTAATGCAGTCTCAGGTCCCGTGCAATTGGATTGGAGCAGAAGCTGTGCTCCACTCACCAGAAGTCTTAAGATCCTGTGGCGGGTGTTGTGGGTAGCTGGCGAGTGTCAGCCGACCCTGCGCCCCAGCTGCCCCGGTGCTTTTCTGACCGGAAGAGGGTTGTGGCCCTATCGACAATATATTTTTGAAGGTGCTCACTCAAGACTTTTAAAAAGCATTTGAAACTAAATATCAAAAATAACCAACTGTGTGGTAAAGGGGTAGATTTACTTTCCTGGCACTTGATGTGACAACTGGCCCTAGTAAGGACAAAAGTTCCCCCACCAACTTACCGATATTAATCTTTAGGCTCTGCAGACATGTAAAGTGGATATCATTCATCATATTGTTTTCAAACAGCTGCTCCATTGGCCATCACAGGTTATTTGTTCAGAATCACCATGTGACTGGTTTAGATTAAGGACAACCATTGTCAGACATGTACTGCTATAATGTACAAACCATTTTTAACATTCCTTCTTTTTCATTGTCCTTGAAAAATGCTATGTTGAAATAATAGTAATGTCTCCAGAGATTTGCTGTATGTTTTTTGTTTTGTTTTTTTGTTGTTTCTTTTTTGTTTGTTTATGTTTATTTTTGAGACAGTATGCATCTCTGGCTGTCCTGGCACTCACTTCAGAGACTAAACTGTCTTTAAACTCACAGAGATCTACCCACCTACCTCCTGAGTGTTAGGATTAAAGGTGAGAGCAACCATGCCCAATATGGTATGTCTACATGTGTGCATGCATGTGAACATGTTCTATTGGTGCTGTATAGTTATGTCTACATGTGTATGTGTGTATGTGTGGGTTCACATGTTGTATTAGTCAGGATTCTCTAGTGGTGCAGAACTGAGAGAACTAATTTATATCTATATCTATATCAATATCTATATCATCTATACCTATATCATCTGTGTCTATCTATGTCCTCTCTCTCTCTCTCTCTCTCTCTCTCTCTCTCTCTCTCTCTCTCTCTCTCTCTCTCTCTCTCTCTCTCTCTCTCCCTCTATCTCTATGTGATTTATTAGAGTACCTTATAGGCTACGGTCCAGCAAGTCCAGCAGTGACTATCTACCACCAGAAAAGCAAAGAATCTTGTTGTTGTCCCACTCATGTTTCAGTTGGTCTTAAGTCTATGTTGGAGTCTTGAAGAAGGTTCTAATACTAGCAAAGGCATACCTCAGAAGCAATATAAACTTGCCAGCAAGAGTGAGGGCAAGGAGCAAGAAACAAAAGTTTCCTTCTTCAATATCCTGGTGCTGTCACCAGGTGTGGTTCATATTTAGGGTGGGTCTTCAAACCTCACAGTTGCAGGATATTTGGTAACACCATGAAACCCAAGATTGTGTTATTTACTGAAAAAAAAAAAAAACCTGTTTCTAGTTTTCAGCCTTTGCATACACATTTAATCCCTATGGTGGGAAGATAGAGGTGGCTAGTATACACCTTTAATCCCAAACAATGAAGGTAAGGTTAGTTTGTAGAAGGAAGTACCCATGTTTGAAAGTAATGTCTAATTGAGTGACAAACAAAGTGATGAATCAGAGAAAGATTTGACAGAATGAATCAGAGATAGAATTTGACCAATTCCCATGAGAAGAGAAAGGAAAGGGAAACGACTAAAGAGAGAGCAGCATAGAGAAAAGAAAGGAGGAAAGCAGTTTTACCAGGACAGCTTTACAGAGATAGACTGAAGAGAGAACAAGCTAGACCCACGTGAAGACACAGTGAACCAGAGAATGAGAAAGAGCCAGATGATTAGAACATATTGCTAAAGTTAATATGAGATCAAACAGAGCCAAAAGTTTGAGACTGAGAGAGAATCCAGTTTGAATCAGTCAGCTTGGAGAGGAGTTTGAGCCAGAACTTCTGAGCCAGAGATCAATCAGAAAGAGTTAGAAAGGGTAAGTTTGTACAGCAGCAAGTCTCAGAGGCTGAAAGCATTCGAGGCTTAGATCATATGGAGGATAGAAGCTTCCAAGACTAGGCCTAAGTTATCAGACTGAAGCAGTAAGTCTTGGAGATGACTATTACATCAGGTGAATAAAAGTTACTTTTATACTCACATAACCTGAATTTGGGGTGGGACTTCCAATCTCTGAAGATCCAGATTTAGGGTGAGTCTTTCACTTCAGACGACTTAATCAAGAAAAATCCCTCATAGTTGTGCCCAACTGCCAGGGTTTTAGTTGATTCTAGATATGGCCATTTTGACAAGATTAGTTATCACACATATGTATGGTACACACATAAGGGGAGCACTACATTACATAATTGCATAAATTATGTCCAGAGGCCCAGAGTTGACATCAGAAGTCTTCCTTGATTGTTTTCCACTTTATTGGTTGAGATAAGGTCTCTAGCTTTACTGAGCCTGGCAATTCCAGCTACTCAAGCTAGCCAGCTTACCCCAGAACCCCTGGGTCTGCTTCCCAAGAACCGGGATTACAGGTAGCTGACATACTTGTTTGGGTACTGGGGATTCAAACTCTAGTCCCCATGATAGTGCAGTGCCTTCGTTACATTTCTCCAATGTGATCAAACACTAACTATCTTAGCTGTGAAGAAACAATATGATCAAGACAACTCTTATAAGGACATTTAATAGGGCTTAATTACAGGTTCAGAGGTTCAGTACATTATCATCAATGAAGGGGCATAGCAGAGACCAGGCAGGTATGATACACGAGAAGCTGAGAGTTCTACCTCTCGTTCCAAAGGCAAACAGGAGAAGACTGACTTCCAGGCAGCTAGGACAAGGGTCTTAAATCCCATGTCCACAGTGATATAGTTCCTCCAACAAGGCCACATCTACTCCAACAAGGCCATACCTCTTAATAGTGCCACTCTCTGGGCAAAGTATATTCAAACCATCAGTCTGACTAAACCAACCTGAGGAAGAAAGGTTTGTTTGGCTTAACTATCCCAATCACGGTCCATCATTGAGGGCAGTCAGGGCAGAAACTCTAAAGCAAAGCCCTGGAGGCAGAAACTGAAGTAGAGCTAATAAAAGATACTGCTCTCTGGCTTGTTCTCCACGTCTTGCTCAGCCTACTTTCATATAGACCCCAGGACCAACTACACAGGAGTTCCCCATAGACTTGTCTACAGCCCAATCTGATGGAGGCAATCCCTCAACTAAATATTCCTCATTCCAGATGACTCTAGATTATGTCAAGTTTACAAATACAAAACAGCACAACCAGCCAGCACCCAAAGCAAACACATTACCCATTGAGTCATCTCTCCAGCCTGTGAAAGGGTTTCATCAAGCAGAAAGACCTGTTGAAGTTCAAGTTGCTACCATTGTGATGGGGCCTAAATAGGAGGTTTGAGGTTAGTAAAGGAAGACACAAAGCAGATAAAGGCAGCTCTGGGAGAACTGACTCCAAGGAGCATTGCTTTTTCAGCCAGCCATGGAATCCACTTCACTCCCTTAACTAAATGGCATAAACCAAGCATGTTATGTGAAAAAAATCTCCCTTTGATTTTGCCATTGCACTCCCTTGAACTGTCTTTGTGAAAGTCAGTCTCAACCACAACCCTGCCAAAAAAACTACAGAAGTTTCCCTTGACTACTGATCCCTAAATTATTCATTTGCTTGACCTTTGGTATACAAACCTACAAATGATATTTTTAAAAATTATAAAGAAGTTCTTCATAAATAAACCCTCATGCTTTCAGTCATAGGTCTTTGAGGAAGACTTTTCATTTGAACTCTGTATGGGCTGAGTTATCTCCACAGAGGCACTGCACACGGTGAGCCGACTGTCCTGGAGAATCACCCACCATTGCAATTTCCAACAATGTGAGGTGGTGAAATTCCAGAAATCAAAGACTCAGTATTCTTTAGCAACACAAGAGTCTTCCACACCCTGTTTCCATTTACCCTAGAGATTTCATTATGGATGTTTTTACAGATTCCTCGGAGCCTAACAAAGATTGCCTCATGACCAAGAGCAAAGAACAGATCAGTTTGGAAGTTTCAAGGCAGGGGTTCGAATTCTAACTTTGTTCCTCACTAGCAGTGTGATTTCTATAAGAGGCTTACATGGTGTTGAATTAGCATCTATGTGCCTGTCTCAGTTTCTTCAAGGTGAAAAAGGTCCACAGGTCATGGGGCTGTGGTAAGAAGTAAATAAAAAATAAACCAGAAGTTCCAAGCACACAGTAGTTATTCAGTAGCGGTCATCAGTACCAGACAAGTTCTTAACATATTTATCAGCTAGAAAAAGGCTGGTTCAATATGATCCAGAAGTGTATTTCCCAAACTTACAAGGACAGGATGAGTCTGAGAAAGCCAACAGTTGTGTTGTGAAGTGGAGTTGCTGGATCATGCATGGTAATCCTATTTTTCCCCAATGATTTTCATGTTGTTTTATACAGAATTCAGAACCATTTCATATTCCCTACATTAATGCACAAGAACTCCAACTTTTACCAGGACTTGTTATTCTGTCTTCTTTCATTTCCACTTCTTTCCATCCTTCCTTTCCATCTTTCCTCCCTCCATCCTTCCCTCCTACCTTCCTCTTCTCCTTCCCTTTCTTCCATCTTTATTTCCTTCACCTTTCCTAATGGTAGTTATGATGATTAATCTTCAGTGTTAATGTGAGGTGATTAGGTTTGGAATCATCTAGGAGACATCTCTAAGAATGTCCTTGAAGCTGTTTCCAGAAAGGTTTAACAGAGGAGGGAAGATCAACCCTGAATGTGGATGTTAACACCCAATGGGGTGGGATTTCCAACTGAATCAAAAGGGGAAAGAGAGAAAGCCAGCTGAGAAAGTACCACCTCCTCCTTCCACTGACTGTTACCTGATGGGGATGCAGTGTGACCAACTGTCTCTTGTGTCTGCTGCCATACATTCCCTGCCATGAGCTTAAAAGATAGACCTTTCCTCCCTTAAGTGGCTTTTTGTAAGGCATTGTGTTACAGCAATGAGACAAGAGCTATTTCAGTGGCTACCCTGAAGGACATGCTACAGTCGTATCATTTTGTGGTGTCTAACAGGCAATTTGGGGATTCGTACTATTATCAGATCTAAACAGGAAGTCGGTCAAGGCATGAACAGAAACTCCAGTTCCTTTCTGCCAGGAAGGGAGAGAAAAAATGTGAAGTGAGTTAACCTCCTATGAACAACACTTTTTCATTCCTCGTCTCCTCCCCAAGGTGAATATAATTAACCCATTCTGGTTGAGAAGCCAAGGTTTGCAGGGGTCACTGACTTGTCTCATGGTTACAGGGCTAATATATAGTTGTGACACAATAGATGAGAGATATGTTTAGACTCTTTTCTCTGCCACCATTGTTATGAGATTGTTTGTTTGTTTGTTTGTTTTAAAACTTAACTGAGCAGAAGAAATTGTTAAATAACTCTGGATACTGACAGCAAAACAAGAAAACTGAAAAGTAATAACATAGCATCTAATGTCAGCATCTTTACTTATATAAAATGAAATTTTAACCATGCTCCCTTGGAAACACAGGAGCATGGTTAAAATACAGGAGAAAATGGATATAATTGAATGTACTGGGATACAGGGAAAGCTGGCTTTTGGCTAGTGTTTAGCCTACACATGTCAAGTCATCCAACCCCACAGGCAGAGGCTGTGGGAAATTTCACCTTCAGAAACCACTGTAGAGATCTTGCCATGCCTAGAAGCAGAGCTGAGTGTCATAGAAGGGTTGGCTAGCCTGCCCTGCTTGTGGCAAAATCACAGGAAGCATCAGTAAACCAACTCTTATGTAGATTTCATGACCCCCTTCCTGTTCTCGCCTCCTCTCTCACTACTGGCTTAGGTCCCATTTTCCAGAAAAAAACCAAAAACTTCTATACAACAAATGCCATCATAAACAAACAAAAGATGCAACCTGAGTGGGCAAATAGTTGCCAAAATTATCAATTAATCTGGCTCAGAAGTACACATTTGTCTGACATAGGTTTAATGCCACTGCCAAAATAAAAAACCTTGCATTAAAACTATATAAAGATTTAGTAAAAGGATCAATTAAAAAAAAAAAAAAGGAGGGAGCCATCTTGTGTCCCAGGTCCCTCAGAGACCAGTCTGCTCAGGTGAGAGTGTGGACTGCAGAAGCCACACAGTTTCTGGGAGGAAGAAGCTACACAGCTTCTGGAACAGACCCCTGTTTCTGGCTCTAGACAGCTGGGTACCTTCCCCGCTAGAGAAGTGGCTGCCTGGGAGGGCTCTGACCACCAGAGCAGGTGAGGGAGCCATTTTGTGTCCTGGGTACCTCACAGACCAGTCTGTGCAGGTGAGTGCACAGACTGTAGAGGCAACACATTTTCTGGGACAGGACCTGTTTCAGGCCTTCATCTTCAGTCAGGAGGCAGGTCTGAACCCCAGACCTCTGTGTACCTTCCCTGCAAGAGGAGAGCTTGCCTGCAGAAAGTACTCTGACCACTGAGAATTGGGAGAGAGCTGGACTCCCAAGACTGCTGACAGAGGCTAACAGAATCACAGGAAGAACAACCTCCAGCCAGAGACAACTATAACAACTAAATCCAGAGATTACCAGAAAGGCAAACGTACTTTGCCTTTACTAACGGAAACCAAGACCACTCACCATCATCGGAAACCAGCACTCCCACCTCAGCCAGTCGTGGATACCCCAACACACCCGAAAAGCAAGATTCAGATTTAAAAATTATATCTCATGATGCTGGTAGAGGACTTTAAGAAGGGCATTAATAACTCACTTAAAGAAATACAGGAGAACACTGCTAAACAGGTTGAAGGTCTTAAAGAATTACAAGAGAACACTGCTAAACAGGTAGAAGTCCTTAAAGAGGAAACACAAAAATCCCTTAAAGAATTACAGGAAAACACAACAAAACAGGTGACAGAATTGAACAAAACTATCTAAGACTTAAAAAAGAAAGTAGAAACAATAAAGAAAACCCAAAGGGAGACAACTCTGGAGATAGAAATTCTAGGAAAGAAATCAGAAACCATAGATGCGAGCATCAGCAACAGAATACAAGAGATGGAAGACAGAATCTCAGGTGCAGAAAATTCCATGGAGAACATGGGCACAACAATCAAAGAAAATGGAAAATGCACAAAGATTCTAACTCAAAACATCCAGGAAATCCAGGACACAATGAGAAGACCAAATCTACGGATAATAGGAGTAGATGAGAATGAAGATTTTCAACTTAAAGGGCCAGCAAATATCTTCAACAAAATTATAGAAGAAAACTTCCCAAACTTAAAGAAAGAGATGCCCATGAACATACAAGAAGCCTACAGAACTCCAAATAACTGGACCAGAAAAGAAATTCCTTCCGACACATAATAATCAGAACAACAAATGCACTAAATAAAGACAGAATATTAAAAGCAGTGAGGGAAAAAGGTCAAGTAACATGTAAAGGCAGGCCAATTAGAATTACACCAGACTTCTCATCAGAGACTATGAAAGCCAGAAAATCCTGAACAGATGTTATACAGACCCTAAGAGAACACAAATGCCAGGCCAGGCTACTATAGCCAACAAAACTCTCAATACCATAGATGGAGAAACCAAAGTATTCCATGATAAAACCAAATTCACACAATATCTTTCTATGAATCCAGCCCTTCAAAGGATAATAAAGGGAAAACACCAGCACAAGGACAGAAACTACACCCTAGAAAAAGCAAGAAAGTAATTGTTCAACAAACCTAAAAGAAGAGAGCCACAAGAACAGAATCCCAACTTTAACAACAAAAATAACAGGAAGCAACAAATTCTATTCTTTAATTTCTCTTAACATAAATAGACTCAATTCCCCCAATAAAAAGACATACACTAATAGACTGGCTACACAAACAGGACCCAACATTTTGCTGCTTACAGGAAACCCATCTCAGGGACAAAGACAGATACTACCTCAGAGTAAAAGGCTGGAAAACAATTCTCCAAGCAAAGGGTCCAAAGAAACTAGCTGGAGTAGCCATTCTAATATCAAATAAAATTGATTTCCAACCCAAAGTTATCAAAAAAGACAAGGAGGGGCACTTCATACTCATCAAATGTAAAATCTACCAAGATGAACTCTCAATTCTCAATATCTATGCTCCAGATGCAAGGGCAGCCACATTCATTAAAGAAACTTTAATGAATACATACATTGCACCTCACACAATAATGGGAGATGTCAACACCCCACTCTCACCAATGGACAGATCCTAGAAACAGAAACAAAAAAGAGACACATAGACACTAACAGAAGTTATGAAACAAATGGACTTAATAGATATCTACAGAACATTTTATCCTAAAACAAAAGGATATACCTTCTTCTCAGCACCTCATGGTACCTTCTCCAAAATTGACCATATAATTGGTCACAAAACAGGCCTCAACAGATACAAAAATATTGAAATTATCCCATTCATCCTATCAGATCACCACGGACTAAGGCTGATCTTCAGTAACAGCATAAATAAGATAAAGCCAACATTCACGTAGGAACTGAACAACACTTTATTCAATGATATCTTGGCCAAGGATACAATGAAAAAAGAAATTAAAAACTTTTTAGAGTTTAATGAAAATGAAGCCACAACATACCCAAATTTATGGAACACAATGAAGGCAGTCCTAAGAGGAAAACTCATAGCCCTGAGTGCCTCCAAAAAGAAACTAGAGAGATCATACACTAGCAGCCTGACAGCACACCTAGAAGCTCTAGAACTAAAGGAAGCAAATTCATCCAAGAGGAGTAGATGGCAGGAAATAATAAACTCAGGGCTGAAATCAATCAAGGGGAAATAAAAAGAACTATTCAAAGAATCAACAAAACCAGGAGCTGGTTTTTTGAGAAAATCAACAAGATAGATAAACCCTTAGCTAGACTAACTAGAGGGCACAGGGACAGTATCCTAATTAACAGAATCAGAAATGAAAAAGGAGACATAACAACAGAACCTGAGGAAATTCAAAACATTTTCAGATCTTACTACAAAAGGCTATAGTCAGCAAAACTGGAAAACCTGGATAAAATGGACAATTTCCTAGACAGATACCAGGTACCAAAATTAAATCAGTATCAGATTAATGATCTAAACAGTCCCATTTCCCCTAAAGAAATAGAAGCAGTCATTAATAGTCTCCCAACCAAAAAAAGCCCAGGTCCAGATGGCTTTAGTGCAGAGTTCTAGCAGACCTTCAAAGAAGACCTAATTCCAGCTCTCCTCAAACTATTCTACAAAATAGAAACAGAAGTTACTCTACCCAATTCACTCTATGATGCCACAATTACTCTGATACCTAAACCACAGAAAGACCCAACAAAGAAAGAGAACTTCAGACCAATTTCCCTTATGAATATTGATGCAAAAATACTCAATAAAATCCTCGCAAACTGAATCCAAGACATATCAAAACAATCATTCATCATGACAAAGTAGGCTTCATCCCAGGGATGCAGGGATGGTTTAATATACGGAAATCCATCAACGTAATCCACTATATAAACAAACTCAAAGACAAAAACCACATGATCATCTCGTTAGATTCGGAGAAAACATTTGACAAAATCCAATACCCATTCATGATAAAAGTCATGGAGAGATCAGGAATTTGAGGTCCATACCTAAACATGATAAAAGCAATTTACAGCAAAACAATAGCCAACATCAAATTAATAGAGAGAAACTCAAAGCAATCTCACTAAAATCAGGGACTAGACAAGGCTGCCCACTTTCTCCCTACCTATTCAATACAGTACTTGAAGTCCTAGTTAGAGCAATTTGACAACAAAGGAG
This sequence comes from Mus caroli, assembly GCF_978045245.1. NCBI lineage: Eukaryota > Metazoa > Chordata > Mammalia > Rodentia > Muridae > Mus > Mus caroli. The sequence continues at coordinate 60,298,724 of NW_028227261.1, forward strand.
ATCAAGGGGATAAAAATTGGAAAGGAAGAAGTCAAAATATCACTATTTGCAGATGATATGATAGTATATATAAGTGACCCTAAAAATTCCACCAGAAAACTCCTAAACCTGATAAACAGCTTCAGTGCAGTAGCTGGATATAAAATTAAACAAATCAATGGCCTTTCTCTACACAAAGGATAAACGGGCTGAGAAAGAAATTAGGGAAACACCCTTCACAATAGTCACAAATCATATAAAATACCTTGGTGTGACTCTAACTAAGGAAGTAAAAGATCTGTATGATAAGAACTTCAAGTCTCCGAAGGAAGAAATTGAAGAAGATCTCAGAAGATGCAAAGATCTCCCTTGCTCATGGATTGGCAGGATTAATATAGTCGAATGTCTATCCTGCTGAAAGCAATCTACAGATTCAGTGCAATCGCCATCAAAATTCCAACTCAATTCTTCACTGAGTTAGAAAGGGCAATTTGCAAATTCATCTGGAATAACAATAGACCTAGGATAGCAGACTCTTCTCAATGATAAAAGAACCTCTTGTGGAATCACCACGCCTAACCTAAAGCTGAACTACAGAGCAATTGTGATAAAATCTGCATGGTACTGGTACAGCAACAGACAGGTAGATCAATGGAATAGAAGACCCAGAAATGAATCCACACACCTATGGTCACTTGATAATTGAAAAGGGAGCTAAAACCATCCAGTGGAAAAAAGACAGCATTTTTAAGAAATGGTGCTGGCACAACTGGCAGTTATCATGTAGACGAATGCGGATTGATCCATTCTAATCTCCTTGTACAAAGCTCAAGTCTAAATGGATCAAAGAATTCCACATAAAATCAGAGACACTGAAATTTATAGAGGAGAAAGTGGGGAAAAGCCTGGAAGATATGGGCACAAGCAATGGCTTGTTCTGTAAGATTAAGAATTGACAAATGGGACCTCATAAAATTGCAAAGCTTCTGTAAGGCAAAATATACTGTCAATAAGACAAAAAGGCCACCAACAGATTGGGAAAGGATTTTTACCAATCCTAAATTGGATAGGGGACTAATATCCAATATATACAATGAGCTCAAGAAGCTGGACTCCAGAAATTCAAATAACCCCATTAAAATATGGGGTACAGAGCTAAGCAAAGAATTCTCAACTGAGGAATACCTAGGGGCTGAGAAACACCTGAAAAAATGTTCAACATCTTTAATCATCAGGGAAATGCAAATCAAAACAACCTTGATATTCCACCTTACACCAGTCAGAATGGCTAAGATCAAAAATTCAGGTGACAGCTAATGTTGGCAAGGATGTGGAGAAAGAGGAACACTCCTACATTGCTGGTGGGATTGCAAGTTTGTACAACCACTCTGGAAGTCAGCCTGGCGGTTCCTCAGGAAATTGGACATTTTTCTACCGAAAGATCCAGCAATACTTCTCCTGGGCATATCCCCAGAAGATGTTCCAACTGGTAATACGGACACATGCTCCATTACGTTCATAGCTGCCTTCTTTAAATAGCCAAAAGCTGGAAAGAACCCCGATGTCCCTCAACAGAGGAATGGGTACAGAAAATGTGGTACATTTACACAATGGAGTACTTCTCTGCTATTAAAAACAATCAATTTATGAAATTCTTGGGCAAACGGATTATCTGGAGGATATCATCCTTAGTGAGGTAACCCAATCACAAAAGAAGTCACTTGATATGCACTCACTGATAAGTGGATATTAGCCCAGAATCTTAGAATACCCAAGATACAATTTTCAAAACACAAGAAAATTAAGAAGAAGCAAGATCAATGTGTGGATACTTCATTCCTCCTTAGAATAATAAACAAAATACCCATGGAAGGAGTTACAGAGTCAATGTTTGGAGCTAAGTCGAAAGGATGGACCATCCAGAGACTACCCCACCCAGGGATCCATCCCATAATCAGCCACCAAACCCAGACACTATTGCATATGCCAGCAAGATTTTACTGAAAGGAGCCTGATATAGCTGTCTCTTGTGAGGCTATGCCAGTGCCTGGCAAATACAGAAGTGGATGCTCACAGTCATCTATTGGATGGAACACAGGACCCCCAATGGAGGAGCTAGTGAAAGTACCCAAGGAGCTGAAGGGGTCTGCAACCCTATAGGTGGAACAACAATATGAACTAACCATTACCCCTAGAGCTCGTGTCTCTAGCTGCATATGTAGCAGAAGATGGCCTAATCGGCCATCATTAGGAAGAGAGGCCCCTAGATCTTGCAAACTTTATATGCCCCAATACAGGGGAATGCCAGGGCCAGGAAGTGGAAGTGGGTGGGTAGAGGAGCAGGGCTGGGGGAGCATATAGGGAACTCTTGGGATAGCATTTGAAATGTAAATAAAGAAAATATCTAATAAAAAAAGAGAGAGTGAATGGCTAGCTAATAACCAGTGTTTCTCGGTCCTATAGCTACTGGAGCATTCACTGCTGTCCCCACTACAAGCAGAACACTGTCCAGAGGATTGCCATGGTGACCAGTTCACGATTTGATGACTAGCCTGCAAAGTTTATGTCCTAGCTCCTCCCTCACTGGCTTTCGTAGAACAAGGCAAGCCTCCTGAGCTCCAGTTTATCCATACACAAGGGGAGGGCAGGCCCCATCACTGGATGTGTAAAGTAAATTATGCTTCTAGAAGTTACACCTAAACACTGCCAAGCCACAGGAAAGTTTGGGGAAATTGCTGGAGTTGCATGCAGAAAGCTCCACAAGACCTGGCCTCCTTCCCTCTTTGCTCAGACCTTGTGTCCATAAAATCCAAGCTTTTATCATAGTGTGTATAGCTTTTAGATAGAGTATACTTTTAATATATAATACTGACCATATAAGAAAGTTTGAAGGATAATATTCACAACTATATATATCTTCCTTTCCAGCCTTCAAATCTTACTATTGTGTTACATTTCAGGCACATTTTAAAAAAGAATTCAAGGTTTACATTTGAAGCTGTGGCTAGTGTCACTTAATATTCTTCTACTCTCCCTTGAAAACACTTTGGTGGTGTAAGTAGTTTGCAATGCAATAAACGCTATGGCCATGATACCATACTGCATTCAGTATATCCACACTGTTTGTATATCGTTCAATATTTCATATGCCAGCTTTGCTCATGTAGAGATATATAACCCAGGTTCCTGTAGACCATTTTTCAGCCTAGGGGAGGTCCCTATGTTCTGTTTGCTGCATCTCTCATGGATGGATGTGGTCTTTTCTTTGTGATCACATCTCTTTTCTTTAGCTGTTTGATATCACAGAATCACCATTCTGTGATTTTCAATAATGGGCTGTACTTGCATTCTTCATGTTGTTATATGTTGATAAGAGCTATTAACCTTTCTGTATGTCTGTATTTGATTTGCAAATATATTTTCTTACATAGCTGCTGTGTGCTCTGGATATTGGGATAATGCTAACCACATAAAATGAATTGAAAATTCCCTGTATTCTAGCTTGTCCACTTTGGTAGATAAAGATTTCTTGAAACACAGCCATTCCTATTAATTTGTATTTTGTCTGTAGCTCTTTTCATGCTACAACTACAAAGCACTGTTGTTAGGACAGAGATTTTATGAGCACCTGAGTCTAATCTTGTTTCAAGGTTGTCATCTCTGTTATCTGGTCTTTTCTAGGGAATTGTTTATTCTGTTATTGTCTTTTTCATATATAAGGTTTCCTCTGTGTGAGGTTTGTGTGTGTGTGTCTGTGTGTTTGTGTGCCTGTGTGTTTGTGTGCATTTCTATGTAAAATGTGAGTATGGATACATTTGCCTTGCAGTCAGAGGACAACTGTAGAAGGAATATCTTGTGTATTATATGGATGTTATCACCTGTCAATTAAAAACCTATGGCCATAGGAAAGAATAGAATAGAAGTTGGGACATCTGGGAGACAGAAGAAATTCTGGGATAGAGCAAGGTGAGGGAGATTCATCCAGGAAAATGTAATGAGATGCGAGTGTGGTACCTGAGCACAGGTAACCAGCTGCATGTCAGAATGTAGATTAGAATAAATAGGATAATTTAAACTGTGATCTAATAATAGAAGAGCCTAGCTATATGGCAAGGTATTTGTAAACATCTTTTGAGACTGAGTCTTATTTCTGGCAGTATGGGGCTGGGAGGAAGAACCTGACATTACTTCTACAGGCAGCTTTAAAAGGTGTCCCCATTGCCTTCAGTGGTTTTGAAATGAGGTCTCTCGCTTGCTTATTCCATGATAGCTGGCCCCAGTGCTCCAGTATTCTCCTGTTTCTAATCCCATCTCCCTCAGAAAAGCTAGGATTATGGACCTTCATGCTATGTATGCAGCTATTTTTGTGGGTTCGAGGGATTCAAACTCAAGTCTCTATGCTTATATAGCAAGTGTTTTTACACACCTGAGAAACCATCCAGTCCCAACCCGTTTCCATTTTTTAAATGGCTTCTATTTCTTAAATGAAAACTCCTTTGTTTCTTCCCTGGAGCAGAAATAACATTTTTCTCCTCTCAGTTATTCTGTGGGGTGTTCTGTCACAGCAATGAGAAAGTGACACCATGTTCTTGGGTCAGGAAATGGAAACACTGTGACCTTCTGCTCTCCCTTGCTTTCTTTCCTTGTAAAATTAATTTCCAAGCCCTGTTGATCTTTCTGCCCCCATATACTAACCTCCATATACTAACTGCTGTACCCTGGCCCAAGCTCTCCCTAATGGTATCTAGGACATCTGAAGTAGGACATCTGCTTGTTTCTCCAGCATCCCTTCCCCGAACCACTACCGTGTCCACACTCACCTGCACAGTTCCCTACAGAGGACACACAAGAACACAAGTCTAGCTATTACTCTAGGTTAAAAAAATAACATCAGTGGAAGGAGAGGCCCTTGGGTTTGAGGGTGTTCAATGCCCCAGTATAGGGGAATGGCAGGGTGGGAGAATGGGAGTGTGTTGGTGAGGGAGCACCCTCATAGAGGCAAGGGGAGGGGGAAATGGGATAGGGGGTTCCCAAAGGGGAGACCTGGAAAGGGGAAAACATTTGAAATGAAAATAAAGAAAATATCCAAGAAAAAAAAATAGTCAGTGGTTTCCCTTGCCCAATAGCCTTAAAGTCAGCTAGTCCACAGGACAAAGATAAAATATAGTGCACCAGGCCTTGCCCACAGCTGTAGCTGCTGCCTCTTCCAGCCGTGGGTTCTGTTCACACCCGTGCTCAGAGATATCACTAAACAGTCTCTCCCCGGGCACCAGGCATCTTCACACCCTGACTTCCTCTCACCTTTGTGTCTAAAATTACCAGTGGTAACTCCTTCTCTGCCCTACTCAACAGCAATATTCCTAAGACTTCAAGGTGGAATAGGAGGCTCTGCCTGAAAATTATCAGCAACTGTGAATCAAACACCTTCACCTTTGTTATAGACTCAGTTCTCTCAGCGACCTCATTTACAGGCAGTAGGCTGCTGATGATGAGTGACTTGTTCAATATGCAGGCAGCAAAGCACAGAAGCAGAGCTTAAACTTAGGTGTTTGATGGCCTGACTACTGATCCATAGTCCTTCCTGGTTTTTGACAACAACACGGCAGTCTTGGCTCTACCACTTTCTGACGTTGTGACCTTGAGCAAAGTACCTCTCCGTTCTGACTCTGTTTCTTCCTTAAAAGGGAAGATGGTAGGCAATGGTCATCTGTTAATCTCCTTGTGATGACCTAAAGTCCTAGGACGTAGCCACATGGCCATGCACTCCTACAGCCACAGTTTCTCGCTGAACCTGGCTCTCTGACAAGGATCCTCAGATAAGAACACTGACAGTCCTTTCTACGATCACTAGCAATTTACACCAGTCTCCAGACTAGCACACACCTCTCTATGGGTGTACTGTCTAGGCTTGCTCTTGGCTAATGCATCTTGTCCTGGAGCCAAAAACCTATTAGGAGAAGTGAGATAACAAATCCAAACATGATTTTCTCATGGAATTGCACTAAATTCTATTCTTTCCTGATTGATCCACTGAGGATTCCACATGCACCTCTGAGCCACAATGTCCCTGTGTATTTCATACTAACAGTGGTTTAAGGAAACAGAGGTCCCTTCCATGCCCAATCTTTTCTGATTACCTGAGGGAGAACTTGCTGGTAAGAGTGAGCCATTAAACAAAGACCCATTCTCCAGGGAGACCCTGCCCTCAGTTAGTTCCAGATGTCTGTTTTGGAATCATTGGCTACTATCCCAAGTTCAAAGGCATATTATGGGGAAAGTCCCTGGAAAATCAGGAGTTTATTACTGTGGAGAGTAGGAAAGGGGAGCAGTAGAGCTACCCCCAGGCAAGGGAAGGCCTTGCACCAGGTGAAGAGGTATGGTGTTCTTTAGAGTATTTCACCCTCCTCTATCACATGTGTTCATAAGTATAGATCCTAATCTCTCTGGGCCTTTTTCCTCATCTCTTAAAAAAGCAGGCCAATCAGTTTTATTCACAACTACCGGGGAAGCTTACTGTAGAAGGGATGCAAAAGAGGGCTGCTTAGTACCGTGTGTCAGAATCACTCCTTTTTAGCTCTCTCTGCTTGCTATTTAAAGAGAATTGGGGGCTGTCAAGAAGACACAAGGAAACGCACGGCCAGATGTTCCTACTCTCCACAGAAAACACACCTATGAAAACCAGGCTGTGATTGCATCCTGAATCACAGAATTCTGAGACTAGAAACAGCTCTAATAATCAGGGGGTCAAGCTTTATTGCTGGTCTCACAACTGTCCACCAGAGCATGAGTGCTGGTCATGGCTGGGAGCTCATTGCTTTTTAGAATGCATGTATGAAAAAAACCATCGGCTAGGGGAAAGCACTGAAATTTCCAGTGTTAGTCCTGCCGAGAATGGAGCCTTCCCTCTCTTCTCCTTTCCAATCTAACACCACTAAGCATTTTCAGCTCTCAATATTCTCCAAGTTTGTCATCCCAGCAGCCTTTGTCCTTCATGTTTCTTTGCTCTTTCCACCAACTATGAAAGGCAATGTACACCCTGATGCTGTTGATAAGATATCTATTCCCATACACACACCTCCAGAAAGTTCTCTGTGACCTCCCTACTCTAACCTGCAACCAGAGTACTTCTGTTCCCCTAGTTCCATTCACATGGTAGTGTGTTAAACATTGCTTGTTACCAATTGCTTACCCTGACTTGACTTCTGTTCCTCGGAAGCAAGGCCTGTCACATGCAACATTTCTGTCCCTAGCTCCTCAGCCAGGTCTGACTCCAAAGGAAAGGTCTGAATGAGGAACTGAGCCAACTTCAGGGCTAGAGAGGTAGGAGCAGAAGAGCCCTAAACTGTGCTGCTAAAGAGGAAGCAGTGGGAAACGGGCCAGAAACAGCCTTTAGCTGGTCTCATGAATGAAACTGAATAAAGAGAAAAAGATTGTGTTTAAAAAAAAATGTTTCAGGTTTTGTTTTGGTTTGATGTCTCTTTGTCCCCAGCTGAGGGCAAGGAAAGGCCAAGAAGAGCATCATGGCATGTGTAGCTTTTCTTTGTCTCTGCACTGTAGGAAAAGAATGCCAGACAAAGATCTCAAAAATATTATGCAATGTGAATAACATTGTGCCTTTTTAAAGGTTTGGTTTGGTTTTAAGTGAAATGATATTTATTGAATTGTCATGGATTAATGAGTTTGCATTGGTTTCTAAACTATGCTTTTTAATTCTTTGAATAATATTGTATGAATTCTTTGAGAATTTTATATACAACACTGTGATACATTCATTCCCTCACTGCTCCCAGATTCACCTTGTCTACCTTTACCTCCCCACCTAACCAACTTCTTCATCTTCTTCTTCCTTTTTCCATCCAGCCCAGTTTGGAAATGTTTTTTAAGATGGACAACGAGATAGAATTCCATTGTCTTAACCAAGTTACTTAATGTCTTAGGAAAAGGATGGGTAACATGGTTGCAACTTACGTACGTGACAGCTACTTTATCATGTGGTAGGTGCTTTCTGCAGTTATTCATAGTCATCCTGTGGGGTTTCACACATGAAAAAACCTAATGGTCCAGAGGTGAAATAACTATTGCTGCAGCTAGAAGACCTATCCATGTATAACCCAAACTAATGTTTGTATTGTTGTTTTTACAGTTCTATTAACAATGTGCCAGATTGTTAGTTGCCTACTGAACATCCACTTTGTCCTATGTACCGAGATAGGAAACTTCTGTTCTCTGATGGATAAATTGCCTTGTAGAATTAAGACATTGCCTAGTGTTCTTCATAGTCAGTGATAGTGTTGGACAAAGTTCTCCCCAATGGCATGTGGGAAGTAAATGTAATGTCTGGTGGGACACGCACGGATGGGCCCATGCTTTCTCCTGGTGCTGAACTGGACTGTAATACATTTCCATGCTAGATCCAGAAGGTAGAATGTGATGTGCTAGTAAGGAGGTGGGGTTCTGATGATCATGTGCCTTGCACCAGCTCTGGACCTTCAGAAGCTGCTATACAACAGGAAATCATGGGTTTCAGGCTCTTCCTGAGATGGACACAACTCTAAGGGCAGTTGGTCTTAGTTGTGAATTTTGCTGGGGGACTTTTAAAAAGTTATTTAAATATTTAAGACCTTGATTTAAACACACACACACACACACACTAGAAAAGAAATTTAGATGAAAAAGAGTGGTATTTTTAAAGGTTCTTTGTTATACTGAGGTACCAAGTATAGGCTACTGGACAACTAGAGTTTCTAGGTCTGAGAGGACCATAGTAGGTGGAAATCTTTTTTTCAAGAATTCCAAAGTTCTTAGAAAGACAAGCAGCCATCCATTAATTTATTCAGTGCACTGAGTATTAGTGTTGTTTGACCACAAGTCTACTTAAGATTCTTACCATAATTACAAACACGGTTGGCCATGACTTCTACAGTTACCCGATTGATACTGTGCTTGTCATCTAAGGAATCTACAATTGGATCTGCATCTAGGGCCTGAGTTCTTTGCCTTGGTTTGTAACAACTCAGAAGAGACTACCAAACCACAGAGCACCTGGCAATATATCTCATTCAGCTGTATCTTCCCAGTCTTCTTCACACCTTGCCAGTTGTCAGGTTTTTATCAAAGCACTTGCCTATGACCTATCCACAGGCAAGTAACTGCGCTGAGCCTGATCCCCAGACTGAAAACAGCTAGTACGATGCATGGCTCTGCACTGGGGTCTGGGTCACCTGAAAACTAGCTGGCCATGAGGCTTATCACTGAGCTTGAGAGACAATTCATATCATATGGCATATGGTCATGAGACTCAAGGATTTGTTCTCTAGGGTTTGGTCTAGTAAAAGAGAAGGAACCCATAGGTGCAGTGTATCAGATACTCAAGAGATAAACAAGAACAAAACTAGACCCTAAAGACTATTGAGTAAGATGACTGAAGAAATAAGTTGTCCCTAATTTCAGACAAAGTATGAAAGGCAGAGGGCCTCCTTGGCAGCATCCCAAGAGCTGCTTTCCTGCAAGTAAATAGAAGAAAAAGGGTAAGATTGAGCCAAAGACTTACTTATCAGGATATGACAATTTAGAGAAGGACAGATTTTCCACCATGAAATGACTTAGGCTAAGACCCCAGCTCAAGAGGACTGGAGAAAGGACACTGGGTTTGAAGTCTTGAGAATTTGAGAGCCTGCCAACTTTGGTCTGGTTCTGCCTGTTCCTCCTGGCAACAGGAACAAGCAGGTCTTTCCTGTTATGGGATAACTCTTCCATCTTGTTTAACTCTTCCACCTTCCATGACATAGGAAGCTCAGCCTGACAAAGAACATTGCTACATCTCCTCTAAGTCGTGAGACCAAACACACCATAACCAGCTAAGTATTTTCTGGGATTCTAAGGAAGGTACTAGACCATAAAGATGCAAAGGCTTTACCAATCTGTATTGACAGAAGCCAGAAGTATGTGTTTGGGACAGGATCTGAAGGTGCAGGCAGAGGGCAGGAACATAGAGACAGTGGAGAGCACATTCCTTTAGCATGGGATTTAACATCTAGCAAGGTCCCTGAGATACAGGTACAGTATACTGCTAGGATGACCATAGCGACTATGCAGATCATACTGGGTACCAACAAGAAGTGAAATAGACAAGGTGGAACACAGAAAGGAGAAATAGTTGAAAAGGCTCAGAGAATTGTCATGCTGGGGTAGATTTACCCCATAAAGCAAAATAATCTGATCTGAAATGTCCAGTAAAGATATACTGAACTTACCTGAAGCACAGGAGACAGTATTGGGCTTTTAGGCTACAGAGTTCTGGTCCATCTGGTACCAGAATACTGTGATTATGGAGTAGTTTCTAAAAACACACCACCCAGAAGAATGTATTCCAATGGACATGGCTCTTCTAAAAATTCTCACTGGGGAACTCCAGATATCCATTAATCGAGGGAGAAAAATGAAGGCACGTGGAGTCACATGGTCCTAGATTTAGGTCTAAATATGATGTAATTTCCCATAAAGTGTGTAAGAGCTTGGAAAAGGGGGGCGGTATGGGGGGCTTTTGGGATAGCATTGGAAATGTAATTGAGGAAAATATGTAATAAAAATATTAAAAATTTAAAAAAAAGTTTAGAAAAAAAAAGAGCTTGGAAAAATGTAATAAGGTATTTGGATGCTAATTAGCTCACCTGTAAAACTCAGATGGTGCTATCTGCTTGGGCTGGGTGTTCTCCCTTTACATTAAGGTGAGATACAAATAAAATGCCCAGTTCAGTAAATGTATTGAAAATTTTCTAAATATGTTTTTTCTTCTCCCAAGCTTCTGTTATGGCTTGGTCAGCTCTTTTATATAAAGAAAAATAATAAAAGTTCTCTGTATTACTTATTGGGCTTAGCTGAAACATCTGCCCCAAGCCACTCATCCTTGTCACTGGGCTCTCAAGGACTTCCAAGTGTTTGCCATGATATACTTAGAAAAACTTACCCCTTTAAAGGATATAGAAGATCATAGCTCTGATTCTGAAATTGCCTAGAATGCTAGAGTCACTGCAGCTCCTCTGGAGTAGGCTTTTATCTCCAGGACATGGTAGACAAGCTTGCAAAATTGGGCCTTGTAGGGATGTCTGAACAATACACTCCAAGTTAAATATGAAAAGGCATGGATATTGGAGCTGAGACAAAAGGATGGACCATCTAGAGACTGCCATATCCGGGGATCCATATCATAATCAGCTTCCAAATGCTGACACCATTGCATACACTAGCAAGATTTTGCTGAAAGGACCCAGATATAGCTGTCTCTTGTGAGACTATGCTGGGGCTTAGCAAACACAGAAGTGGATGCTCACAGTCAGCTATTGGATGGATCACAGGGCCCCCAATGGAGGAGCTAGAGAAAGTAACCAAGGAGTTAAAGGAATCTGCAACCCTATAGGTGGAACAACAATATGAACTAACCAGTACCCCGCGGAGCTTGTGTCTCTAGCTGCATATATGTCAGAAGATGGCCTAGACGGCCATCAGTGGAAAGAGAGGCCCATTGGTCTTGCAAACTTTATATGCCTCAGTACAGGGGAACGTCAGGGCCAAGAAGTGGAAGTGGGAGGGTGGGGGAGTGGGTGAGGGAGCATGTGGGGGACTTTTGGGATAGCATTGGAAATGTAAATGAAATAAATACCTAATTAAAAAAAAAGGAAAAAGCGGGGATAATGTTGACCAATATAATGATGATCTCCAGAAAATCATCACAAAGTACATTACATTTTCTACAGGTGAGATATAGACCCTGTGCAGTGTGACAGGGAAACAGTGGGGAAAGAGACACAGCTTCTGAGAGATCAGAGGCAGTGGGAGATAACAAATTTGCGAATAACTGCAGCTCATGCCAGAAGATGGACCCCAAATCATTGGAAGCAGAACCCCCCCCCCCCACATCAGGAAGTGAGAAAGTATTGTATGGAAGCAACCTTAATCCTGACACTGGGAAATGGAATAGCCTGGGTGAGACTTCAGAAGAGGGAGCAGCACATTTGAAGTAGAGGAGACAGAGCAAGTGAGGGATACTGGGTTAAGTTCAAGCTATTCATAAGATACTGGGACACACCAGCTGATAACTCCAATGTATAAGTGAAATAAGCAGGTGACCCAGGTACTCTATACTCTAGATTGCTTCATGTCATCCTATTTTAGACCTGGCTTCCCAGCATTATAGTAGCCCTCAAATACACCCCTGTTGGCAATGGATGGTAGGGTCACCTGGTGCTAAGAAGGAATGGGGCATATAATTTATTCTGCTACCATAGGAATGTGTTACGATGTGTGGAATTGGAGGAATACTAGTAGCCTTATAAGGTCCCACCCAGGTCTGCCTCCTGTTCTCTGACCCAGATGGCTCAGGACCATCCTAGAATATAGCAAAGCTCTCCTTAGGAAATGGATAAATGCCTCAAAAGTCCATAAAGGTGGCAAAAATGGAAAGGATGGAATAACCTGTGACCTGATATGCTTTGGGCTGGATTCCTAGAGAAGATAAATCTGGATTTGATCTTAAAGGATGGACTGGATTTAAATATTCAGAAAGGCATGAAGTGGACTTGATGTAAACTGGGATGTGAAGGTGGGAACACATAGAAAGTGTAATGAGAACTCTTAAAATGAAGGACCTTAGCTCAACCAGGACCCACTCTTTCTACAGCTACCCACAAGTTTCTTCTGCACTGTTTTCAACCACCCACCTAATAACCAGACTTCCCTCATCTTCCTCCAGGGTCTCACTGACAATTCTGTTAACTCCTTCTCTATCAACCAGATCTAATCTGGTATCCCTTCCTTGCACTGCAATGGACTTAGGCTAGAATTTTCTCTACCCATCCTCCAATCCTCACGACCCTCCCACACCATGTGCAACATTTGCACCCAGACAGATCCACTTCCACACTCCAAGCTTGGACCAGAAAACAGATCCTCTGTACCAGCCCATGGTAACATCTCTGTTTACCTGACTTCATTCCACCCAAGCCATTTCCAAACTCTAGGCATCCCTTCTTCCCCAACCTGCTCTGTCCACAACAGACTCAGAACTAACCAAAAAAAAAAAAAAATGGCTTCGTGCTCAGACTTTCTTGAAATAATAAAAACAATATGAGACAACAAATCAGTAACTTCTTTCCAAAAACTTACCAGACCTATAGAAATGTTTCCCAGTGAGACACTCAGGCTCAGAATTAAAAAGAATGTGTAAAAATCACGAAAGAATTCAAGGAGTTTAAAGATGACAAAAAGGAACAACTCAATAAAATTAAGGAGGAAGCAGTTAAGGAGAATAAATGTCTCAGTAATGACAAAGAAAACACAAAAAAGGCTGATGGAAATGACGAAGACAATTCAGGATATGAGGAGAAAATTCAAGGAAAAGAAACTCTGACAACATCTGAAAACTCAAATGGAAGCTTCACAAGAATAATGAATCAAACAAAAGACAGAATGTCAGGACTTATAGTTTAAGTAGAGGAACTGGATCAAATATAATCAAGGAATATGAAAACATTAAAACAAAAAAAGGAGCACAAATAAAATGTGGCACACCATGAGGAAAAAAATCAGACCTTTGAATTATAGGCATATAAAAGGGAGAAGAATCCTAACACAATGGCTTAGATCAGATGTTCAACAACATCATAGAAGAAAACTATCTCAAAATAAGGAACAACACACCAAACAAATACGAGAAACACACAGAACATCAGATAGGCAAGACCAGAAAAGAAAATACTCACAGCGTATCATAGTTAAAGCACTAAGTATATATAACAAAGACTGTATATTTTAAATTTCAAGAGAAAAAAATGCAAGTCACATTTAAAAGAAGGCATATCAGAATAATTAATGATTTCATTCTTTGAAAGCCAGAAGAGGCCAGATCAGTGCCTACCAAGTTCCAAAAGACTATGACACCCAGCAAAACTATCTTTTATAATTGAAGGAGGGGAAAAAAAACCCTTTGACCACATAGATAGCCAAAAATAAAATTATAGCCAACAAATCAGATCTAAATAAAAGTATCAGAAGCATTATTTCTGGCTGATGAGAGGAATAAGTATAGCAGAGACTAAGATAGACAAATACTTACAGTAAACCATTGGACTGCAATCTGAGACCCCCATGGTTGAATTAGGGGAAGGATGGGAGAAGCTGAGGAGGAGGGTGACCCCATAGGAAGAGGTGGAATGGAATGAGAAACTGTGGGAGGGTGGACCAGGAGGTGGGCAATAAAAAAATAAAAAAAAAAGTAATAAAAAATACAAAGTAATAAATATTAAAACATAAAATACTGCTCAAAACACAAATAGCAACACCAAAATTTAACAAGCTGACTCCAGTTAAGACACACATTTCAATAATAACTTTAAATATTAATGGCTTCAAATCTCCAACCAGAAGATCCAGAAACAGAATCTATCTGTTGTTGAGGAGAAACATGACTTCGTTTTATATAGGCATTGCCTTGGAACAAAAGGATGTACAAAACTTCTCTAGGCAAAGTGGACTAAGGCACAAGAAAATGTTGTTATCCTAATATTTGACAAAACAGACTTGAAACTAAAACCAATCAGAAGATATAAAGAGTCTCACTTCATTCTGAGAAAAGGAAACAGTTATCCAAGGAGACATTATTATATCAAACATATGAGCACCAAACTCTAGGACAATCCATTTTATTTTTAAAAGTATTCTGGATTTAAAGACTCAGAGCAACACCAATCCATTAATAGTGGTTTCTGTATTTTCTCTAATACAAAGATATCTGGACAAAAAAAAAAAAAAAACCAAACATAGAAACATCAGAGGTCATTGGCACCATACATCAAATGGACTTAACAGCTGTGCATGGAATATTCCATCCAAGTATCAAAGAGTAAGCATTCTCCTCAGCAGCACAGAGAAGCGTCCCTAAAATAGACGTATCCTGGGACACAAAACAAGTCTTTACAAATCCAAAAGAATGAAATAGCTCCCTGTATCTTATCTGACTAACATGTGATGCAACTTGAAATTGACAGAAAAAAAAAAGAAAAGAAAAGAAACTCTAGTAAAATAAAATACTCAGTCATGGAAATTAAATAACTCACTACTTAATAATTAATAGATCAAAGAAACAATCAAGAAAGGAATTCTAAAAATCCTGAAACTAAATGAAAATGAAAGCACAATACAACTAACCCTCTAGGACACATTGAAAGCATTCCTGTGAAGGAAATTTATAGTCTTAAGTGACTAAGCTAAAAAAAATAAATTTAAAATTTTTTTAAAAATTAAAATTAAAAAATCAGAAAGAGCACCAACAAATGGCTTAGTGATGCAACTCAGAAAGCCAAAAAGGAAGAACAAAACAAATGCAAACCCAGCCCATAGCAAGAAATAATAAAACTCAGAGCAGATGTCAATGAAATGAAACAAAGAAAAATAATATAAAAAAAATCAATGAATCTAAGAGCTTGTTCTCTGAGAAAATAAAGAAGATTGGCAGATTCTTGGCCCAAATAATCATAATAAAGAGAAGACCTAAATTAACAGAATCAGGAATGAACAGAGAAATATTACAAAAGGCACTAGAGACATCCAGATTATTACAAGGGAATATTTTAAAAACCTGTATGCCATTAAGCTGGAAGACCTAAAAGAAATGGATGAATTTCTAAATTCAGCTAAGCTACCAAAATTAAATCCAGAATAAGTCAACAATATAAATACATTCATAACAAATGAGGAGATTAAAATTGTAATATAAGCCTTCCAGATTAAAAAAAAAATGCTCACAGCCAGATGCGTTCACAACAGAAGTATACCAGATTTTCAAAGAAGATCTACAGTCAATCTTTCTTAAACTATTCTGAAAAGGAGAAAGAGAAGGAGCACTCCCAAACTCCTGTGAAGTCAGTGTTATGTTACCAAAGACACAACAACAGCAGAGGGGGGGGAGGGGGAGGGGGAGGGGGAGGGGGAGGGGGAGGGGGAGGGGGAGGGGGAGGGGGAGGGGGAGGAGAGGAGAGGAGAGGAGAGGAGAGGAGAGGAGAGGAGAGGAGAGGAGAGGAGAGGAGAGGAGAGGAGAGGAGAGGAGAGGAAGAAAAAAGAAAGATTATAGGTCAATATTCATAATAAACAGTGTCAAAAATGCTCAATAAAATACTTGAAACAGAAGACAGACAGACATCAAAAATATTATTTACCACAAATAAATTGGCTTTCACACAGAAGTCAATAAACCACATAATTGGAGTTAGCATCAGATCATCTCAATAGTTGAAGAAAAAGCCTTTAACAAACGTCAGCCTTCATGATAAAAGTCCTAGAGAATGTAGGAATACAGGGAATATGAACATAATAACAGATGTGTTCAAGAAATCTACCATCAACATCCTCTTAAATGGAAAAATGAAACCTACTGAAGTCAGGGACAAAGCAGGGATGTCTACTCTTCCCACTCTTTTTCAATACTGTACTTGAAATGCTACTGAAACAAAAATGAGAAGCAAACCAAAGGGATACAAACAGGACAAAAACACTCAAACCATCCTTATTTGCAAGTGACAGAATATGATACACTAGAGATTCCAAAAAATTCTACCAGAAATCTTCTAGAAATGATTAACAAAAATTCAGCAATGTGGAAAGATACAGAATCAGCTTGTGCAAATCAATAGTTTTTCTTTACAGGAACAAACAGGCAGAGAAGGAATCAATTTACACACTCCTATTCACAATAGCCTCAAAGGGAAAAAATATCTGGGAATAAACCAAATTAAGGAAGCAAAAGACCTCCAAAAATGAAAATTTTAAACTTTTGAAGAAAAAAGTAAGGACACACAGAAAAAAATGAAAGGAAGGAAGGAAGGAAGGAAGGAAGGAAGGAAGGAAGGAAGGAAGAAAGAAAGAAAGAAAGAAAGAAAGAAAGAAAGAAAGAAAGAAAGAAAGAAAGAAAGAAAGAAAGAAAGAAAGAAAGACAACCCATGCTCATGGATTGATAGCATTAATATAATGAAAATGAACATTTTAACAAAACCTATTTACAAGTTCACTGTGAACTCAGTGAAGACACCCATCACATTATCACAGTAGAAAAAATATATTCCAAAATTTATATGGAATTGCGAGATAGAAAACCATCTTCAACAAATAATGGGAAAATGCGATGTTTACATGCAGTTGAAGGAAATTGGATCTTATCTGTAACTCTGGACAAATCTTAACTCTAAATGGATCAAAGACCTAAACATAAAACCTGAAACACTTAAAATGTTAGGAAAAAAGACATAGGCAGTACCTTACAGGATATAGGCATAAGAAATGACTTTCTGAATAGAAACTTCAACAGTTGACATGTTGGACTTCATAAAACTGCAAAGCTTCTGCACAGATAAAGAAACAATCACGAATTAGAAAGTGCAATCTGCAAATTCATCTGGAATAACAAAAAACCTAGGATAGCAAAAACTCTTCTCAAGGATAAAAGAACCTCTGGTGGAATCACCATGCCGGACCTAAAGCTCTACTACAGAGCAATTGTGATAAAAACTGCATGGTACTGGTATAGTGACAGACAAATAGACCAATGGAATAGAATTGAAGACCCAGAAATGAACCCACACACCTACGGTCACTTGATCTTCGACAAGGGAGCTAAAAACATCCAGTGGAAGAAAGACAGCATTTTCAACAAATGGTGCTGGCACAACTGGTTGTTAACATGTAGAAGAATGCGAATCGATCCATTCCTATCTCCTTGTACTAAGGTCAAGTCTAAGTGGATCAAGGAACTTCACATAAAACCAGAGACACTGAAACTTATAGAGGAGAAAGTGGGGAAAAGCCTTGAAGATATGGGCACAGGGGAAAAATTCCTGAATAGAACAGTAATGGCTTGTGCTGTAAGATCGAGAATTGACAAGTGGGACCTCATGAAACTACAAAGCTTCTGCAAGGCTAAAGACACCATCAATAAGACAAAAAAACCACCAACAGATTGGGAAAGGATCTTCACCTATCTTAAATCAGATAAGGGACTAATATCCAATATATATAAAGAACTCAAGAAGGTGGACTCCAGAAAGTCAAATAACCCCATTAAAAAATGGGGCTCAGAACTGAACAAAGAATTCTCGTCTGAGGAATACCGAATGGCAGAGAAACACCTGAAAAAATGTTCAACATCCTTAATCATCAGGGAAATGCAAATCAAAACAACCCTGAGATTCCACCTCACACCAGTCAGAATGGCTAAGATCAAAAATTCAGGTGACAGCAGTTGCTGGCGAGGATGTGGAGAAAGAGGAACACTCCTCCATTGTTGGTGGGATTGCAAGCTTGTACAACCACTCTGGAAATCAGTCTGGCGGTTCCTCAGAAAATTGGACATAGTACTACCGGAGGATCCAGCAATACCTCTCCTGGGCATATATCCAGAAGATGTCCCAACCGGTAAAAAGGACACATGTTCCACTATGTTCATAGCAGCCCTATTTATAATAGCCAGAAGCTGGAAAGAACCCAGATGTCCCTCAACAGAGGAATGGATACAGAAATTATGGTACATTTACACAATGGAGTACTACTCAGCTATTAAAAAGAATGAATTTATGAAATTCCTAGCCAAATGGATGGACCTGGAGGGCATCATCTTGAGTGAAGTAACACAATCACAAAAGAACTCACACAATATGTATTCACTGATAAGTGGATATTAGCCCAAAACTTAGGATACCCAAGATTTAAGATACAATTTGCTAAACGCATGAAACTCAAGAAGAATGAAGACCAAAGTGTGGACACTGTGCACCTTCTCAGAATTGGGAACAAAACACCCAGGGAAGGAGTTACAGAGACAAAGTTCGTAGCGGTGATGAAAGGATGGACCATTTAGAGACTGCCGTACCCAGGGATCCATCCCATAATCAACTTCTAAACGCTGACACCATTGCATACACTAGCAAGATTTTGCTGAAAGGACCCAAATATAGCTGTCTCTTGTGAGACGATGCCGGGGCCTAGCAAACACAGGAGTGGATGTTCACAGTCAGCTATTGGATGTATCACAGGGCTCCCAATGGAGAAGCTAGAGTAAGTACCCAAGGAGCTAAAGGGATCTGCATCCCTATTGTTGGAACAGCATGATGTACTAACTAGAACCCCGGAGCTCTTGTCTCTAGCTGCATATGTATCGAAAGATGGCCTAGTCAGCCATCAATGGAAAGAGAGGCCCATTGGACTTGCAAACTTTATATGCCCCAATATAGGGGAATGCCAGGGCCAAAAGAATGGGAATGGGTGGATAGGGAAGTGGGGGGGCGCTATGGGGGACTTTTGGGATAGCATTGGAAACGTAATTGAGGAAAATATGTAATAAAAATATTTAAAAAAAAAAAAAAAAAAAAAAGAAACAATCAGCCAGGTGAAGAGGAAGCCTGCAAAATGAGAGAGAATCTTTTCCTGCTATACATATGGCAGAAGATTAATAGCCAGAATATATAAAGAACTCAAAAAACAAAGATTCAGAAAAAACAAACAACCCATTCAAAAATTGAGCCTGAGATCTGAAAACTATTCTCAAAAGAAGAAAAACAAATGGCTAAGAAGTATTTCAAAAACATTCATCATCCCTAGTAATTAGGGAAACACCATCAAAATAACTGTGAAATTTCATCTTACCCCAGTGAGGGTGGTAAAGGTCAACAAAACAACTGACAACAAATGTTGGAAGGGATGTGGGGAGAGGGGAACCCCCTCACTCACTGCTGGCAGGATTGCAAAATTGTGCAGCCACTATGGAAGGAGGTGTGTAGAATTCTCAAAAAGCTAAGATAAAACTTCCATGTGACCCAGCTATACCACTCTTTGGCATATTCCCAAAAGATTTAGTATTCTGCTCCACAGATAGCTACTCAGCCACATTCATTACTGCTCTATTCGCATTAGCTCGGAAATGGAAACAATCTAAACATCCTTCAGTTCAACTAATGGATGATGAAAATGTGGTATATACTCACTACAGATTATTATTCAGCTATGAAGAAGAATGGAATCCTAAACTTTGCAGGTAAATGAGATGAACTAGAAAGGATCATATTGTGAGGTTATACCCAGGCCCCCACACACACATGTCTCATGCTCTCTCTCATGTAAGGTTTCTAGCTCCAAATCTTCAGGTGTAAGTAGTAATTACATAAACCAGGAAAGTAAAATGTGTCCATTGCTACATAGGGTTTGGCAAGCAATAAAGAGGAAATGATAAGGTACAAGTAGTCTCATAGGGAGATGGAAGGGGGATTCTTTAACAATGTGGAGGGATATAAATAAAGAAGAAGGGGAATGAGGTAAAAAAGGAATAAGGATGTCTGAAGAACTCATAAGATATACTATTAATTTTCTATCTTAGAAAATATAAAACATGTAATTGTATAAATACATATGTATAGTTTCACTAATCTTTTCTCATCTGAAATGATAACATTCCTTTCAGAAACAATATTACAAAAACTCTAGTATGGAGCATGAAAAGCTCTCTTGAGTTGTTGGTCAGAGTTGTTCAAGAGATTCCCAAACAGACAACCTATTGTTCTTGCCCTTGATAAGCTTGCTAAAGTGGAAGATTATTATTGAAGGTGCTAGGAGTTTCAGAGGCAAGACTCAGAGGCCCCTACTCTGGAACTGACCAGAAAGCATCATGTATTATATGTCACATCAATGATCAGCGTGGCACAGTAACCTAAGAACGCAGTAGTAGCATGCTTAGCAGTAACCAACAGCTTTCCACTTGGGCTTAAGACCTGCTCAGATAAAGAGAAACCATGTCTAATACTGGAAACCTAGCTAATCACTCAGTGCTAACAAAGTCATGGCTATCAGCAAAACTACTTTACTAAACCAGCATGACCCCTAACAGCAATCTAAACATTTGATCTTATACCCACATATAAGTGCTGTCTTCACAACTTATCAACTTCTCTTTGCAACAGAAGGAGATCACGGTGGAAATTCACAACCAATCAAAATGTAGAGTTATGGAGCACAGTCTCAACAGATACATCCACAGTACCCTACCACATGCAAGGTCCAGGGAATATTGTGGAAGAGGAAAGCAGAAAGATTCTAAGAGCCATAGGATCAGGAAATTTTCTGTGAGATTTGGCCTCCTACTAATGTCAAAAGCTACACCCATAAAATCTCACTAACATGGCTGCCTAAACATGAGCTTATCAAGGACACCACCAATAGCCATGTCAATTAGTTATCCAATACTAGATGGTCGGTCCTGAAAACATCCCTTAGACAGGATGAGCAGGTTACATTTAGCAATATGTATGTATCTACACATGCATATTTACATTCACATGTAACAACAATTAATGGGAAAAGGGCCATGGATTTGAAAGAGAGCATGGAGCAGTATGTGGGAAGGTTTGGAGAGAGGAAAGATAAGTGAGAACTATTGTGATTATACTATAATCTTAAAATAAAAAATTAATTTAAAAAAACGAAAATAGTCTATTCAAAGGTAAAACCCTTTGTTTTCAACTTCTCTGTAATTCCCCCCAAATAAATGAGTATTTGTTTAGTTAATGGTTGCTCCTGAGGAACAATTCCCTCTGTAGATTTATCCCTCTTATGCTTCTTTGAAAAAAATAAAACAGAGTCATGGAAGTTTTAAAAAGGAGCTTTTACATAACACAGCAGCAGCTGCAGCTACCACCCAATAATAGTGACAGCTCACAAGCATTTCTGCTCATGCTTCTAATACTCTTTCTCTAAGTGCCTACTGCATCCCTGAGATGTGTGAAGATAGTGAGCAAAATGGTGTTCCCAGAACACTCTGGGCACATCCCTGGAAGACTTTTCCAGTACACTGAGCGACTTATGGGCTGTACCTCATAAGCTTTTAGCTCTGGGGCCTGGATAGGAAAGACACACAATAACGTTGGAGGATCAGTTGACCTCAGAGAAAATAGCCTCAAAAGAGCAAAATGACCCAATGTCCCAAAGGGGCATGTGCTGGCACAGGAACTGAGCAATGATAAACCTATCTTTGTTATCATACCAGGTGGCTACAGACAGTAATCAATGCCCCCAACATAGACCACTGTGTTGTGAGACACTGAAGCTGAGATATTAGTCTAACCATGTGGGTGTGCATTCATCTTCTAGATTCTCCTCCTAAGGGAATCTTGAACTTTCAACGCTTTTGGTCCTTTTGTATCCCTGAGCCCCATTTTACTTCTCCTATTTCTGCACAAAAATCTCAAATAGTCCTCAGGGGTCAGCAGGCTATGACCAAGTGGGCAGCCTCTCCTCTCTGCTGTAAGAGTAGCTGTCAGTATATAGCTGTGCTTTGATCTGCCTTCCCTACAGCGTGAGCCTCTTGAGGACAGGGACTCTGTCTTATATCTCTGTAGATCCATACTACTCAGAGTAGCTTGCATAGACTGAAGGCATTTAATTGAAATTTGTTGAATGAATGATAAGCTCATCTTTGTCTAGAGCTCTTGATGAGAGATCTAATTCCCTAATGAGACTTTTGCCTTCCATGGTTTGCAATGGGAGGCCCTAGTAGATCAGAGTCTGAGAGGAGAAACGTGGGCTACATGAGCTATTTATTCTGTCTCCCATTGTCATGCTTAGAAATGGGAAATCAGTAGGGCAAATGATGTGGTTTAGTAAACACATTTTCTCATGGCTCTGGAAATTAGAGGTATATGATCAAATGTCTTGTGTGTGTATGTGCGTGTATGCTTGTCTGTACCCAGACCTGCATATTGAATTAGAGCTACACAATTCTATCATCACCTGTGAGCTCATGGCTAAATATAAGAACATTATAAGACACTGGAAGTTATGTATTTAACATTGAGCTCTGGAAAGGGACACAATTCAGTCCATAGAGGGTGATAACAACGTCCCACTATTACAAGTCTCTGCATGCTGGACCCTAAGGCTATCCACACCTCTCCAGTGGTGCCATCATAAATTCTATGTATTTCAAAGCCTTTATAAGCATGCAGTATGCATTTTGGCAAACTTCTCTCAGAAACAGACGAAGGCCATCATGGAAATCTTCAACCTCGATCAATTCCCCACTCAGCAAGGCAGGGTCCATGTTGAGTTCTGTGAGAATCAAATGCTGGCTCCTCCCCTTTTTGTACTATTGTGTCCATCTGGAAAATGGCACCCTTAAAAGAAGCTTTTTCACATATGAGCCTTGGGCAAGGCCTGCTATAGAAGGATGAAAACCTTTCAAACTGGAAAAGGCAGTGGGAGTAAAGGTATGTGAAGTCCCCAGGGTGGGCCTGCTTTTCCAGTCAAGTCACAGCTTTACAATACTGCAATCTAAGTCAGGAGGCTTCACATACACTCTCAAGGATATGCCTAGCTGCTAGTGTGGGTCTGGGCATGGAGAGAGTAGAATATGCTTTGATGTCCTCAGTCAAGAGTGCCTCAGTCAGGATAAGCTCTGTTCTGCTCTGTGGTGAGAATGATGGCTTCCCAGGCTTGCTACGTATCTATGGAAAACAGTGCAAGCAGGGATCCTGGATACATTTATTTATGATAGTGTTGACATAGAAAGGACCAGTACAATCATGCAGAGGCCATGTTTCCTGATTCTATAAACATCTTCAATGTGAGAAAAGGCTTCAGTGGGTCCATGGGCACAATTTATAGTGTGTTCTGTGCCAACATAAATCCAACCTGAATACCATCCCAGTGAAATCATGCAGCTCGTTGAGTCAGGGTGGCAAGGACTGGCAAGCAATGGATTCCGTGTCAACACATTCTTACACCCCTGTGTCTGGTTAGTCTTCACCTTCGGGAGCAGCAAGGGCCCACCTGACTTCGAGATGCACCATAAAGAGTCTGAGTTTTGGCACTAGATCCTGAGGGATCACAGCTGGCATGAAACCTTGCTGTTGAATGAATTAAGCCTTAGTCTTCTCTTCCTTAAAACTAGGTTAGTAGGGCCACCTTCAGATGCTTCTAGGTCCGGGATTAAATGAGGCAACAAGGCCTGAGCAGGTGCCAGTTAAATGATGTCTTAAATCCCTGTCTCTAAGTGCCTTCATGCCCTTAAAAGTTTTTTTAAAACATGTTGTAATTTTTAAATAGTCTCCAATTTGACAGAAATTGAGCAAGTCATCAAAGATATACTTAAGAACTTTGTCACACCCTTCAAATCACTGAGCACTGCCCCAGCCCCAGTGTCCTGGATAGTTCTATGTTAACTCGACACAAGCTAGAGTCATTTGGGAAGTGGGAACCTGTTGAGAAAAATGCCCCCACCAGATTGGCAAGCTTGTAGGTCATTTTGTTGGTTAATGATTGACGTGGTAGGATCCAGCTCACAGTGAGTGGTACCACTCTGGACTGGTCCTGAGAGCTCAAAGAAAGCAGGTTGAGCAAACCATGAGGAGCATGGCTTCTGTTTCGGTTTCGTGCCTTGTGTTCCTGTCTTGGCATCCTTGACAACAGACTGTGATGTAAAACTGTAAGCTTGAAATAAACCCTTCCTTCCACAAGTTGCTTTTGGTCATGGTGTTTTATCACAGCAATAGAAATTCTAACTAAGGCATCAAGAAAAGAGTTCCGTCCAACGAAGTCCTTTCTTCACTTGCTTGTCTCCCTGGAATGCAGTTCTCGTGACTACCTTAAACCAGGTGAACGGTTTGCCTATATAGTCTCGATAATTATGAAGCAATAAGAGTGGAGCTGTAAACTCGCAACAAGAGAAGTTAGATTACAGTCTGTAACATCATACCTCTAGGGGATTAAATTGCTTTGCTGGTCATAGGGAATCTTCGGCAGTTTTGAAGAAAAAGAATTATCCTAGCGGAGGTCCCACAACCTACTAAAACTGGCTTTTCACAAGCCTCCTCACTCCCCTGACACACACACCTCACCACTAGCACTCCCCACCACCACCACCACCACCACCACCACACACACACACACACCTGTTTGGAATGACCACTTCCCAGAGCAGCAGAAAGCATGCTGGTGCATTGGCCTTAGGTGATCTGAGCTTAGTGGATTCAAATATCTGACTAGCTGGAATCTCACTGCCTACTTTCATGGGGCCTTGCATGGCCATATCCCATGTTTGGTTTTGGAATTTTTTAGCCAGTGAGAAAGAAATATTAGTTCAATGTTACCTAACTCTGGAAGTTGAAAACCTACTGAGCACAGGTGTGTTCAAGGACTGCAGTTACAAACCATCTGCTTAGCAAGACTAATAAAGCATAGTTTATTTCCAAGCCCAAACAGCTTCACCCTTCTTCAGTAAGACACCCTGCCTCATCTATTTAGATTTCCCCTCATGTATTGCATGCCTTCCCCGCAAGACCTATCTCTGCCTGTTTAGGTACACAATGACCATGTGTATTTACAAATGTTCATTTCAATATGTTTTAAGATTTGGTTTTTAATATGTATGTTCATTTAGCTGCATATGTGAATGTACACTCTCTGTGTGCCTGGTGCCCCATGGAAGCCAGACAAAAGTATGGGATCTCCTGGAATTACATACAGTTGGAGTTAGAGATGTGAGCTGCCACATGGGTGCTGGGAACTGTACCCATATCCTGGGCAGCAGCCAGTGCTCTAAACCACTGAGCCATGTCTCCACCCTCTCTGAGTATTTTAATGTCTTATTTTCAAATAGTCTTAACTTATAGAGATGTCACAAAACATACAAACACACAAAATTTTATGTATCATTCACTAGATTTTCAGAGTGTTTAAAAACATTTTACTGGCCTCTCATACTCTGTTTCAACATTTTAGTTTCCAGCCTTAATGCCTCTTCTCAAAGGCTGCCTTCCTAAGCACATGGCCCCACCCCCATGGTCCCATTCCAGTTGCACCCTTCCGCCCAGCCCTGAACTCCAGATGATATTTTTCTTGGCTCTTTATTGCTGGTTCCCTCCCTACCTCCCCCACTAGGGTGAAAGTCTTAGCCCAGAATTGGCTTTGTGTCCCTTACTCTGTTCACCGCAGAAGCCTCAGGATGCGGCAGAACTGCACTGGCACCAAGTTGGAGCTAAAAGAATTAGGGCGCTGCTGCCTGTGGCTGCTCAGGAGCTCAGGAGCATCTGGTCTTTCCAACCAAGATGCTGATGTAGTATAGAATCCATATAGGTTGCAATGTTTACTCTTAGGGAAATATTTCCCTTAATTTGCCCTGGAAGGGGAGTACTTAAAACCCAGCTAACATTGGGGTGTGAATCCTCTAAGACAGAGAAAGGGGGAAATATCTACACACACACATGAAAGCTCATACAGTGAGAGGGAGGATGGCCAGTCCAGTGCTTTATAGGTGGCCATCAGGCGACACAGCCTTGTTCACACACAGGTTCTGCCACTCATTACAAAGATCTTACAGGACTGCACATACGTCAACCTCCTTGTAAGGAAACAGATAATAAAAATACCTTCTTCATAATCTTGACAACATGAGTAAAACGTATTATTGTGTTTTAAATGCTTAGAGCCATGCTTGGTACATTGTAAATGTCCAATAAATGGCATCATTATATATAGTTATATAGTTGGGGCAGACCATCCCTACTATTGTGTGGCTTTTTCCCACTTGACATACATCTAAGGCATTCCATTCCCATAGATAATACTCTACCACATGATTGTTAATGATGAAGACTTTTCTGTTGCATAGGTGTACTATATGTATCCTAACATCTACCATTGCTAGATATTTCTGTTGCTTCATTTTTTTTTCTTGTGATCAACACTACATTGGCCATCCCTGAGCACAGGTCATTAGATACATCAACAATGATCTCTTCTCACTGTTCCCTTAGAGACCAAATTACCGGGGCAAAGGCTATGCCTGTTTTTTGAGCTGAGATAGAGTTTCCAAGTGTCCAAGACAGGTTGTCCTGGCACAGGTGTTTCCTCATGGACTCAAGTCCAGAGGCCAGGGTGGGTCCTAATCTAGGCTACTTCCTGCTGTCCTGTCCCTTAATGCCAGCCAGGCCATGACCCATGTGTCAGCAGTGTCCACCACTTAACAGGCCAAAAGTCCTGTTTACTTGGCTCCAGGAAGGAGCAGGGTACTCTTGCTCCGGGGAATATCAAGGACTCTTATTTTGAGTTTCCTGTATGAGAATAAAAGCAGGCACAAGCCCCATGCATGTTGTTCCCCTGCTGCCTTTCTCTT
Source organism: Mus caroli (assembly GCF_978045245.1). Taxonomy (NCBI): domain Eukaryota; kingdom Metazoa; phylum Chordata; class Mammalia; order Rodentia; family Muridae; genus Mus; species Mus caroli. The sequence goes on from NW_028227261.1 coordinate 60,325,899, forward strand.
GTGTCCTGGCACACAGAGGGTCCTCTACTTTGGAAGCCCACTCAATCATGGCTTTTTCATTCACCTCTAATATGAGAAGAAATGCTTAAGTCAAGAACAGCCCCTTCAAGAACTGGTCAACTTTCCTTCACTCTTAGCACTCCATGTAGGAGAAAATTCCATCGATGGTCTCAGGCCAAGAGAAGAGCCACACCCAGTCCCTTTCTACTCTTAAGCTCCTCAGTCTTCAACTAAAGCTAGGGGTGTAGCCACAATCCTAGCAGCAGCAGCTCAGCATAGAATGGATGGTGCTTTCAAAGCAGCCTATGTTGCGGTGCCAGGAAGTGGAGTTTGTGGGTTGGTTTTGTTGTCTATGTTGTGGGATGGGATGTACCATTTCCATGTCCCCAAGAGAAGAGAGGCCAACCATGTCCTACTGAAGAGCTGAGTAGTCCTTCACATCCCCTTTCTGCTTCCCTAAAAGAAGAACTGAGGATTCTAGGGTGGGGAGAGAGAATCAGGGATGGAACTCAAGTCAAAGAGGGATCTACAGAGATGGCTTAGTGGTTAAGAGCACTGACTCTTCCAGAGATCCTGAGTTCAATTCCCAGCAACCACATAGTGGCTCACAACCATCTGTAATGAGATCTGATGCCCTCTTCTGGTGTGTCTTAAGACAGCTACAGTGTACTTATATACATAAAATATAAATGAATAAATACATAAATAACCCAGCAGTAGAGATCCTGCAAAGTACTAAAACAAACCATGGTGGTAGCTGTTTCCTGGGGTGGGCATCCTCATCCCTCTTCTATGCACACCACAGTTTTAGAAGGAAGGATATCTGAATGAGAAAAGAAAACTTCCTAGGAAAAGTCAGCGCTGTGCTGCCAGAAAGTATGGCCGTGGCCTGTACAGACGGAGATTGTCACTTTAGATTGAAGCCCAGTGAGAACACATGCAGGGTTGTGCTGTGGGGCTAAAGTATATGCAATTTGCACAGCTTCCTCTAATACAAACCCCACAGGGCTGGAGACATGGCTTAATAGTTCAGACCATGGGTGCTCTTCCAGAAGACCCAGGTTCAATTCTCAGTACCTGTGTGGTAGATCACAACTGTCTATCACTAAAATTTGGGGGGATACAATGTCTCTTCTGGCCTCTGTATAAATCTCTAGGTGCGCAGGCTTAGGTACAGACAAACACTCATGCATATAAAAAGAAAAATAAATAAATAAATTATACACATGCATACATACATACACACACAGACACAGACAGACAGACAGACAGACAGACAGACACACACACACACCACGCCCACTGACATGCAGCTTACTAAATAAGATCACACATGGGAGTACAAGGTAATGGGGTCCTATGTTCACTGGGGTCATATTACTATATTTTTCTTGATTTAATATGGCTGTGTGGACATTTCACTAAGGTCCTCTCCAAAAGGGACTTGTGTGGTGAGGATCTCTAAAGATTTTATTAATAACACCTTCTAATCTAAGACATTTTATCTCTGAAACCAAAGACAGACCTTTATCTAAACTTCATTCCTCATGAGCCCCTAGAGTCTGGGGCAACCGTACCCTATATCACTAAAATGAGACTTCCCATCAAACAGGAGACATTTATCTGATTTGGAAACACAAATAAATATATTACTTTTGCATCAAGATGTCACAAAAATACCCTGCCTATTTCATACTCAGGAGACAAATTTATTTTTACAGAACCAACAAACAATATATGTCTTGTGAGTCTCAAGTTTCCTGCCACACACAAGGGGATGATAAAACCTACCTCTCTGGTTATATGAGCTAACACACAGAAGGGTCCTGGCATGGAGAACCAGTGTATTTCCTAAGCATCCAATTGGTGCCTAGCCAAAAGGTTGGCTCCCTAAAGAGGAAGATCAACGAAACCAGCTCCCATCCATCAGCTAGGGGTTCAACTGAGCTGTGCAAAGCAGATGTAGAGGTGGACATGGAAACTGTCAACTCACAGGCAAGAGACTCACTTGGATGGAAGCTCCAGAAACTGAAAGTTCCAGATGTCTTTGGGTGCCATGTCTGATAATGCCGTCTGGTGGAGTGTCTCTGAGGCTAATCTGAGGAGGTGGTAGTAAATTTCTCAGCAAGCCCTGGAGAGAAGATTTGGAAATACAAGGGAACTGAAATGTGTATAGCACAACATAGAGGTGGGTGGGAACTCTGCCCTCTTGTTTCTCAACTCGGGGTCTAAGCCATTGACAAAATTCTCTCCTAGTTCCCTGAGAGGCCACTTGTGTTACCTTCCTCTTTGCAAGATGCTGACCTCAAGGTCCAACAGGGGTGCTTCCCCTGCCACTTATTTCCCCTGAATTCTATTTAAGTGAGCATCCTCCTGCTAGGAGGAAATTCAAACCACTTCCTCCTGCTACTACTAGAGAGTTTTGAAATAACAGCCATTCCTAATGTCTACCCAGTTATGACAAGTCATTATCCTTTGGTGGAAGGTAGTTCCACTGAACTTTGTCCTGGATCCTATGCTGATTCAAGCTATTGAGACTGACAAGAAAAGACCAGATCACCTCCCCTTCATCTTTTGTGGCCATCTTGATCTTAGCATCTTTCTGACTGCCAGGATTCTGCTACCAAGCCAGTGGTCACACTCCAAATGACTTGTGTTATATCTAATCTTTTTCCCCCTGGATAGTTGTTCTCACTCTCTTCTTCTTATGACAATGATGACATCATCAGAGTCAGTGCTGGATGGAGAGTCAGGTGACCTCATTCTATCAGCAGTGTATATATCCCCAGGGTTGCTTCTCTACTTCCATACCATCATGTGTGGTTATTAGAGGTTGAGCCACACCAGGTCAGGGTCTCAAAAGGTTCCATGTTAATGTTCTTGCTAGTGAGGACTGCATTTTCTACTCAACAGAGCCTAAGTATAAACATCAGTACTTCCTGTTAAGTCCACTATGTAAGGTCACAAATATATTTATTAAATAAATAGCATGGAGGCACAGGAAGTAACACAGGTAATAAAGTGTTTGCCTTCAAAGCATGAAGACTGAAGTTCAATTTCTCAGAACCTACATGTTGTTTTTCAAATGTGTAATTCCACCTCTAAAGAAGCAGAAACAGAGATTCTGCCGAGACTGGTCTGTGCAGGTGAGAGTGTGGACTGCAGAGGCTAACAGCTTCTGGTATAGGCAGAAGCCACAGAGCTTCTGGGGCAGACCGCGTTTTGGGCTCCAGACATCTGGGCACCTTCCCTGCCAGAGGAGAGGGGTCCGCCCCGCCTGGGAGGGCTTTGCCACAGCATGGGAGGGGGGGAGCCATCTTGGTTCTGGATTCAGCTGAAACTAGTCTGCACAGAGGAGAGTGTGGACTACAGAAGCTACACAGATTCTGGGATAAGCCCTGTTTGGGGCTTCCTCTTCTGCCAGGAGGCAGGTCCAAATGCCAGATATCTGTCCACCTTCCCTGCAAGAGGAGAGCTTGCCTGCAGAGAGTGCTCTAATCACTGAAACTCAGGAGAGAGCTAGTCTTCCAGGTCTGCTGATAGAGGCTAACGGAATCATGAGAGAAACAAGCTCTAACCAGAGACAACTTTAACAACAAACTCCAGAGATGACCAGATGGCAAAAGGCAAATGTAAGAATCTTACTAACATAAACCAAGACCACTCACCATCATCAGAATGCAGCACTCCCAACTCAGCCAGTCCTGGGCACCGCAACACACCGAAAAAGCGAGACCCGGATTTAAAACCATATCTCATGATGATGGTAGAGGACATCAAGAAGGACTTTAATAACTCACTTAAAGAAATACAGGAGAACACTGCTAAAGAGTTACAAGTCCTTATAGAAAAACAGGAAAACACAACCAAACAGGTAGAAGTCCTTAAAGAAAAACAGGAAAACACATCCAAACAGGTGATGGAAATGAACAAAACCATACTAAACCTAAAAAGGGAAGTAGACACAATAAAGAAAACCCAAAGTGAGGCAACGCTGGAGATAGAAACCCTAGGGAAGAAATCTGGAACCAAAGATGCGAAAATCGGCAAGAGAATACAAGAGATGGAAGAGAGAATCTCAGGTGCAGAAGATTCCATAGAGAACATCAGCACAACAATCAAAGAAAATGCAAAATGCAAAAAGATCCTAACTCAAAACATCCAGGAAATCCAGGACACAATGAGAAGACCAAACCTACAGATAATAGGATAGATGAGAATGAAGATTTTCAACTTAAAGGGCCAGCAAATATCTTCAACAAAATTATAGAAGAAACTTCCCAAACCTAAAGACAGAGATGCCCATGAACATACAAGAAGCCTACAGAACTCCAAATAGACTGGACCAGAAATGAAATTCCTCTGACACATAAAAATCAGAAAAACAAATGCACTAAATAAAGATAGAATATTAAAAGCATTAAGGGAAAAAGGTCAAGGAACATATAAAGGCAGGCCTATCAGAATTAAACCAAACTTTTCACCAGAGACAGAAGATTCTGGACAGATGTTATAGAGACCCTAAGAGAACACAAATGCCAGCCCAGGCTACTATATCCAGCCAAATTTTCAATTACCATAGATGGAGAAAACAAAGTATTCCACAACAAAACCAAATTCAAAAATTATCTTTCCACGAATCCAGCCCTTCAAAGGATAATAACAGAAAAAAAACCAATACAAGGACGGAAACCACATGATAGAAAGAGCAAGAAAGTAATTCTTCAACAAACCTAAAAGAAGAGAGCCTCAAGAACAGAATGCCAACTCTAACAACAAAAATAATAGGAAGCAACAATTACTTTTCCTTAGTATCTCTTAATATCAATGGACTCAATTCCCCAATAAAAAGACATAGACTAACAGAAAGGCTACACAAACAGGACCCAACATTTTGCTGCTTACAGGAAACCCATCTCAGGGAGAAAGACAGACACTACCTCAGATTGAAAGGATGAAAAACAATTTTCCAAGCAAATGGTCTGAAGAAACAAGCTGGAGTAGCCATTCTAATATCGAATAAAATCGACTTCCAACCCAAAGTTATCAAAAAAGACAAGGAGGGGCACTTCATACTCATCAAAGGTAAAATCTTTCAAGAGGAACTCTCAATTCTGAATATCTATGCTCCGAATGCAAGGGTAGCCACATTCATTAAAGAAACTTTAGTAAAGCTCAAAGCACACATTGCACCTCACACAATAATAGTGGGAGACTTCAACACACCACTTTCATCAATGGACACATCGTGGAAACAGAAACTAAACAGGGACAGAGTGAAACTAACAGAAGTTATGAAACAAATGGATTTAACAGATATCTACAGAACATTTTATCCTAAAACAAAAGGATATACATTCTTCTCAACACCTCATGGTACCTTCTCCAAAATTGACCATATAATCGGTTACAAAATAGGCCTCAACAGATACAAAAATATTCAAATGGTTCCATGCATCCTATCAGATCACAATGGACTAAGGCTAATCTTCAATAACAACATAAATAATAGAAATCCAGCATTCACGTGGAAACTGAACAACACTCTTCTCAATGATACCTTCGTCAAGGAAGGAATAAAGAAAGAAATTAAAGACTTTTTAGAGTTTAATGAAAATGAAGCAACAACATACCCAAACTTATGTGACACAATGAAAGCATTTCTAAGAGGAAAACTCATAGCTCTGAGTGCCTCCAAAAGGAAACTAGAGAGAGCACACATAAGCAGCTTGACAACACACCTAAAACCTCTAGAACAAAAGGAAGCAAGTTCACCCAAGAGGAGTAGACAGCAGGAAATAATCAAACTCAGGGACAAAATAAACCAAGTGGAAACAAGAAGAACTGTTCAAACAATCAACTAAATGAGGCACTGGTTCTTTGGGAAAATCAACAAGATAGACAAACCCTTAGCCAGACTCACTAGAGGGTGCAGGGATAGCATCCTAATTAACAAAATCAGAAATGAAAAGGGAGACATAACAACAGGTCCTGAAGAAATCCAAAACACCATCAGATCCTTCTACAAAAGGCTATACTCAACAAAACTGGAAAACCTGGATGAAATGGACAAATTTCTAGACAGATACCAAGTACAAAAGTTAAATCAGGATCAGGTTAATGATCTAAACAGTCCTATATCCCCTAAAGAAATAGAAGCAGTCATTAATTGTCTCCCAACCAAAAAAAAAAAAAAAAAAAAAAAAAGCCCAGGACCAGATGGGTTTAGTGTAGAGTTCTATCAGACCTTCAAAGAAGATCTAATTCCAGTTCTTCACAAACTATTCCACAAAATAGAAGCAGAAGGTATGCTACCCAACTCATTCTATGAAGCCACAATTACTCTGATACCTAAACCATAGAAAGACCCAGCAAAGATAGAGAACTTCAGACCAATTTCCCTTATGAATATCGATGCAAAAATATTCAATAAAATTCCCGCTAACCGAATCCAAGAACACATCAAAACATTCATCCATCCTGACCAAGTAGGTTTCATTCCAGGGATGCAGAGATGGTTTAATATATGGAAATCTATCAATGTAATCAATTATATAAAGAAACTCAAAGACAAAAACCACATGATCATCTCGTTAGATGCAGAGAAAGCATTTGACAAAATCCAATACCCATTCATGATAAAAGTCTTGGAAGGATCAGGAATTCAAGGCCCATACCTAAATATGATAAAAGGAATCTACAGCAAACCAGTAGCCAACATCAAAGTAAATGGTGAGAAGCTGGAAGCAATCCCACTAAAATCAGAGACTAGACAAGGCTGTCCACTTTCTTCCTACCTATTCAACATTGTATTTGAAGTCCTAGCCAGAGCAAGTCGACAACAAAAGGAGAAAGGGGGGATATAAATTGGAAAGGAAGAAGTCAAAATATCACTTTTTGCAGATGATATGATAGTATATATAAATGACCCTAAAAATTCCACCAGAGAACTCCTAAACCTGATAAACAGCTTCAGTGAAGTAGCTGGATATAAAATTAACTCAAACAAGTTAATGGCCTTTCTCTAAACAAAGGATAAACAGGCTGAGAAAGAAATTAGGGAAACAACACCCTTCTCAATAGTCACAAATAATATAAAATACCTTGGTGTGACACTAACTAAGGAAGTAAAAGATCTGTATGATAAGAACTTCAAGTCTCTGAAGAAAGAAATTAAAGAAGATCTCAGAAGAGGGAAAGATCTCCCATGCTCATGGATTGGCAGGATCAAGTAAAAATGGCTATCTTGCCGAAAGCAATCTACAGATTCAATGCAATCCCCATCAAAATTCCAACTCAATTCTTCAACGAATTAGAAAGGGCAACCTGTAAATTCATCTGGAATAACAAAAAACCTAGGATAGCAAAAAATCTTCTCAAGGATAAAAAAACCCTCTGGTGGAATCACCATGCCTGACCTAAAGCTGTACTACAGCGAAATTGTAATAAAAACTGCATGGTCCTGGTATAGCAACAGACAAGTAGACCAATGGAATAGAATTGAAGACCCAGAAATGAACCCACACACCTATGGTCACTTGATCTTTGACAAGGGAGCTAAAACCATCCAGTGGAAAAAAGACAGCATTTTCAACAAATGGTGCTGGCACAACTGGCAGTTATCATGTAGAAGAATGCGAATTGATCCATCCTATCTCCTTGTACTAAGGTCAAATCTAAGTGGATCAAGGAACTCCACATAAAACCAGAGACAGTGAAACTTATAGAGGAGAAAGTGGGGAAAAGCCTCGAAGACATGGGCACAGGGGAAAAATTCCTAAATAGGACAGGAATGGCTTGTGCTGTAAGATCAAGAATTGACAAATGGGACCTCATAAAATTGCAAAGCTTCTGTAAGGCAAAAGACACTGTCAATAAGACAAAAAGGCCACCAACAGATTGGGAAAGGATCTTTACCAAATCATATAGGGGATTAATATCTAATATATATAAAGAACTCAAGAAAGTGGACTCCAGAAAATCAAATAACCCCATTAAAAATGGGGCTCAGAGCTACACAAAGAATTCTCACCCGAGGAATACCGAATGGCTGAGAAGCACCTGAAAAAATGTTCAACATCCTTAATCATCAGGGAAATGCAAATCAAAACAACCCTGAGATTCCACCTCACACCAGTCAGAATGGCTAAGATCAAAAATTCAGGTGACAGCAGATGCTGGCGAGGATGTGGAGAAAGAGGAACACTCCTCCATTGTTGGTGGAATTGCAAGCTTGTCCAACCACTCTGGAAATCAGTTTGGCAGTTCCTCAGAAAATTGGACATAGTACTACCAGAGGATCCAGCAATACCTCTCCTGGGCATATATCCAGATGTTCCAGTCGGTAAGAAGGACACATACTCAGCTATGCTCATAGCAGCCTTATTTGTAATAGCCAGAACCTGGAAGGAACCCAGATGCCCCTCAACAGAGGAAAGGTAACAGAAAATGTGGTACATTTACACAATGGAGTACTACTCAGCTATTAAAAAGAATGAGGGCTGGAGAGATTGCTCAGTGGTTAAGAGCACTGACTGATCTTCTGAAGGTCCTGAGTTTAAATCCCAGCAACCACATGGTGGCTCACAACCATCGGTAATGAGATCTGATGCCCACTTCTGGTGCATCTGAAGACAGCTACAATGTACTTAGATATAATAATAAATAAATCTTTAAAAAATACATAAATAAATAGAGAAAAAAAGAAAGAAAGAAAGAAAGAAAGAAAGAAAGAAAGAAAGAAAGAAAGAAAGAAAGAAAGAAAGAAAGAAAGAATTTATGAAATTCCTAGGCAAATGGATGGACCTGGAGGGCATCATCCTGAGTGAGGTAACCCAATCACAAAAGAATTCACATGATATGTACTCACTGATAAGTGGATATTAGCCCAGAAACTTAGAATACCCAAGATACAAGATACAACTTGCAAAACACATAAAACTCAAGAAGAACGAAGACCAAAATATGGACACTTTGCCCCTTCTTAGAATTGGGAACAAAACACCCATGGAATGAGTTACAAAGGAAGAGACAAAGTTTGGAGCTGAGACAAAAGGATGGACCATCTAGAGACTGCCATACTGGGGGATCCATCCCATAATCAGCCTCCAAATGCTGACACCATTGCACACACTAGCAAGATTTTGCTGAAAGGACACTGATATAGCTGTCTTGTGTGAGGCTATGCCGGGGCCTAGCAAACACAGAATTGAATGCTCACAGTCAGCTATTAGATGGATCACAGGGCCCCCATTGGAGAAGCTAGAGAAAGTACCCAAGGAGCTAAAGGGGTCTGCAACCCTATAGGTAGAACAACAATATGGACTACCCAGTACCCCCCAGAGCTCGTGTCTCTAGCTGCATATGTAGCAGAAGATGGCGTAATCGGCCATCAGTGGAAAGAGAGCCCCATTGGTGTTGCAAACTTTATATGCCTCAGTACAGGGGAACGCTAGGGCCAAATGTGGGAGTGGTGGGGTAGGGGAGTGGGAGGGGAGTGTATGGGGGACTTTTGGAGTAGCATTGGAAATGTAAATGAAGAAAATACCTAATTAAATTTTTAAAAATTTAAAAATAAATTAAAAAAAAAAAAAAGCAGAAACAGATGGATCCATGAGGCTTTCTGGCCAGCCAGCCTTGAGTCTTGAGTTGAGCCTTGAGTTGGTGAGTCTCAGGCTAGAAAGTGACTCTGTCTCCAAATATGTTGAGGGTGCTGAGGAAAGTTACCGGAAGTTGTCTGCAGACCTTTACATATACATAAGCACATGTACCTAAAACCACACAAACAGGTCTATGCATATACAAAAGTATCATGTTTAGAAAGTCCTGAGAAAGGGTGTGCATGATAGGAAAGAAGATAGATACTCAGGAGTTTTGCCCCAGATGCATGTGGGTTCACACTGAGTCTTGATGAGTCAAGAGATTTGGGGGGGGGGGAGGAAATGTTTTCCAAGAAAAGAGAACAGTATGTGCAAAAGCTAAAATCTGGCTCAAAGACCTGAAATAATCCAACATGGTTGCCATGTGGTATTTATGTTTGAGTAACAGAAGGTGGAGAACATAGGTGAGCGTACATGCAGATGTACCTGGGCCTTGAACTCCCCGTACAGAAAGAATCTGTTGGAACCTCCAATGCCATTTGATATCAAGAACCTCACCAAACACAGAAGACAGAAACAGCTTCTAAGGCCTTAGTATAGTTTGTTTTAAACCTCAGACTCTTTGTTAGTTTCACAGCAGAATTTCTGACTAAGACTTGAAGAAAATGATCTCCAAGCTAAGACAAATATTTAGAGTTTTAAGAGCTAAGCCTACAAATTTGGAGCCACAGAGAAATCGAATGTCAGATGTGCAACTTTGCTTCTCCTAATTTAAAGCAGACTTTGTTTTCTGGTGGAAGATAGATTGACATCCCCCAGCCTTCTCAATAACATGGTGGAAACCACTTCTAAAGAGCCAATGTTTTATGTTATAGACAACCAAATTGAATAAGGTAGCAGAAGAAAAAAAAGTGACGTCAATATGGCTTTAGCCATGAATCAAAAGAAATACATCCACAGTTTCACTGAAGTCATTCCAGTCTTAATTAGAGTAGAAGAGAAAAGAGAAGCTTTCCATCTCTTGATTCTTTTTGTTTTCTCTTACCCTGACCCTAATATTTATTCTGAACAAATAGATCTTGCTCAGCAAGAGAGATGGGTTTCAGGCCTTCCTCTCCATCCTGCTTAATATGGAGAGGTATCCGGGGGATGCTTGGTTCCCTGAGTACCTGATTGACTTTTGCCCTTTGCCTACGTGCTTAACTCTACTAGAGTTCACATTCCAACAAGAAGACTCCTGTTTTCATTTTAAAGACAAAGCAGACAAAACTCTGAAGAGAAATGAATTTGCTAAGGTCACATGACTCCAATAATATCAAATGTGCCTCACAAGTCAGCCTCTGACCCCCAAACACTACAGACCACATTCTTCTCTTATCCCAAGTCCTTTGTGTCACCCAAAGACTTGGTTAGTAGGAAGTGTCTGTCTGTCTATTAATGAAGGGTTTTATTTTATTTTATTTTATTCTCATAGAATAAAAACCATCGAATCATTCAATTATTTGACAGATAGTGATTGGGCATTATGTACCAGGCTTACTTTAGGCTCAAATCAGACTGCTATACCCTGGCCCCCATGTAATTCATATTACACTGGCAAAACAAGACTTGAGATTAAGGATTCAAGTAAAACTCTTGACTCTGCCACCTGTGAGCTGTGTGACTTTGAACATCTTTCTTAACCTTTCTGTGTTGTGTCCTCATCTGTATGGGTGGCTCCTCTTCACAGTGGCTCATGTTTAGATGGCCGATATTCACAAAGCAATCAGAGCATGGAGGTATCATCACAGAAGCATTGTGGGACAGGTAGTAAGTCGAACGTTTAGTACATTCAGTGTCAAAGTGTGAAGATGAACAATAATCCAAGGGCTGGTGGCAGGGTCTGTTGATGAGTGTGCAAAATCTTAGTGGGGTAGCCAGAAAGGCCACAGTAAACAATTGCCCTTAGAAGTTCAATGACTTCTAAGAGTCACACCCTTGAGTTGATGGCTTATCTGTTTTGGACTATCAATAATTTCCCAATGTCCAGTGTAGCAATTCAGTTAAGAAAAGGCAGCCGCACACTGTTATGTGATGTGATTTATTAATGCCTTATAAGAGACATTTCTTCTAAAGTTATCTCAGGTATCAGTGAAAAGGTTGTGTACCAAGAAGGACAATATATAACATTCCCTTTATGATAAGAATAAATCTTCTGAACTTAATCCTTGGTTCCCAGAGTGTATTTAAAGTCCTCATCACCTAGATAAAGTTTGCCCTTACTGGCTCCTGGGCTTGTACACTGTATGCCCTCATTAACTCATGATTTTCCTCCAGACCACACCTGGCTGCTGCTTTAGTGTCTCCTACATCACATGGCCATCCTCCCTCTGCAATGGCATGGGGGACAGCTTCACAGAATGGTCTCCAGATTGCCTCCTGATTCCCAGAGCTGCACAGTCTTCTACTTCCCATGAAGCTTTTAAGTCACCTGGAAAGCTCCTCACACTCCCCCTAGGCATTGTTTCTATGTTTCATCTGTGGTGTCTCCAGATCAAAATGGTTAAACAGAGGAAGGCCTTGCAAAGTGTCTGCCATTTGCTGGCCAGTTTGTCCTTTTGGTCTTTCTTTGCCAGAGGGTCTTCAAGGCTAGATTAAAACTCATGAGGTAGGCATAAAAGGAAAGGAGCCACTGATGAGCTACCTCTCAAATTGTAAGAAAGGAATAGCCATATGCATGGATAGCTTCCATAGGGAATGCTGAAATCATGGTGACACCATCCTTAGAAAGGATCTGTACATTATTACAAAGAAGATGTTGGGACTGAGGTGGATAAGCAGCATGGGGCTGGGGAGTGATAATGCCTGAGCTTGGACATCACCTCTGGCATGCATGGATGAAAATGAGATGCAAACTTTTGACAATGACACTTCACATCTGTCCTAGATGACTTCTTGTTGCTGTGATAAAAGACCAACCAGTGTGGGAAGGAGAGGGTTTATCTTGCTTACAGGTTACAGTTTATCATGGAGGCAAGCCTAGGTAGTAACTCAAGGCCAGAATCTGGAGGCAGGAACTAAGGAAGTGGCAACAGAAGAAAGCTGTTCACAGGCTTGGTTTCCATGGGTAACTTAGATTCTGGACTTAATACAACCTAAGATCTCCTTCCTTAGAGTGCTACTGCCCACAGTGCGCTGGGATGCCTCACAACAATTATTATATTAGGGACATTTCTATTTCTCTGATAAAACACCATGATCAAGGCAGCATATAGATGGAAGGATTTATTTGGGACTCATGATCCAAAGGAATGAGAGTCTATTGCCCTCACAGCACAGAAAAGCACATGCAGAGTGCTTGGAGCCAAAGATGAGAACTCACATTTCCAACCACAAACAGGAGCCAGAGAGAGTGAACTGGGAATGGTGTGTGGCTTTGGAATCTCAAAGCCCACTCTCAGAATTACACTTCCTCCAGCAAGGTCACACCTCCTAATGGGCTAACAAGTGGGTATCAAGTATTTAAATGCCTGAGACTATGGGGTGCATCTCATTCAAACCACCATGATCATAACCAAAAAAAAAAATTGTAGACTTAGTGTTTTGTTTCGTTTTTTCAAAACTTTATTTAGGGTTCTTAAATGCTTCAACATTCCTTCTAACCCACTGACCAGTGGTAGGAGAAAAAGAAGGTTAAGAGGAAAAGAGTGTCGTGGGTCTGTTTAGAAGTAGTTCCTTGGGGCAGTTCTACTTTTTGGTGTCAGGTTATGAGTAGTCTAGTTCAATAGCAAACAACAAACATGAATCCATAGTGGATACATAATCAAGAGAAACATCAAGGCTCCACCAAACTGGGAAGAGTCAGCAGAAGCTGCCAGAATCTGTCAGAACACCACAAGAAGTTCCTGGGCATGTTTCTCTTTGTGAAGTAAAGAGCTTTGAAGACCTATGAAGACCAGCCTTTGAAGACTGGTGAAGTGTTGCATGGCATAGCCATGCAAGAGCATCCTCTCACTGTTTGTGGGGTTCCATTTGTATTCTTTCTAAACCTCATGTGCCCTCTCAAGTGTCTGATTTCAGCAAAACATCACATACCCTCTCACAAATGGAAGCTTCCAGAAAAACATCACATGACACAACTGAGTTGTTAAAGAAGCCAGAAATTTCCATTTCATATCTGCCTTTCTGTTTAAAAAAATTGTCTTTTTCTCTACCATTAACAATCCATATACAATAGAAATAATTATAAGAGCCATAAAATTAAAATATTATATCACATTTTAAATAAGCTGGTTATGTACATCATATCACATAATAGTCAAACAAAATAACCTTAAATTTCTGTCAAGATATATTAATCTATGCCAAAGTAAAATATTGAAGACTAGTATTTTTATTATTTATTTATTTGTTATTATTATTCCCCTTTTCCCTCTTTTCTCCCATTATTAGATAAAGGAGAGAGATGTCTGACTTAAACGTTATTTTGTCTCCTCCCTGACCATAACTAATAACAACTAACAACTCTAGACGATAACAACCATAACACAACAAATGACCAAAAACATCCATCACATCTTTTGGAAATAGGTGAGTCATGTTCTTAAAATTACTACGTAGACAAAGATATCTTTTGGGTACTCTATGAAGATTGGGACATTTTCCAATTCCTGGAAAAGCTAGCTGTTATCTTTTTCTGTCTAGTCTCTATGTTTATCAGTCTCTGTGTTGTCCAGTCTCTATGTTATCCAGTTTCTGTGTGATCAGCCATTTGGGCTAGCCCTTTTGAAGTTGATTTGCATGGATATTTTAGAGAGATCAATGGCTGAGACAGTTTATGAGAGTGAATCACCTACACTATTTGCTTTGTGGAGACATTCATGTCTCGGCTTGATAAGAGACATGGTCAAATCTAATCTTCATACGTTTTGTTGGTAATCATATATTTTTTCTTTCTCTATAGATACATAAACATAACCACACCCTCATCTTAACATTATTTCAGGTTTCCATTCTAATATCATCACAGTCCTATACTATATTGATTAGCCTACTTCCTCAGTTTTCAACAACCCAGGGGGAGGGGGGAGAGGGAGGGGGTGGAGGGAGAGATGAACCTATGGGGAAATTCTCATTCAAATCACCACAGTGGCTTCACCTGAGACACAGAGATGTTTGGAGAAGTTCTTTGGTGTGTTCCTCTCTACAAAGTGAATACTAACAAAGACCAGTGAAAATCAGCGAAGACCAGGAAGCATTGCACAATATAGCAATGCAAGAGTGTCCTCTCACAGCTTGTGGGGTTCCATTTATATTCTTTCTAAATCTCACGTGTCTGATTTCAGCAAAACATCACATGCCCTCTCACAGGACAGCTCCCCACCCCCCACCAAAAAAAAAAATCACGTGACACACTGAGTTGTTAAAGAAACCGGAAATTTCCACTTCAGACAATGCTCACAGACCCATTCTGCTAGAGTTTCTTTCTCCTGGGTGACTAACCAGCATATTTAAGCTATAGTTCTTAAGTATGAATTGAGCTGTTCTACCTACTAGCTGTAGGGCTATGGAGACATCATCTAATTTCTCTGTGTCTTGGCTTCCTCATCTGTAAATTCATAGTGTGATGGGTATTGTGGGAATTAAAGGATATGTACAAACATTCTTCACACACTTCTTCAACAATAAGAACAACTAATTATTCCTTTCCAGTGTGGATCATCATGGTAGGGAGTGCGGTAGCAAACAGGCTGCCATGGTGCTAGAGCAGTAACTGAGAGCTCCGATTGGATCCACAGATTGCAGACAGAAAGATCAATACTGGGTCTGGCGTGGGCTTTTGAAATCTCAAAGCCCACCCCCCCCCAGTGACACATCTCCTCCAACAAGATCACACTTCCTAATCCTTCCGAAACAGTCCACCAACTGACAACCAAGCTTTCAACTGATGAGCCTATGAGAGCCAGTCTCATTCAAACCACCACATTGTACTCCCTGTCTACCATAGGCTTGTAGCCACACTGTAATGGACTGCATTTAGTCTGACTCCAAAAGTCCTCATAGTCCTTCACAGGCTCAACACCAAGGTCTCTTTTGACTTAAGGCAATCTCTTAACTGCAATTCCCTGTAAAAACAAAGATCAAATTACATCATTTCAGCATACGGTGATTCAGAACACACATTACCATTCTGAAAGGGAGGAAAGAAGATATGCTGAGGAAATACCAGACTAAATCAGGACTGAAACCCAGCAGAGTGCACTCCAACTTCTATAGCTCTATGTCTGATGTCCAAGTGCTTAGAAGCATCTTCAGATCTTCCCTGCCTTCCAGATTTGCTGAATGTAACCCATTTCTCTCTTTGGCTGGTTCTACTCCCTGTCTGTAGCTCTCCTTGGCAGGTAGCCCACAGCTCTGGCATCTCAGCACCTTGAGGTGAAATCCAGGCTTTGCCTTCTCAGCTTCATTCAATGGCCTCTCCATTCCTCCCCACAAGGACTCCCTTACCACACATCTAGCCTCGGCAGCTGTCTTTAACCATGGATGAAGTTTCCACAGTCCATCTCCTCCTGTGCTCTTCTTAATGAAGTCAGAACTATGTGGCCCAAACTTGCCAAGTTCTTTTGCCTTCTGGGGCTGAGGCCTAGCTCCATCTATGAATTGTGTTTACTAAAGCTTTAACTTGTTGATCAGACACTAGTTCCAATGACTGGGCAAGTGACCCAGGCTGGCAGCCAGGAAACAAACACTGATCTATTCACCCAGTATACTCCACCAGTTCTTTTTAGTCTCTTCTTCTGAGGTGATTACCAGTCAGGGGATTTATGACAGACCTTGAGTTGGCTTCTAACCTGTCAGGAGATGATACATGCTCTGCCTGGGTGTCAAGTCATATCTCAGGTGCTTCATAGGCTCTGATAGAGTCTTGGTTACTTTCCTACCAGGGTGATGAGGCTAAAAAGGATCTTCCTAGGACCAGAAAAGCCTTCTCTGGGTTTTAAAGCATGAGCAGGCACTTTGTGCACAGTTAAAGAGCATTTGAGACAATGGCTACATCATGGCTGCAGGCGTGGAGGTGAGGGTCAGCTGTCACAGCAAGAGGTGTGACAAAAAATTTATATAGTGAAGACAAAAGGAAAGGAGATGGAGGCCAGGGGCTTCTTCCTACTACCTTTGGACCTTGGGTTACTAATTCCCATTTTGTAGATAAAAGATCCAGGTCTTAGATTGGTGGATACTCTAAGGTCATGCCACTGAACCAAGTGTTCAGCACAAATCTGTCAGGTGACCAGGTCCAGGTTCAGCACAAGGTCTGTCAAGAGAGAGGCTTGGGCTGTGGCTTCTCTGTGTCCTTACTTGTGATCCCATGATCCAACTTTTCTATTTTTGACAATGCCTATTTATCTCTACTATGTGGCTGCATCTTTAACCAGGTGTGGAGCAACATCCTCTCTAGAGCTTTGGCCTCACTAAGATGCCCTCTAGTAGAGGGAAAAGAAGATTTGGGGATAAATGCTCATGGTAATTTAACTGAAATAAATTGAAATGAGGAGGGTGAATGTTGGCTGAGGGTGGAAAGAGAGGAAGGAGAACTACTATCCCTGTGGGAAAAGCTCTTTGAAGAGGTAGCCTTGGGTGAGCCTTGAATGATAAGAAACAAGCAAACATGAGGCCCAGGGAATGTTCTGTATGCAGAGGAAGTGCATATAGAGTCTGGAGCAGGTACCAAATCCTGTGTTTGATGCTCCAGAGAATTCAGTCAACCCTGCAGGAAAGGGATTTGTGGACAGAGAGCGGGCTAAGTCAAAGGTGGCAGTACAGGTGCAGCTTGCATGGAAGAGCTGTTCAAAGGCCTGATACAAAGAAAATATATTACTCTGATTCTTTCTGATTGTGTGACACTGGGAACGTGAACTAAACGCTTTGGACTTTGGACTTCTATTGTGTACAATGGATGTCATAAGATCTACCTCACAGGCTGGAAGGTGACATTACATCCTAAGTACAAGCTTGTCTCCTTGCTAGACAGTTCATCAACAATCTCCATAGGGACTATAAGGCCCCCAGTTTATTCTTGAACATAGACAGTAGAAAGTCATAAACAATCCATTGCTAGCAAATAATTCATCCTGTGTCCATCTTGATAAGCAGCAGTACTCCTGAGCAGTCTCCCTTCAGACCGGCACACTCAAAACTGCTGAGTGGAGCTGGTGTTGGATGCCATAGCAGTCTGTAGGACCTGGAGTGAGGCTGCAGTTAAACTTGATGCCTAACAGTAGCCTTTAATTGCTTTTGAGAAGCATTGCTTAAATCATGGCATTCATACACATTCCCTGGGATCTGATGGCTGTACAGATTGTGAGTGGCTTGACTGGGCATGGAATGCTAAATTTCTTCAATGAGGGGGTTTTATCCAGAACCTCATTCTGAGCAACAAGGACTTAAGGCCAATGACCTCCTTGGCACAGGAAACCCTGGGCTCATCACAGGATAGGAAATTTGCAGTGTCAATGTACTAGGAAGGAGTGCCCTAAAGAGCCAACATTGCACTGAGCCTTCCCATGGGCAACAAGGTCAGGTCCACCTTGCACTGCCTTGCGTTATACTAGTAGCAGGGAACTATTTAAGGCAGCAAAATATACTAAAGCCATGGCCTGAGGTTATCCAGAGTTAGCAAAGAAGTTCAGGCAAGTGGCACGGGGGTCTTTAGAACACAGGTCTAGTCCTAAAGAAGTGAGCAGCCAGATGAAACAGCATCATCGCCAAGGGCTGCTGAGCTACAAGAGGTTCCTTCCAGCCCTAATTCAGATTAGTTGTTTGGTACAGCGTTTGCTCTTCCTAGGTCTTCCATCATGCAGCACACATCAAGTCTTGCAAAAGAGAAGTTCCCAGCTGTCGTGCCCCAGAAATGCCAGGCCAGCTGTCCCTGGACTACAGAAGTATCTGGGAGGCAAAGTTCAGCATCACCTGACAGGCGTGACAATTATGAAACTCACCTCCACCCCAGAGCATATTGCACCACCAATGCCACCCAGGCATGGCTTCAAATGTCCTTCTTCCCAAAGACTTGTGACTAGGAAGTATGATTGCCCTTTGATAGCTGCTAATAATAGCCCTTACTCTGCTATTTTTTTTAAAATAACAATGGACTTCGAAACATGTGATGGCAGGCAGTCACATCAGCTGACTGTCCCTTGGGTAAACTTCCTTGGGAAGCTGAAGCCCAGCATCCTGGGAGCTTCCAGGACCCTTTAAGAATAACAGAAGCAGAAATGCACTCAATATGAGCATAGTCTTGGTGCTAGGCATGCCCAAAACTTATTTAAATGAAATAAAGGTTGCACACTCAGGCATGACATGAAACTGAACACTTCCGTGTACTGTCAGCCAGGCTAGTTACTTTCAAATTCCTGTCTTGCCTGCCTTATGGAAGCTTCTGGTCATTGTTGGTATGTTGTCTAGGCTCTGCTCCACAGTTACCTGGCAACAGCCAGTTGTGCCTGACTTCACTATGAAAGGGGCTGCTTGCCCCCTCCTCACCCTCTTGCTCTCTTGTTCCTTTCTCTTCTCCTCTTGCTCCTGCTCCTTATCCCCAATCCCCTCCCCCTTCTCTCTCCAGTACTCATGCTAGCTCCCTCTCCCTCTCCCTCTCCCTCTCTGTCACTTTATTCTATACTACACCATCTTGTGGTTGGTACCTCATTGGGGGCGGGGGGAGGGATGCCTCAGCATGGGCCCGCAGAGGCACCCCTTTCCCCCACACCATACTGCCCCTTTCAGCAAACATATTCCTTCCTTCTCTCTATCTTTGTATAAAACACAACAGTCATAAGAAACTAAGCTGATTAGATGACATGCTGGGAGTTCTGAGTAAATGAGAGTGAGGAGAGAGGAGGGTCTCACTAAGCGTCCAAGCAAGTATAAGACAAGTCAGGTTTGAAGTCATTGCCTGCTGACCCCAGTGTCTCTTTATTCTTCATGATCTCATCTCGTTAGAATCACATTGTCTTCGTTACCTTTCTTTTGCTGTGATAAGACACCATAACCAAGGCTATTTATAGAAGAAGGAGTTCAAAGGGGGCTTACAGAGTTACAGGGTTAGAGTCTATTGTACGAGGAGCATGGTAACAATCAGGCAGGCATGGTGCTAGAGCAGTAGCTGAGAGCTCACATCTTAATTCACAGCATGAGACAAAAAAAGGCACTAACTAGGAATGGTATGGGACTTTGAAACTTCACAGCCCATCCCCAGTGACACAGCAACAGCACCACACCACTTAATCTTTTCCAAAAGGTTCTACCCACTAGGGATGAAATATTCAAACATATGGGGCCTGTGGAGGCTATTCTCATTCAAACTACCACAATGCGCTTGCTAACACAGAATTGCTGGATCTGAACATTGGCTTGCTCTGGACAAGGCAGGTGGAAAGGACAGAATGGCAGACCTGGGCTGACAGCTGCCCAGTTATGTACTTTCATGTCTTCCTATAAAGGCTTTCTGTTTTCAATCTTCCCTTCAAAACTAGGTTCTCCTCCTTCATCCTGTGGTCCTCAACCTGTGGGTCATGACCCCTACAGACGTTGCATATCAGATATTTACATTAGGATTCAGAACTGGAGTAATATTACAGTTATGAAGTAGCAATGAAATAGTTTTATGATTGGGGATCACCCCAACATGAGAAACTGTATTAAAAGGTCACAGCACTAAGAAAGTTGAGAACTGCTGGTTGAGACCCTCAGGTCTCTATCTCAATTTGTTTTCTCCAATGATCACCAAGCAGCCTCCGGATAGAGCCATACATTCTGTAGCCCTGCATGCCCAGCACCTAGCTCAGTTTTCTGTTTATATTTTGTCTTAATGGAGGAATCTCACTTACTTAACACTCATTTTTCTAAATAATTGAAAACTCTAGCCATATAAGCATATATTCAGACTTGCTGAAGGTGACTTCAGGAGGCATTTGGAGACTTGCTCCCATGTAAGGCAAGCAATTTCCCCTTTGTCCAGACTTGGGTCTGGCCTGGACTCTATGCTGAATCTTGCTAACCTTAGGCAGGCATCCTACTTGGGTTTTGTTTTAGCTGCCACTTCTTCTTCTCCTTCTCCTTCTCCTTCTCCTTCTCCTTCTCCTTCTCCTTCTCCTTCTCCTTCTCCTCCTTCTTCTTCTTCTTCTTCTTCTCCTTCTTCTTCTTCTTCCCCTTCTTCTTCTCTCCTTCTCCTTCTTCTCCTTCTTCTTCTACAACAACTACTACTTCTCCTCCTCCTTTCTCCTCCTTTTTTCTTCTATCACACCTACTTCTCCTCCCACTTCTCCTTTTCCCCTCTTACCTTTCTCTTCCTCTTTCCTCTTTTCTTCCTCTCCTTGTTTCTCTCCTTTTTCTTCTTCTCCCTCTCCTTTTTTAATTAGACTGAACTACAGGTTCTTAAACCCCTCTCCAAACAAAACTCTCATTTTTGTCTCACCTGCTCACAGGCCATACAAATTGCATAAATGTAGCCAGAAGTCCTATAAAAAAGTTATCAAAGAGCAGATTCCTTCTACGAGGAAATAAGAGGAAGTTCGAGAAGGACTGAGTCTGGAGGTTATGGTGCAGGCTAGACTTGTTCCCTCTAAGCAGGCTGTATCTGATGACCTTCTCTGATAGATAACTTCCAAGAACAAGGAGGCAAGGATAATACAGGGCAAAGAGGTACATGAGATGGAGCGTTATGCTCAAATATACATATGTCCTCTACCAGCAGGCTGGAGGCAGACCTTATTTCTCTGTGCCTTATGCCTCTTCTATGGACTGGCTCCTACCTGCCTTGCAGGGCCCATTTGGTTTTGAAAGAATTTCTGCGTGAGATGGAGGGGTGTTTCAGTGACTGAACACCAACCTTGGAACTGGAAGATCTCACCTGAGACCCAGCCCTGAACCATCTCCATTCTATCCCACCCATGCCTCCACCATGACTTCCCCTTTGCCTAGGTTTGCAGGCACCCATGATGGAGCTGTCACTACTCCAGAATTCTTTCTTGGACTGAAAAAGTTGTCTGAATCTCCAGAGCCTTTTTCCTTTTAGTGCTCTCCAGTGTGGCCACTGAAAACAAGGCTGGGCCCCTACCCCAATGCAGCCTTCCTCAGGAACGAAGAAAGCTTTCAGCTATCCTGGTGAGGCCCATAGAATTCTTGAGGCTTTAGTTGGGTTTCTACAGAAACCTATTCAAGTATAAAGAAAAGAAGACTGGTCTGTTGTCATCCCCTCGACATCCCTTTGGTCCACACCCATGGATTCAACCAACTGTGAGTTGAAATTATTGCTATATGAGGAAGAAAAAAAAAACCTTGCATTTGTATGGAATACATACAAACTTTTTCTCTTGATTGTTTACTGAACAATAGAGTATAACAAATGTTAAAGCATTCAGGTTGTTCTAAGATTATGAGTAACCTGAGGATTGTGTGAGATATAACAGAGATTGTGTGAGGGGTAATGTCTTAGTCAGGGTTTCTATTCCTGCACAAACATGACCAAGAAGCAAGTTGGGGAGGAAAGGGTTTATTCGGCTTACACTTCCATACTGCTGTTCATCACCAAAGGAAGTCAGGACTGGAACTCAAGCAGGTCAGAAAGCAGGAGCTGATGCAGAGGCCATGGAGGAATGTTTTTTACTGGCTTGCCTCCCCTGGCTTGCTCAGCCTGCTTTCTTATAGAACCCAAGACTACCAGCCCAGGGATGGTCCCACCCACAAGGGGCCTTTCCCCCTTGATCACTAATTGAGAAAATGCCTTACAGTTGGATCTCATGGAGGCATTTCCTCAACTGAAGCTCCTTTCTCTGTGATAACTCCAGCTGTGTCAAGTTGACACAAAAATAGCCAGTACAGGTAACGTAGGCAAATACTTCCCCATTTTGAAAGAAAGTTTAGCATCAGCAGGCTTGTGGGGGGCGGGTGCATATAGGCAACTATGAGTGATTATGTTAGCACACATCAAAGATACCCTTTGGAAGGTCCAGGAAGGCTTCATAGGGGAAGTGAGATTTAAACCAAGTAGGAGCTGTTGAGTGCTTGTGTAGACTCTTCTGGGTAGTCATGTCAAAACTGAGATGCAAGCATAGGCCTTCATTGTTACAGCAAGAGGGGACAGGTGACATCAGCAAGGGACTTGCGGCAGTCTACCACCAGTCTCAAGTTTTCAGTTCTTTCTTGCTAAAATCTACTCCTGGGCTGTTTCCTCTTCTGCCGGGGCCCTTATCAGACAGCACGTTTTCCCATTAACCTCATAAAAAATCGAGTTGCAGCCTCCCTGAGGAAGCAGATGTAAAACAGCTGAGGATGGGTGGGAGTTAAGCCCCAGTGGCTCCTCCTTTCTGCACCTCCACTTGCACAGTGTGAGGAGAAATAGCCGTCCTCCTCCCTGGACTGTTGCCTGGATTGGATGGCATGTGCATGGAAGATATTTACTTCTGTCCTTGTTGGACAAGGTCACGTAGATGATCTGATATTAGACCTCCATCACAGCAGAGAATGTCATACTCAGTGCTGCTTGCCAAGGGCTTGCCTCACAAGTGACTTCCAGCAAGTTCTGTGATATGCCAGGCCTCAGGAAGCATGGCTGAAGTCCCTAAAGAGAGAGAGTGAGCCTTGAGGCCCAAGAACTTGCCCTGCAGGGTAGAAGGAGGGCTTAGAAGAAGCCGTATAGTTTCTGTGTATAGTTTCTGTGACAAGTTTCAAACACACGGGGGATAAGAACTGAATTCATAGCACAGTGCTCTGTAAGGCCTCTACAGCAGAGACAGCAGAGACAGCAGAGACAGCAGATTTCTCTATTGGAAGTCTCGGCACAGCTCCTAATAGCACCTCGGCTTCTCCCCGAGGCTGCACTCCAGACTAAGAGTCTGTTCTTCTCTGGGGAGATAAAGTAGCGCCTCAAATTTAGAAATCAGCCTTCCAACCTGAAAAGATTTCACTTTATTTCATGCCTTAATCCATCCTTCCATGGTGGGGCCCTGCTTTGCCTACAGTCTACACTCAGAGAGGTTTGGCCTCTAGAAAGCAGAGGCACCAGCATCTCTTGGAAGAATGTCCACATGATGCCTCTGCTGTCTTCTCAGAAGTCCCCAAAGTTGCCAGAGGATGAGAATAATTGCCTGCTCTGTCTATACTTAGCTGCATCTGGACCTCTGGGGTGGAGGGGTAGGGGGCAGCAGTGGTGAGTGATTATTCTCTTCCCACTGCCTGTCTCCTGCTAGAGTATCTCTTTGGTCACAATAAAAATTACAAGTAATGACTTAGAGGACTCGGGAACCTAGGGGATGCAGGGCTGGTCCTTCTAAGGATGAGAGGAGGCAGAGTGGGCAGAGCAGTGGGCTGGATGGGCAGGACTACATAGAAGAACCACAGCAACATCGGGTTTCTTGGAACCCCGAAGGGAGAATAAAACAGCTATCCCTGAGGTGGGGATCTTCACAAGAAAGAGAATGCCATTTAAGGAAAAGAGTGATCCAAGCTGAAAGGCAGATTTTGCTTTCCCAGCCAGATCAGAGAGTTCAAAGGTCCTACGTCCAGCACATCTGCCAGAGTATTCCACATGACCACAGACGTTCCTTCCTCTGGTTCTTACACAACAGAGAGCAGAGGGGTTGTTCAACACTTCTGAACCTCACCCATCTTCCCTAGGACCAAGACCTTGGCAGGCCACCATTACAGAGAAAGCAACAGTTCTAATCTGATGGTAAAATATCAGGAGTAATGATTGTGCTGAACAGCTGATAAGGGGTTTGCTGAGGACATTTTATGTGCTTGGAAGGAAGAGTCAGTCTGTGTCTGCTTACTGCAAAGGCAATTCGGCTCACAGATGTGGAATAGACAGGAGTCCTACCCATGTCTCATGCTACCATTGCCTCTTTGAAGTGGTCTTATAACATGGCTCACAACACTCAGTTTTTCAGCTATGTTAATCTTTTGTGGTGTTCTGAGTACATCCTACCTCTTCTCACCTCTGTACTTTTGCAGGGGCTGTTCTCTTAGCCCGGGACATTGCTTTCTCACTAAATGCTCTCCCAACTGGATGAACTCCACTGTAGTTTTGTATCATCACTTGCTCCTCAAAGCCCCATAGGCAGCTGGAGTCCTGGATAACGGCATTTTTAGGAGTGCTTACAGCCCCTCTACAGAGTTCACCATGGGGCTCAATCTCCATTGTATGGTGTTTGGACTTAGGCTGCTTTCTTTGAAAGACTGGGTAATACCTATCTCATTTACTCTCTATTCCGGGAACACAGCCCACTGTCTAACACCCAACAGGTACCTAGAAAGCATGCAGAAAGGGTTGTTGATGCTCACATAGACAGCCCCCGAGGCCCTCGTAGGGAGACTACAGGAAAAGTCTCTAGTAATGGGGCCAAAGGGCAGCTACCTCCCTGAGGAGAACCTCCCAGTAAAAGAGCTGCAGAACCATGGACCTTGTAGAAGTAGGCTTCTGGTGAGCATGAAAGGAAAGGTGATCTAGGCAGAAGGAACGGCGTATGGAAAGGCCCCAAGGGATGAAGACCTTTGTGAGTCACAGAGAATGGAAGACAGGATGTGGGACACAGGTCTTGGAGCAGGGGACACAGAACTTAGAAAGGCTCAAGCTCTGGACAATTTTGTCATTTCCTGGTGATGTTCCTGAGTTTCAATGAAACAGAATAATAGTGGTTCCTCCCTCATAGGAGGATGTGGTAAGATACAACTAAGGA
The DNA here is from genome assembly GCF_978045245.1 of Mus caroli. Lineage (NCBI taxonomy): Eukaryota > Metazoa > Chordata > Mammalia > Rodentia > Muridae > Mus > Mus caroli. The sequence continues at coordinate 60,351,208 of NW_028227261.1, forward strand.
GTTTTTGGCCAACACTGCCCTTGCCAAACACCAACAAAGGACCAAGTTTTCACTCCATGCTGTCCTTTCTAGCAACAGGGATGAGATTTGTGAGAACTTTCCAGTGCACACCCTCACTGGGGACCCGAGAGAATACCCCAGGAATGGGACAGCACCGAGGAGGCAGACAAGTTGCTCAGGAAGGGTATGGGATCAGGAGGAATCAAAGGAAAATTGTTAGCAGGAAGAGAAGCCTGAAGAGGTAAGTCATGGCAAAAGGAGCATGTCTGGGTTGGGGAAGATGGAGGGAAGTGGGGGAAGGTGGTGACAAACATGATTGACAGCAGAGGTACTAGAATTTAAAATTAGACAAAGGGTCCCTAAAATAGCTGGGGCTGGGTGAGCTGGCTGTGTTTTTAACCAGTGGAGAAACTGCTATGGGCTTCACCTTTCTCCATTGTAGAACTGGCTTACGAGCCTTACCTTAGTGGCCTGTGGAGTCACCCAGTAGAATCCTATCAACTCTCCTGTGTATGGAGGCCATGATCATCGAAGGAGGGACAGATGATCTCCTATAAGGTCTTTCCGTGCAACATGAAGGAAACCAAAAGAAAGCCTGAGTCTACATGTTCCTGGAGTGAACTGTCTAGCCCACCTGCTACCTTCCCACCTCTGACCTGAGAGAGTAAACCACCTTGTGGCCCTCAGCAACCAAAGGCCCTTTTGGTGTAGGGACAGGATACTCAGAAAGGAGCAAGGACAGTTATTCAGGAAGTGCCTGAAGTAGACCTAACCTTTGTGTCATGTGTAAGTACTGACCACAAGACTGCCCCTGTGACTTGTAGTGAACAAAGACAGGACCAACTGTCAAGCCTACCATTGCCAGTAGCAACCATTATTATACACTGAGCTTCCTGTCCGTGAATCAAGTTCTGGTTTACCCTTAGCTCTCAGGTCCCTATAGTCCTTCATCCGATGAATTCAGATGAAACCGCAGAATGTATTACAGAATTATGAGGCACACTCTCAAAGTTGGTTTCAACTGTCAATTTGACACAAACCTAGAGTCCCCTTGAAAGAGGAAACCTCAACTGATAAGTTGCCTCCATCAGTTAGGCTTGTAGCCATGTTCCTGAGGCATTCTCTTAATTGCTAATGGACATGGGGGCAGGGAGCCTAGCCCACTGTGAGCAGTACCATCCCTAGGCTGGTGAGTCAGCACCATTTGAGAATGTTAATTGAATGTAAGCCTGGAGCAAGTCAGTAAGCAGTATTCTTCCACAGCCTCTTTAATTCCTGCCTCCAGGTTCCTGTCTTGAGCTCCTGTTCAGACTTCCCTTGATGATAGACTCTGATATGGAAGTGTAAGCCAAATAAACCCTTTCATTCCCCAGGTTGCTTTTGGTCAGTGTTTTATCATAGCAATAGAAACCAAACTAGGACGTGTTTGCAAAGATAAGACTGGACCTTTGCCTAAAGGGGTTATTATATAGAAAACCATTATTACAGGGTGAGACTAGACAGTGGCCAAAGGGACCATTGATTTAAGGTAGGTTTTTATAATGTTTCTTAAAGTCTCCCATCAGCTTTATGCTATATTATTTCTCTCTCTCTCTCTCTCTCTCTCTCTCTCTCTCTCTCTCTCTCTCTCTCTCTCTCTCTCTCTCTCTGTGGTGTGTGTGTGTGTAATGGTTTATTATCTATAAAGATATCCATCTTTCTACATCCATCTTACTTCACTTAATAGGACTTCCAGTCACATCCATTTTCAGCAAATAAATTAATCTAAACAAATGAATTAGTGAATGAATTAATCTTTGTGGATGAATAAAACTGCACTGTGCATAGGTTCGACAGTTTCTTTTTCCATCCATCTGTTGGTGGGCACACAGCTGATTCTAACTTGGTTATTGAGAGTCATGCAGGTACCGTACCTTAGATTTCTCCAGATGCATACACAGAAATGGTCTACCTGAGTCATGTGGCCATTCCTGTTTTAGTTTTCTGAGGAAGCATGATACTAATTTCCATAGTGATTGGGTCAATTTGCACCTCTTAACCATTGTGGATTTTTAGCACCTACGTGTTTGACATGGTACAAATTCATATGTAGCAAAATACTGGAAGAAGATGTATGCAGAAGATAGAGCCTTCTGTTCCCACTGGTACTTCACACTCATCCAAACAGACTCTGTCAACTTCCTATTATGGATGTGCTGCTCCAGGAAACAGCCTGGAGCAAGAGAGTCCTTGGGTGATTCCTCCAGTTCAAGATCCAGTCCTCAAGAGGGAAAAGGAAAGGAAGAGCGGTGTTCAAGGTGGCAAGTGAGACCATGCAGCCTCTACAACTACCTACAGAATAGGTACCTTCATGACACCCATTAATAGACAAGGAAACAAAGATACTATGGACTCATACCAGCCAAATGTGATATCTAGTAAGCTGGAAGATGGACATGTGTTTGAGTTGGAGTAGACTCTTCAATCCTGGAACACTTTCTATTATAGGCACAGTGCAGACATTCTACACGCAATACATACCTAAGACTCCTAGCAAAACTTAGATGATTCAGGGATGACCCTACTTTAGAAATGAACATAGCAGCAGGGCAATGGTGGCACACTCCTTTAATCCCAGCACTTGGGAGGCAGAGGCAGACGGATTTCCAAGTTCAAGACCAGTCTGGTCTGCAGAGTGAGATCCAGGGACAGCCCAGGCTATACAGAGAAACACTGTCTCGAAAAAGCAAAAGTAAAAAAAGAAAGGAAGAAAGGAAGGAGGAAGGGAGGGAGGGAGGGAGGTTTGGAGGGAGGGAGGGAGGGAGGAAGGAAGGAAGGAAGGAAGGAAGGAAGGAAGGAAGGAAGGAAGGAAGGAAGGAAGGGACTGAGCATAGCTAGTTTAAGATTTCCACCTTCAAGGAGTCTCCTGATAGAAGTGCACTGGCTACTCTTGACTTGCATACAACTCAGCTGAGGAATAGGCCAGTGAGATATGTAAGGCTTAAGAACAATGAGGTATAGATTTCCTTCAGCAGTGGGTCCTGCCCCCTTGACTCAGCCTAGACTGAGTCACATGCAAGGTTGCCAGGAGGTAGTCCGTTAAGGGTTGGCACTTTGATGGTTCTATATGTAAGCAGTGCTCAGAGGTGGAGCTTCTGGGAAGTAACTGGATCCAGAGGGTCCTTTCTTCATAAACAGGTACATCTTATGATGAGTCCAGAACTTTCTAGTATTATTTGCAGGTGATTAGTTAAGAAGTAGGACCCAGTTGGAGAAAATGGATGTCTAAAGGCATGCCTTTAAAGGGTGGAGCTTGTTCACTGCCCCTCCTCTCCCTTTGCTTTCTAGTTGCTATGAAGTATGCATGCTTTTACTACCATGACATGTTGCCTCATCATGGCCTAAAACCATGGACAGAAACCTCTGAAACTGGGACCCAAACAAAACAGTGCCTATTGCAAAGTCCTGGCCTAGGCTGGTTGTTTCTGGATCATGGTGTGTAAGGTCTGTTTTTAAAAAAAAGGAAGGGAAAGGCTGGCTAGTTGACCTCTCATTGGCTCAGCCAGGCCCTACTCAGTGCAGCGCAACTGGTACAAAATCTTGGAGCAACTGAGGAGGCACCCTCATCTGCTGCTGGGCCAGAGATCTCCGTGGAAAGCCTCCAGTACACAAACCCACAGTTTTCACTCCCCTTGTATTGTTGAGAAACTAGAAGTCATGATTTGGTGCTAACTTTGCTCAGTCACCAGCTAGTGAAAGAGCCCAGATCCAAGTATGGGTCCTCTCGCCACAGATACCATGCACATATTTAATTTTGTCCAGGCTTCAGGATCTAGATTATGGCTTCTTGATGACAGCAGGACTATTGGCTGTTTGATCTGGATGAAACTGAATGATGGGGTGTGGGCATGTTCAGCAGAGAACTGATCTCTGCTCTCTGTGCAGGCTCTACCTTGTGCTGATCAGTTCTTTGTCAAGTTGGAAGGCAGAAGAAACCGGATGAGGAGAAATAATATTTGAAATATAAACTAATGATAGAACACAGATGTGACTGCAAGTAAATATGGTTAGTGAGAACGAGGTGAGTGCTATTTGATGAGGGAGAGGAGTGGTAAGGAGGGTGTGGCTTTTGCTCTGCTCAGTGAGTCTAGGTTATCTCGGAGGCTTTCCAAGAACAGAGGAGGGCTCTCTGTGGAGCAGTGCATAGGGTCCTTCTCATCTGTGCTTCTCTGTGGTGCAAATGGAGACACAGAACCAAGCTCACAGGTTTTCATGTGGATAGAAAAGATGGAGCACAGGCTGTGGTACTTAGCACAATAAGGCACGACACTCAGAAATGCTCTCTTTTTATGTGACTCATGAGGAAACCAAGACTGTTTCCAAATTGCCCTCAGGTCTCACACTCAAGTGCAGTGTCCCCTGTATTCAACCCCACATCCCTCCCCCAGATCAGTTGCAGATTTTCTCAATTGAGTCCCATGAGGCCCCAGGGAGGTCAAGGTGGAAGAATGCACCACTTTTGCATCTTACACAACTATGCCTCTGTACCTGGCCTACAACCTTATATAGCAAAGCCTCTTGAATTTAGTGAATGAATCACTTCATTCTTGGTGCCGTCTTGCTGGTGACTCCAGTTTATTCTCTCACTGGGCAACTTGAGCTACTGCTTCAGAGGGTACACAGTGGGTAGGCATTTATTTTGTTTTATTTTATTTTATTTTATTTTATTTAGAAAACTAAATAAACTCTTGAATTAGCCATGAAGAAAGACATTGGTTTGTGGAGGTCAAGCCTCAACTAGAGTTTGAAAGAAAGAAAAGAAAGAAAGAAAGAAAGAAAGAAAGAAAGAAAGAAAGAAAGGAAGGAGAGAGAAAGAAAGAAAGAAAGAAAGAAAGAAAGAAAGAAAGAAAGAAAGAAAGAAACTATAAATTTAACAGGAAAGCCCTAATCCTACCCCCCAAACCTTTCTATCATCACTCATATCAAGACTGATCACCACCCCCACCTCCAATCAGCTGCAGTTTCCACCAAAGCCTCTGTGCCCTCTGTCATGTCACTAACATTTTGAGACTTTCTGGGTGCAAGGTCACTCAAGAAGTACATGCTGATGGAATGTTTAAGCCCATGAACTGAGAGATTGACCCTAGCCTGTCCTAGAACAGAGGATTGAAATGACTTGGCCGCAGTCTCTTAGCTGGCTGTCATTGGGACAAGAGAAATGGTTGCCTCCATTCCTTTGACAATTCCGCATGGCCCGCCATGTGCTCAGAAGACCAAGTATGACTCTATGGGGAAATAAAGGAGCTATCAATCCCCAGTAGAAATCAGTGCATGGTGTTTGGTAGTGAGGTGTAATCAGCTTTCTAGACTCTACCAAAGCCCAGGATGGCGACTCAGCGGTAGCCTTTGCTGACTCTGGGTCCTGCTCAGTAAATGGTGCCAAGAAAGCACTGTACAAATAAAGATAACTCTGGAAGAGAAACCAATGGGCCCATCCCAGAAAAAGAAAAAAAAATCCCTCTCAAATCTGCCCATTCTCATCATCCCTCTGTTCATGTACTACAAGCAAATAGTGGGCACCAGTCACTCTATGTTTTGAGCAAACAGCTGAATGTCACTGTACCTCAGTGGACTAGATGCACACAGGCACAGTAAGTGCCTCCTGGCTAGGATGTCTGACTGGTGGAAGTTCACGGATGAGTAGATCCTGGTACACAGTACTCACGGTGGCAGCGTGGGTAGCCACCCTGGGAGTGCCCCCCCCTCCAGCCATCAGCCACTGTGCTCTAGTCTATTGTGCGTGAGCTCCTGTGTGTCCTAGTTTGTTGTAATAAAACACCATAATCAAGAACAACTCAGGGAGAAAAGGGTTTATTCGACTTACATTCCCATCATCAAGAAAAACTAAGGCTGGAACTCCAGGCTCTTGCCTGGAAACAGGAACTGAAGCAGAGACCATGGAGAAGGAGTGTTCACCAGCTGGCTATGCGTGGCTTGTTCCGATTGCTTCTTCATATAACTCAAGGCCACTTGCTCAGTGGAGGCAATGCCTACAGTACGCTGGGCTCTCCCATATCAGCCATTAATGAAGATAATGCTCACAGACATGTCTAAAAGCCAGTCGGGTACAGAGTTTTTTTTTTTTTTTTCCAGTTAAAGTTCCCTATTCCTAGATGACACTAGCTTGTGTCAAGTTTGCCAAAAAACAAATTAACATACTGTGCCTAGCGAGCACATGCCCACTGTTGGACAGCAGATCTGTGCTAGACACATTCTCCTGTCTCCGGGGCTATTGCTCCAGCAGCACTCTCCTCTCACATCGACATTACCCACTACTGCTATTTGTCCCTGGGACGGGATTGTTTCTACCACAGTATTCATATACTGGTATGTCTTCCACATAAACATGAACACACTCCGTCAAGCTCATAACCCCCTACAGCTGTCACCCTGTCTCTTCGCTCCGTAAACTGGCTCTACCTCTGAATCCTTTCATTCTGTGTCCTTAGGTTCACTCTGGTTGGACTCTTGCCACCACTCCACCTGCTGAAGTGCACATGTAACCTCTCCCTGTTCTCCACATCACTGTTTTAGTAGCTCCACACACCCACCTGGTTTCCCTTCAGAATTTGATGTCTTACTGCATCTACCATCCAAGCCTGAACGCTGTCACCTCTCACCTGCATAGCTATCACATCTTCACTTTTGTCCCCCTCTGCTCCTCTTCTCAACACAATCCCCAGAAAAGTTCTCTTAAAACATGAATCAGCTCAAAGCCTCTGTTTAAAAGCCTGCTATGTTTGCCTTCACTGCTAAAGTAAGAAACGTTAGAAACACCACAGTGACCAAGAGGGTTCTGTGTGGCCCATCTCCTCTTCCTGTCACCACACAGACCTATGTTTTCCTTTTGCCCCCACTTCCTCCATCCTGCTTCTAAGAATTGTGTGCTTTTGCCTCTCAGAGACAAACCAGAGGCTGCCTAGCTCCCCTCAAGTCTCACCTCCAGGTCACCTTCAGAGCCATCCTTCCTGATTCCCACTTTAACTGCACACTCTACCCAATGGCTTTTCCTGCTCTATCTCACTCCAGTTGTGACATCTTGTCACTTCCTGCCTCTGCCTCCATGGCAGCCCTTTAGGGGTTGCCATAACCAGGCCTGCGGGGTTGCCTAGCACTATCACCAGTCACATGAACTCCACACCAGCAGGGTGGCTGGACAGATTTGTTCACGGACTGATTCATCTGAATAGATTTCTGTAGGCTTTGTCTTACTCTATTGGTGGAGGGGAGGAAAAAGCTGCCTCTTAGCAGCCATGTGTGTAGCTATGTCCTGGGGCCCACAGGGTGGTGAGTGGAGCTTTCCAAGATCTTACAAGTACCTGCCAGACACACAAGGGAAGGGAAATGTGTAGTAAGAGCTTCTAATGCTGGGATAAAACATCATGACCAAAACGCAAGATGGGTGGAAATGGCGCGTTTGGCTTATGTTTCAACACTCTAGTCCATCACTGAAGGAAGTTGGGACAAGAACTCAAACAGCAGGAAACTAGAATCAGGGGCTGATGCAGAGGCCATGGAGGGGTGCTGCTTACTGACTTGTTCTCATGGTTTGCTCAGTCTGCTTTCCTGTAGAAACCAGGACCATCGGTGGCAGGCATAGCACCACCCACAGTGGGCTGGGCCCTGCCCTCGATGATCATTAGTTAAGAAAATGCCCTACAGGCTGGCCTACAGCCTGGTCTTACTGAGGCATCTTCTCAGTTGAGATTTTCCTCCTTTCAGATAGCTCTAGTTTGTGTCAAACTAACAGAAAACTAGCCAGCACGTTGCTTCAATGCCACTCAAATTTGGCTCCATAATAAAGTTTCCTTTACTCCCTTTGAGTTGTGAGAGTTAAGGGATTTTTGTTTTGTTTTGATCTTACATCAACAATGCCTTCTCTTCCATAGTCCCTTTAGAGGGCCCCCATCCCTCCAGCTCAGTCTGACTCTCAGACCATCTCCAGGCTACCCACTAAGTCCGCAAAGGGGACACACTTGCCTCCCTGTGGTATGTGTTCTCCCTCACACTCCACACTATAAGGAACAGCCTTTCTCCTGCTGCCCACTGGGAAATGATCTCTAGCCTACCTATGCCCTTCTTAAGGATCCGTTGTGGTAGGTGGTTGTGTGACTTCTCTTCTGACAGAGATGTGAAGCAAGTTCTTGGGCTGGGAGTGACACTGCAGTAGGGCTTATTGAGGCATGCAGGGTAGAGGGGAAGGTCTGGAACACGTAAGACTGGGAGAATAAACGAAGGAGAGAAGCAGAGTAGCTTCGCAGGCAGGACATGGTGGTTATCTGCACAAACACAGCAGTACAGAAGGAGGTCGCCATGACCAGGCCTGCGGGGTTGCCTAGCACTATCATCAGTCACGTCAGAATGAGAAAAACTGTATTTCAGGGAGAGATTGTGAGAGAAAGGAGAAACAAGCTATAGAGAGGCTAACAGGAAAGACCAGGGGCCCAGTTCTGAAATGTGTTGGAAAATGTCTGGTGATGGCTTTGACGTGAGAACTTTCCCTGAAGAGCTCTTCCAGAAACTTCCATGCTCTACCACTTTACAGGCTGACACAGTCTCTCAGGCTTGTTTCTGCATCACCTCAGTGCACAAGTACACGAAGAATCAGGTGTTGTGTGTCTTTACGTCTCAGTATCAGAGAAAGCTCACAAATGAACAACAGGTGAAGGTGTCGCTTTAATAAAAGTCATACCATGTTCTGTGGCCATCACACACCCTCAGTGTGTACATCACTGTACAGAGACAATTTCACAGCAGGAAGTTTTGTTCCAACCTTTCAATAACTCTACAAATAGATGCCCATCCACCTATTCACATATTTACTTGGTCAACAAAAGAAGATGTAATTTGTGTCAGGTGCTGCCAGCATCAGAAGGCAGGAAAACACAATAGGCCAAACCCCTGCCTTTCTGCAGCTATCATTTCTGCAGAAACTATTGCCATTCCCATTTTCTAAATGGGAAGACTGCGATCTAAGCACATGATGGAGGGCTGCCTGATGCTGAGGGCAAGAATGATTTTCCAACAATTCTAGGTACTGCAAGAATGATGGGTTTGTCAATGATATATCTTGTTCCTTCTCCGCCCCCCCCCCCTTTCGCTCTGTCTCTCTCCCCCCAATAGCTTAACAATAAGTAAAGAGAGAGTTGGCAGAAATCCGAACCCTGGGACTACCTTGGAACTCCTCCCCTGTCTGATGTGTGTGTGTTTAACAAAAATGTGAGAAATACCTTCCAGGTCTTTTCTTGCTGGCACTGAGAAGAGGAAGCCACCCAGCATTGTGAGGACTGCACAGCGTCTGCTTGTGTGCAAACCCGCAGGCATTTTTAGCAACTTTGGGGAGCAGAAAGAAAAGCTGTTGGTTTTGTTTGCACATATTTCTCGCCTCTGCAGAAGGCTCCTTGCCACCCGGCAGCCTCTGAGCTGCCACTTAGGAGTGATGTCTCCATAGCTCCTGCCTGCAAAGCTGCAGGTAGCATGTTAGTTTGCCTGCTCTCCTCTCAACACCCTCATCTGGAAATAAATCTTATCATAAAGTCATAAAGGCCCTTGCCTCCAGAAGCTGGGGCTGTGTGTGTGTGTATGGGGGTGGGGGAGGGGAGGTCCTTAGGCTTCAGAAAGGCCAGCCTACCTGCAAAATATTAAGCTGGATGGGGGTTGCTTGGAAAATATAGATTCCCTAGAATTTGAAGGAGATAGGTTGGAATCCCAGCTCTCCCCATTCTCAGCTGTAAAACCGTTGACAGGTAACTGATCTGCTCTTGTTCCTCCAGCATTCTTTTCCCATCATTTGGACTATTAGTACATTATCCTCAGGGATTGTTAGGGATATAGGCTACTGTGCCCAGATAGCAGCCATCACTGAGACAGCACACATTTTCTTTCCAGTAAATTGCACAAGCTGTTCAGCAGCAGCAGCATAAGCATAAGCACAACTATTAATATGTTATTAATTTGTGGGTGGCAAAAGAATTTGGAGAACCTGAGACTGTGAAGTCCTTAAAGCAAGGATTGGGTCCTAGACACCTTTGCATACACCCAATGTCTAGAAATAACCTAGGCATCGGCAACTGCACAGTTAAGTTAGAGACACTGTACTAGATGAAGGGAGAATTGACCAGACCTTGGAATGGATAGCTCAAGGCTGAGTAAAAAACACACAGTGCATATTTCTCAGGCAGTAGACTGTCATCTCTACCTGTATTTGCACTTCATTTAGACTCCCGAGACAGAATGTATTATTATAATTTATATTTTTATAAACTAGGAAACTGTCACCCATGACCGATCAGTGTCATCCAGATGACTAAGGAATAGAGTAGGGTGAGGTTAGGAAGCCAGGGGTGTCTGGCTTCTTAACCCACAGCCCAGTCTCTGCCCTGCCCTGCCAAGACCTGCTGTGACCTACTGTGACCTGCTGTGACCTGACAGGAAGAGTAAGGTCTGAGGTTTCTTCTTTTAACCTAAATGAGTTCTTGCTTGTCTCAGTGTGCTCCGTGCTATCAGGAAGAACATGGCTTCCTCCCTACAAAGACCTCAGAAAGTGACTTTCAAACCAGCCATGTTATCATTTTTGGGGTTATCACCAGAATGTTTGGCTTTCCCCAACAATGGCCAGATAGCGAGAGTGAAGAGGAGGGCCGACTATTTATCATCCACCATTCTGCAAGTAAATATGCCCAAGGGAAACAAAGACCCCACCTAAACCTTTATCTCTTGGGAAAGATGTTCTAGCTTTAAAACTGAAGAGAGGAAAGGCTGAATGAACCAAACAGAGGCACCAGCTTCCCCCACTGTCCCAACAGGGACTTCCTTAGGATGTCACAGCAGACTATAGTCATACCCTTCAGTCAGAGAGAAGAGATTGCCTGCCCACTGCTAGCCCTAAGTGAAGAAACTAGGAATGGAAACTGGAGACATTCAGAAGATTGCCTAGTAGGTTTTAAGCAGCTAATTAACCCAGCAGGCAGAAGTGTCAATGTTAAAGGAAGCTTTTGTTGGAGCAAACTGATTGTGAAGGTCAGATCCGCTCCTACTTGGTGGCCATCAGCAAGCCAGCCATGTCTGTGAGTCTACAGAAAGAGAACCAGAGTCCTGCTCAGGCAGACAGTGGATGAAATGGTATTTTGCATATAAAGCCAGAGTCCCCTCCTCTGCTATAAAGGAGAGGACACACATCTGCTCCACTTGTTCCTTAGATCTCCAAACATTTATCATATGTTAAAATAGGGGACACTTTGAGGGCAGCACAGTGGAATATATCTGTAATCCTAGCACTTAGTTTAATAGCTGACAGCAGTCCCTGTCTGAAAAATTAGAGAGAGGGAAGAAGGCAGGGAGGGAGGGCTGGAGAAAAGGAGGCAGGGAGAGAGGGGAGAAAAGGGAGAAGAAAATGAAGAAGTGCCCTGCATAGTTTTATGTCAACTTGACACAGCTAGTGTCACATGCTTCCATAAGATTTACCTGTAGGCAAGTTTGTAGTACATTTTCTTAATTAGTGATTGATGTGGGAAAGCCCAGCCCTTTGTTGGTGGTGCCACCCCTGGGAAGGTGGTTCTGTGGTGTGTAATAAAGCAGGCTGAACTAGCCATGGTAGCAAGCTAGTAAACAGCACTCCTCCATGGTCTCTGCATTAGCTCCTGCCTTCAGGTTCCTGACCTGAGTTCCCTCCGTGATGGAGTGCGACATGGTACTCTAAGCTGAAATAAACCCTTTCTTCCTCAAGTTGCTTTTAGTCATGATGTTTTATCACAGAAATAGAAACCTTAAATAAGATAGAGAGAGAAAGCAAAAGAGAGAGGGAGGGACAGAGAAGGGGTAAAAGACAGAGGAAGAGAGAGAGAGAGAGAGAGAGAGAGAGAGAGAGAGAGAGAGAGAGAGAATAAATACACACGTGTATAGTTTTACTCACCACTAGCACCAGAGCTGTAAAGAAGACCCACTAAAGTAAACCAGCTAGCTAACTGCCTGTTCTGTTAGCCATCTACTGAGTCCAGCACTTAGAACTGAGTCAGCACTTAGAACCCCACGACTCTGCCTCTGGCCTCTGCATGTGATCTTCCTTCAGATTAGATCTTCTGCTCCTCTCTCTCTGTCTCTCCGTCTCTCTGTCTCTCTGTCTCTCTCTGTTTCTCTCTGTCTCTCTGTCTCTCTGTCTCTCTCTGTCTCTCTCTGTCTCTGTCTCTCTCTGTCTCTCTCTGTCTCTCTCTCTGTCTCTCTCTGTCTCTGTCTCTCTCTCTCTCTCTCTCTCTCTCTCTCTCTCTCTCTCTCTCTCTCTCTCTCTCTCTCTCTTTCTTCCCTGCTGGATTCAGAAGAGACAAGTAGGCCAGACTTCTACCCACTGTAACTTCTAGCCTGGATGACAAGACAGTTAAAGAAGCGAGGACAGAACTACAGAGAGTATAACCAGCATGAAAGGGAGATAGGTCCTCCCAAACTGCCCTCCAAGATTACTATGGGGTGGGGGAACTCCAGGCACTACCTGATGCTTTTGGAAGACTGAGCCCCAAGTTGGCAGACTTGCCCATGTGGCAGGCTCAAGGATGTGTCAGCACACCTTTGTCAGGAGCAGTTTTTGTCTCTGAGCCAACTTAGGTTGAGCTCTGAGAGATTAGAGATGCACCAACCCATATCTTAGCTGCCAACACAGGCAGGCTCTGTTCAAGGTTTACTGAATGAAGATGAACAGAAATGGATCTCTCCTGGGACTCGCAGATCTCTCCCTGTGAAAGATAGGAATGACCAGTGAGAGTTAGCTTTCTTTCTCTGTGAGATTCTCTGTTTGCCAGCAGGGCAATGGTGATGCATGCCTTTAATCCAAGTACTTGGGAGGCAGAGTCAGAGAGAGAGAGAGAGATTAAGTAAGGGTCCTTTTCCTTCTACCTCATCCTCACCCCTGTCTTCATTGGTAGAACCCTTTCATTGACTGGCCTGGAACTCAGAATTCACAGATGATACAGAACCAAAGCATCTGAGTATCTCTGAAACTGGCCTGGATCCTCGTAGCTGGTCTCTGTTCTCTCTTCCTCCAAGGAGTCCAGTTTGGTAGATGAAATCTACCTCTCCTCTCCTGTCCTCTCTAACACAGAGTAGGGTTGTAACTAACTCCATGTTCATTGTCCAGAGTCTCTAAGAGCAGCTGTCTCAACAGAGGATAAGAACACAGATAAGAACCAGGCAGACTGCAGGGCAGCCAGGCTCTTCCAAACATGGTCCTATGTGTGCTTCCTTCTGTGAACCTCCTTTCTCTCAGTCCCACCCTTCCCTTGCAAATTAAAAATAATTCTGGGTTGTTAGCTATTGGGTAGCAAGTCATGGTTATAAATAGATATCAGTTTGAAGCACAGTCTTTTCGCTCCTCACAACAAACCTGTGGGGCTGGTTTTAGTAAACGCTTCATAATACGAGTGGGCTCTGAGGAGACAAGTTACTCACTCATTCCTGAAAGACAACCACCATGAAGTCCTACCTCATAGACACTCCCTGGGCCGGAGACCACACTCTCTAGCAAGTTTACACGTCAAACTCCACACTACACATGCGAGTTCAGAGGGCTAGGAAGCAAGCAATCAGCAAGCACCAGGCTTTGAGCCAAGTTGGTGTGAGCCACACCCAAGCCTGTGCTTGGGTCCAGCATACACACTCCCTGTCTGAAAGGCCCTTTTCTTACTTCCTCCTTTGAAGTTCCTCTTCCTGCTTCCTGCTCGGAGCTGGGGGAATGACAAGAGGGACTGGAACACAAAAGCTGGTTGCTGATGCTCACACCATTTTGGCAAATAACTCAACCACTCTGTCTTAGTGTTCTCAGCACAGAATTGAAATTCTATAATAACAGTCCCAACAAGTGTTTTAATAAGGCTTAGAATAGTATCTAGTATATAGTAAGTAGGCAGTAAGTGGTAGCTGTTATGATGTATGTATAAAAATTCCAGTGATGACAGCTTTCTCCATGTCATTACAGTCAAGCCCCTGGCTTGAGGGCTTTGTTATGGACCTTCTGATCACAGCTTAAAGAGAGGTTGAAACCATGTCTATCTGAACTCTCCAAGGTACAAGACTTATCTGTCCCTTCCTGTAGACAACTTTCCAGGAGTAGGTGATGAGGCCACCCTCTGTGTGCTGCAGACTCTTGAGAACCTACTGTGTCCCAGCCTGTGCTTGCAGCTCTCTCTCCAGAGGAAATGGAAGGCAGACAGGTGGTCCCTGTCTTACACTGTGGTAGAATGTCTTAGCATTTATCAACTTTACTATCCATAAGTGTTCAGTAATCCTGTGCACTCGATGTTAGAAGCCAATTCTGCTCTCTCTGCCCAAGTGCCTCTATGTTCATCAAATGGTGGCCCATACTTCTCTTCACCATAAACACAGCAACCTCTATCCCGGTCTCCTACCCTACAGGGAAAACATGCCTAACATGAACAATTTCAAGTGTGTAGTCCAGTGACAACAAACACCTCATGCTGCTGTGCTATGGCCAAAATCCATCTCAGCATTTTATTAGATTGCCACCATTCACCTCACGAACATTTTCAGTCTCCCGTAGTGAAACCTCAGAATCCTTAAGCACTAACTCCTGCTTCCTATATGCCTTCAGGCCCTTGCAGCTGCCCTTCTGTTTCCTGTCCCCACAAATATGCTGTGCTTGCAATCTGAGTCCCACTGCCTCTATCCTCTTGTAACTGGCTTAATTTCCTTATTGGAGTGTTCTCAAGATTCATCCCCATTGTAGTAGGCATGAGATTCCTTTCCTTTTCAGGGCTCCATATTATTCCCTTCTGTACCCTGCTTACCCATTTCTCTGCTAGGGATGCCTGCTTGCTGTGTGCGGTAATGGCTGCTGTGTGCATGCTGCTGTGAGAGTGGGCATGTACATCTCCACTTGTGATCTGATGGGTAACGAATGATAGATAGGAGCCCACCCTACAAATTCCTTCTGAAAAGCCATTGTTTCTCAAACGTGAAATGAGGGTGAGGTTACCCAAAAGGCGCTAAGTACAGGAACATGGTGGAGGGAGGAGCTTGGCAACAACATATAAATGCTGGTGACAGTGGCTGCTACAGGGCAAGGCAAGGTAGGGTGAGCTGAGAAAGAGCCTGGGAACCGGGGTGAGCACTCTCACTCTCACAAGCAGCATACTGAATGCTTACAATATCCAGACGAGGAAAACAAACTAGAGAAGTGTCTCGGCTGTGGCCCGAGAGAGGTGGGCTAGCAACTGACCACAGGACAGCTTCTCATGCGATGGGAGGGGAAGCAGAAGGTACAGGGTCTCTAAGCAAGGTCTGTAGCACCACCTTAGGTGAAAGGAAGTGAATCTCCCCATAGCATCAGAGAGGGATATGAGGAGGTAATCCAGGGTAAATCCAAGAAAGGACCCAGAGGAGGAAGCCATGGCAGCCTGTGGGCATATTGGAAGGTGGAGCCAGGTACTGGAGAGTGTTGTGCCAAGCCTGGTCCTCAGATCTGGGAGGGCTCTAGTGAACTGCCCTAAATGGCGTTTCAGAATATTAGTGATAACAATCAGTTAGAAGGATGGCCTCCACAGTCCCTGACTTTCCACACTGATTGAATCTAAGGCATCAGATTGATCTATCAGGATCAATTATAGTTCAACAGGCCCGGGGACTCTCAGAAGCCTCTTTCCTAGCGTTACTCCCTACTCTCCGAAATCTCTCTACCCAGACAGCCAGTGTCTGATATTCCTTCCAACGTTCCACTCCATATTTCTAAATAACACGTTTAAGCATCATCACTCTTTTAGCTATCAACTTGAGTTGTAATGGAACAGACGTTGGCTCCCAGCAACCATGGCACTTCCCTCTGCCCTGATAATCTCGTTATAACATAAAGGTCGGTTATATTCATGATAATGTTAAGATCATAAAAATATCAGCTGAGCCTTATTGCAGTGTGATTATATTTTTGCTCTGGTATGGTCTATAGTTTTAGCTGAGACAGATGTCCCAAGTTTTAAATCCACATGATTCTTTGTCTGAGTGCACTTGTTTGTCCTTGTGATGAACGTCAGGCTTGTCACAGTTTTCAAGGTAAGCAGCCCTGGTCCTCCCAGGTCACAGGTCCTGTTCTAATATGGACCTTTACCCTCCATCCACTGCAGAGTTCTGGGATATTTCAGTGGAATTTCTGATGTCATCAGGTGGACAAGGCAAAGAGTAAAACTCAAGTGTCATTTAGAAATAGCAGTCATGTTCCTCTAGGTATCAGAGAAGCCCACAGCACTCTGAGACTGGAGGATGGAAAAATTGAAGCCCACTACCTTGACAAGTCTCCTTGGCCAGGAAGATTGACAAAGATACAGAGTGGGATGGAAAGGATCTTGAGGGGCTCTGGAGGTTCAGGAAAACATCCTCACCTCAGCCTTTGGAGCAAAGGCCACGACTATAAAAGCTTTCCTGGATGAGACAATGTTAATTAAAATTGTCTGGACTCACTAGAAGCAGTTTCCACAGAGTTCCCAGAAGACATTTTATGTGGAGAATATACACATAGTGACAGTCATAAGAATCTGAGAAACCCTGGCTCATCTGGAAATTTCAGGTAGTTAATAGCTGTGTTCACTTGAGAGTTTTGTTTGTTTGTTTGGTTGTTTGTTTGGTTGGTTGGTTTTTTGAGACAGGGTTTCTCTGTGTAGCCCTGGCTGTCCTAGAACTCACTTTGCAGACCAGGTTGGCCTCGAAATCAGAAATCCGCCTGCCTCTGCCTCCCGAGAGGTATCTTAACAAGCAGTAGGTAGGGTCTTGGGTGTCCGGGTAAGGATCTGGGGACAGTGGGAAACACAGAACGAACTTTAGGAAGGAAAACAGAGTCCGGCTTTAATTTCTGAAGGGCAGGATGACTTTGGGGTGTCACAGTGAGGAGGGGAAATGGTTAGGGGACACCAGGGATCAGCAGAGAATAAAGGCTATCCAGGTACCAGAGTAACTGAGTGTGGGACTCTCAGGAAATTGAGTGTGAAAATGATAATGACCAATAATTTTCAGGTGATTAAGGGAAAGAGTGTTTCAATTTAACATTTTCCTGGGAATCCCAAAGCTACTCTGGGATAGAAGTTTTAGGCCTGTTGGGGAACTAGAAACTGGAAGTATTGGAGGGATGGACAGTCAGAGATCAGTAAGAAAGGATGGGGCCTGGGATCTTCAGAGGTAAGAGGACAGATGCAAGAAAAGATCCAGGTTCAGATTGGCTCAGAGCCCAGGCAGTGGGAATTCAAGCCATGCATTCGGAAACTCAGTTCAAATGACAGCTTGCATCAACTTCCCCATCTGCAAAATAAAGATATACCAATGGCAGCATGAGTTGGCTCTGAGATGCACCGTACGTCGTGCCTTGCCACCATTTGTTTGGGAGAGAAAGGCAGATGATATTTGAGGTGAGGTGGGAAAAGGAATGGTGGGTCCAGACCCTGGCTGCTAGGCTGAGAGGCTCATGATGTGTGCAGTCATGCAGAGGGCTCTGAGCTCAGAAAGCCACAAACATGGTAGGATACTCTGCTCAGCCATCCTGATGATATTTGAACAAGGACCTCACAGTGTTAGTTTGTATAGGGATCTATCCAATTAAGTAGCCACAGTGTGAATGAGGGCCTGTGGGCAGGAAAGGGAACGGTACCTTTGATGCAAAGCGACCCTGGGTGTACAAAGACCCACCAGCACACAAGATTCACTCAGCCTGTCCCAAGAACAATGCATGTGGGCTGCATTGTTTCTGACCAGAGAGAGCTGGGCATGATGGGGCGGAGAATAGCTCAGAGTGGAAACCAGTAGAAGGTTAGGATGCTAAATGTAGCCCTGGGAATTCTGTGTGCTCTACACTGCACAGGCAGGCAGCTTGCTGAGACTTAACGGCTTAAGTAAAGGATGGTTCCAGAAGAATTTCCAAGGACCTGGGGATAAAATGGTGTTGAAGCTGTCAGGAACTAAGTTCAATAGAAGGGAGACCCAGACCCAGGAGATGACCAGGCAGAGCTGTGCTCTGATTTCAGAGCCTTCAACACTTTTGCTTTTGTAGACTCCTTTTCCTTAGGAAGGCAAATATATAAATTTATATCTTACAACTGTATTAGAGAAAAGGCAAATATCTCAGTACTCTATGCAAACCAGATTTCTCTCTTTGGTTGCAAGTGGGTATTGTACCTACATCTACAGTACTTAACAAGCAAGCCACTTTGACATGGGCCACAAAGTTCCTCAGATCATCAGCTGGGATTACTGGACTATCCTAGAATGGTCCATCTGTTTTTTCTCTTCACAGCCCTGTCAACAGGAGCCTGCTTTGTCTCCAAGTCAATTTCTCAAAAATGGAATGGGTGGCTATTGAGCCTGTAAAAGACATATGTACCTGACTGACAGGTAAAGGGTTCAGGGGAAAATTCCCTGAAACTCATATCTGCAAGTACCTGTGACTTTTCCCCTAATGTCATGTACATCAACCCTGGGTGCTAAGCTACCTTCAAGCCACACCCATGAGGTGGGTGGGGAGGTTTAGTCATCAGCAGTCGCTGAGGAGACTGTCTGGAGGAAAGAAATGCCATTATCTGTCTGTCTGTCTGTGGCTGCAATATAAGTCACTCTGGCTTTGCTTCATTATCTCCTCAGAAGACAGCCACCAGTGACTCATCTCTGGTACTTCTTGCTCTCCTCCCTATAACCAAGGATGGTGACAAAATGGCCTGATTCAGCAGCAGCAGCCCAACCTTCCTACTTCCACATCTTTGTTGCTGGATATACTTAGATAGGTGAGCAATAGCAAGAGATGAGGTGCATTCATTTGGGAAAGAAAACTAGGTCTGACCTAGTTGACTCTTCCGGTCTCAATCTTCAAATCACTGTTCTTTAGATCCCTTCCTATTTAGAAGGGAGGCATGCATGAGTGAGTGAGTAAGTGAGTGGATGTTTAATCTTTGCTGGTCCAACTTCTGCACTCTAATTCCTGAGGTCAAGAGACAGAACCCAACTGTTTCTGAATCCAGAAGAAAAATTAATCAGACAGGAAAACTGCAGATAAATTTAGACAAAAAAAAAATTGGGGAAACTGAGATGGGGTGAAGACAGCATTTGGAATCTCGATTCACCAGAGAAGTATTCAGACACGCTACAAGGTAACATGTGTGGCCCCTACGGTCATTTCATGATGAGAGTAAGAACTTGTGTTTCAGTAGCAATTACTCTGGTCCAGGTACCCGGCCAACCATATTTACGCAGACTCCTTCATGTTTGTGTGTCCCTGGAAGGCAGGTGCCTAGGTCAGGAAGAGAAAGGTCATGATGCAAACAGAAATGGCTCATTTACATACAGCTCCTTGCTTGCTCATGCTGTACATTCACCTTTCACTGCTGTGGGGGGAAGCTGCGGTGATCTTCAAGATTAAGAAGCCTAGGAGATCTTAAAGACTAAGAGGGAAAGGAAGATGGATGCAGAAGCCTGGAAAGCAGAAGATGGTCAAAGAGCCAATCCAGTGAGAGCTCTGAAAGATAGGACCAAGGGTCAGGGAATGGGACCTTGTTATTTGAGACATCATGAGTGGAATGAAGCTTTCCAAGATATAACCCAGGTATGGCTCTGAGTGTGGGTGGATGAATCTCTGTAAAGGTAAAAATCCCAGGAGCTGGGGTCAAAGAGCACCAGATGGAGTGATGCTGGTCTTCCTGGGACAACAGGGATCTGGGGGAAGGTGTAACAATCCTGTGTTTAAGTGAATTACAGCTTCCTGGGGTATACATTTTAACAGAAGAGTTTGGAGATAATGATTTTTTTAATGTTCAAACAGAGAGATGTGTGTGTGCATGTGTGTGTGTGTGTGTGTGTGTGTGTGTGTGCGTGTGTGTAGGCCTACCTTCCTTCACAGTGGACAGCTTGAAAAGCAGTCATTATGGAAAAGGTACATAAAGTTACACATGTCAGCTACCAAGAGGGACAGAAATACAAGTTGGGACTTCTTTCCATTTCTATTCAGTGATAATAATCTCAGAAGTTCCCTGGGGCTCCTTGATCTGTCGTGTTCCCAAGACGACACTTTGAGAAGCTGTGGTCCACTCTCTCGTGCCTCAGAACAGACACACACAGTATATATTCAGGACCCTGTGGACAGCTGCACTTTTTACATGTGCCTGCTGAATAGCTGGTGTGTGTGTGTGTGTGTGTGTGTGTGTCTGTGTGTGTCTGTGTGTGTCTGTGTCTGTCTGTGTCTGTCTCTCGTCTGTGTCTGTCTCTCTATGTGTATATGTGTGTCTGTGTCTGTCTGTGTGTCTGTCTATGTGTGTGACTGTATGTGTGTCTGTGTGTGTGTCTATGTGTGTTTCTGTGTGAGTGTTTCTCTGTGTGTGTGAGACTGTGTGTGTGCCTGTGTGTATATGTGTGTGTCTCTGTCTGTGTATGTCTGTGTGCGGGTATACTCAAGGTCCACAGAGAGGCATGCAGTGATGAGGCTGAGGGTGGGTATATGTGCTACAATCCACAACTTCCACAGGGTGTGCTGGAACATGGAGCATAGAATATGGCCACCAAGGGCAGGCATCCTGTAGAGTTCATATTGCTGGGTACTGGTGAGGAAGACAGTGGAAATAGCAGTTCCCAGGAAAAGTGAAGAATGGAGGCTCCCTGGAGGCCTTTCAGAAATTCTGAAGTTGGGTGGTCTCCCTTTCACCTCCAGGATCGTCCTAGGGGACAAGGAAAGCAATATGATAGGAAAAGATACTTGACTACAGGTGGAAGAGCTTGAAGCTTCTCATGGAACATAAAGAGAGAGGTATACAATGAGCCAGATTAGATATTTGCCTCCAAGGAGCTGTCCTTGAATCTTAAATTCATAGGTAATCAAAATGGTTGAAGTTTTGTCCCTGAGTGAGATCTGTCCACCATCGCCTGCTGGTGAGCGTGTGGGCCACCTCCACTCCCCAGCCACTATCCCCCTAGTTTGTGGTCCAGTTTAATTAAGAGCTCTGCCAGTCCATTAGTCTCAATCACCTCTCTAATTGGGCACCAGCTGTGTTTTCTCTTGACAAGGACTCCTTTATGGAACTTCTAAAATGCATTACATGAAGAGAGAGAGAAAAAAAAAACCCTAACAGTTTCTGGGTTATATGGTCATAAAACCCGAAATATTTGTTTTCTACACAAACGAAAAGTGCATCTCTCCCTCCCCACCTCCCTCCCCACTCGTCTATGCCAGAAAATATCCTTTGAAAAGCTGGAAGGGAGGGAATTGAGTAACACATTCCCCATTTGTTCGGGTTCTGAATATGAACGTTGATTGTGGTTTTGCATAATCACAGGTGTCAGTGCATAAAGACACGAGACGTTTCCTGGCAGAAATGCGAGACTGGAGAAATTGAGCCATGAATGGCCCCATTTATGGATACTTACCCGTGATTGACAGAATGACGATTAGGAGCGAATATTAGCAGCACTCTTTGAATGGGCTTCACCTCATGCCAAGCACTTGACATGGATTATCTACTTTACATCTGGCAAGAGACTGAGGTGCGTTCTCCTTCCCCCCATTTTCACAGATCAGGGAAATGAGCCCCAGAAAGGTGGTGCAATTCATGTTCAAGATCACACAGCTCACCATTGGTTGGCCTCGCGCCAAAATTCCTTTCTGCTTCTCTTCACCTAAACCAAAGTATTAGTGGGTGGGGCCAATTTGCTCTGTTGCAGCAACTGCAGTGTCAACAGTGACCCCCTCATAGTGGTCCAGAGTTCATAGCCATAAGCTCTTCTACAATTGCTGTCCCATATGATAGGACAGCCTTGTGAGACAAACAAGCAATTATCATAATCCTTATCCCAAAGGAGGGATGGAGGTAAAAGGCAGGACTGTTTACCTGAGTGTGTATCAGCAGTAGACAGGAGTAAACCTTCCAACTGTACTATAAACCCAATACATGCCTGCCTCCTCTTCCTACCCTCTCATGTACAGACCCACTCATTCATCCAGACAATCATGTTATATTCTGTTTCCCTAACCTTAATATTTATGCATCTATTCAGGACCCTGCCTTGGGGTGTGACCTTCACACAACAGGAAATTATCCTTTTGTTAATTGCATTTCCAAGCCCCTAGATAATACCTAGAACTTAGGTGTGCTTAACTGATACTGTTGCTGAATTCATTCAAACAAATGCTAATTTATCTACTCAATAAGTACTGACTGAGCACCCCCTGGGTGTTAAGTACATCCAGGTCTCAGGGATGCTGCAGTGACCTGGGCTGGGCTGGTAACCACCTCCACAGAATGTCCATGCCAAAGGAAAGAGTGAGGATTGACAGACCAGTTCAGAAGACCCTTGCTGACTAGGAGGTGTGGCATGTGGGGCTTAACAGGGTAATAGGGCAGAGGATCTTATCTCAGAACTGTTCACATATGTGAACTGACTTCACAGCACACAAGAAATGTCCAACTCATCTGGGCTTTGACAACTTAGTTACAGTACACTTGAATGCAAGGCTTGGGTGTGTGTATGGGGCCATCCTGAGGAGGAAGCTCCTGAGTGACCTGAAGGACTCATAGGAAAACAGTGGAATGTTCCAGGCCCCTGGAAAAGCAGATGGCAAAAGACCAGTTGGCACAGTGCACGGGTGGCTGAACCCACTGTGCAGGGTGGCAAGAAGGAAAAAGAAGGAGAGATGACTGTGGCCCATGTCCAAAAGTACTATGTTGGGATGGTTAGATTTACATGCCAACTTGGCTAGGCTGTCTTGCCCAGGTACTCAGAAACATGAAGCTAGGTGAGGCGGCAAAGGCCTTTGTAAACACAGTCATCATCTATAACCAGTTGACTAAGTAAAGGAGATTATCCTCATCTGATTGGCAACAGGCTTCCCTGGAACAGCAGAAACTCTGCCTGTGGACTGCAGCTACAGACACATAATTTCTAGCTAGCCAGCCTGTCCTGCAGGTTTCAGACTTACCTAGCCAGACCCCACTGTTTCCAATGTAAATTCATTGAAATAAGTCTTTTGATAGATAGGTAAATAGATAGGTAGATAGGTAGATAGATAGATAGATAGATAGATAGATAGATAGATAGATAGATAGATAGATAGATAGATAATTCAAATGTCTTATTGGCTGTTTCTCTGGTAATCCATACCGGATTGGTGCACATCTACCCACATCTATAGCTAGGCTTGACATCACCCTGATGTGAGGGGAAGAAGCCAGGGACGATTTAGGCAAAGGAAAGAGGAATCATATTTAAGTTGCTAAATAATATCTCTGAGGGAGCGGTGGTCTTCTCCAAAGAAGCGCACACCAACTGGTTGTCTAGTACCCAATGGTCAGCCCTGAAGATATATATCAAGATACCACTATACAGACCACACAAATTATATTTACGACTGTGTTTGTGTATGCAAATACATATATGCAAGCAATAACAATTAAAAAGAGGATATGAATTTGAAGGAGAGCAGGGAGGAGTATATGAGATGGCTTGAAAGTGAAGGGAGAAATGTAATCATATGATGATCGCAAAAATTTTAAAAAGTATCATCAAAATAAAAAAAAGCATATAAAAAAGAAATAGGTTGGAATTAAGAGTTAAATGAACAAACAATCCAAAAAGGCCGAAAATGGCTTTGGCTACTGTGTGCAGTGGGCTAAAGGATTAAGACTGGAGGGTGTGGACCAGGCAGGAAGCAGTTTCCTAGACTCTGCTATAGCAACAGCAATGGCTTAGAAAAGAGCAGGGCTAATTCAAGCAATATTCTTGAAGAAGAATTAATAAGGTTTAGTATCCAGGTGTGTGGAGAGTGAGGAAGAAGGGACTGTGATGATGCCAGGTATGAAATTGTCTTAGTGGACACCAAGATATCCAAGATACAAAGATGAGGGCCAGGCCTGTGTTCTATTCCTTTGAACCTGAGAAGGGCCTACCGCTAGAAGCCACTTCTTCCAGATGCATCTATTGAGTGGTAGTGCAGGTCTGGTGTTGTATGGTGGCAAGAAGTGGCCTTTCATAGTGGGTTGAGTTTGAGAGAGGAATGAGATTGCTGTGCCTTGGAGTTCTTACTGAGAAATGCTCTAGAGACGAAACTGTGCAGTGAAAGGCAAACAGCAGACACTCGGGGTAAAGTCACACGGACAGTGTGTGAGTGGAAAGGAAACACTCATGGAAGCAGTGTGAACCTATGAACTGGGGCAGAGAGAGGATCCCAGAACAGAGGCTGCACAGTGACTACAGGGGGAGAAAAACCAAGAGAATCCTAGAGTAAAGAGCTTTGCCTTTTAATTTGCAACCTTGAAGTTGGCCAAGATGGCTTCCTTGTGGGAGCAGGAACAGACATCAAACTGTCAGTCTTTGAAGCAGGATAGGGACTAAGGTAGGGAAGGCAGCATCACCAAAGATTCCTCTCAGTATTTCCTCCAGACAGTTGCCTGCTCATTAATCCCTCATTCTGAAGCACAGATGAAGCTAGCTCAAAATCATTCCAGGTCAAAAGAAGCTGTGCAGTATGTAATACAGCTGATGGACATACCGTACATTGCCTCTTATGACTGGGAAAGATAAGGCTGAGCCCCAGACATGCAACACGAGAGCCTGCAGGTGTGTAGGAACACTTTTTCAAAAGGAACCACCTTGTTTTGAAATAGCGTGTTCTTCTGAGTTGACACAAGAGAGCACTGGAGGACTTCCCAGTCCTGAGCCTCCCGGCAGGACACGGAGCAGAGATGCTGGAGCTGTAGACAGCAACAGCTACTGTGGGTGCTTTGAGGGCTTGCTCCTGTGCAGCACACACATGGTCTCTTTGCTCATCTCCATACTGTAGAGCAGGCGTCAGCTCATTCTTCTGCCCTCACACTATTGCTGTTCCTGAAGGCTGAAGAAAATGAGGCCTAAAGAGGCAGACTCTTGCCAGTCTTCACGGCTAATTATGTACATCGGAGATCAATGCCCAAGTCTACCAGTGGCCAACTCCTTTGCCTTGGCATGTGTGCTCAGATATATCTAATGAGCACGGGACCAGAAACTAGTTCGCCTTCTCTCTTTGGCTCTGGAACCTTACAAACTTTTATCATCCAAGATCAGTCTTCTCATCTCCAAAATGAGCATCATTCAGCCTACCCCATGTGGTAGGATAAAAGAAAGCTTGCAAAGGAGCATCAAGGTCGACAACCACAGAGTGGATGCCCAAAGTGTGTGGGTGTGTGTGTGTGGGGGGGGGGGGGGTGTGCATGTGTATGTGCACAAAATTAGACAAACCTTTAGCTAACTAATCAGGACATGCTCCCTGCATACCAAATCAGACCAACCAGTAGTCTAACAGGTTCTGTTGCTTGCTCCAGATCAGCTTTTGTGTAGTTTTTTCCTTGCAAGTGCCTGGTCCCTCCACTCTAAAATCTTGTAACACCAGTTGAGCCGAGACACAGAGCCCCAATGATAACCCCATAACCTTCTTTACGACCATCACAACTCAGTCACAACTTTTCCCACAGAGCCCGGAGGACAACTGAGAGCTGCTCTTAGCTCATACTTCCTATAGATGAGGGAAGGTTCTGTGGCAGGCCGTGGGTTAAACCACCATGT
The DNA here is from genome assembly GCF_978045245.1 of Mus caroli. Classification (NCBI taxonomy): domain Eukaryota; kingdom Metazoa; phylum Chordata; class Mammalia; order Rodentia; family Muridae; genus Mus; species Mus caroli. Next base: position 60,376,795 of record NW_028227261.1, read on the forward strand.
CTCAGGGGCACATTTGTTGAGAGGCAAAGCCTCTGATACAGGAAGCCAATTAAACTTGGCAACAAGAAAGGGCATGGCCTTGCAGTGCTCATTGGAGTTCTGTCACCTGGAAGCACAGATAGGCTTACTGTTGCATTGTGTGGTGATTTGGATGAGGACAACCCTCATGGGCTCATAGACTAGAATACCTGGTCACCAGGGAGTGACACTATTTGAAAGAATTAGGAAGTATGACCTTGTTGGAGGAAGTGTGCCACTGGAGGTGCCCAATCTCTCTCTCTCTCTCTCTCTCTCTCTCTCTCTCTCTCTCTCTCTCTCTCTCTCTCTCTCTCTCTCTCTCTCTCTCTCTCCCCCTCTGTCTCTCTCTCTCTTACCTACAGACCAGGATGTAGCACCCAGCCTCTGCTCCAGTACCCCCCTGCATGCTGCCATTCTCTCCCTCTACGAAGATAATGGACTAAAGCCCTGAAACTGTAAGCAAGCCCCAATTAAATGCTTTTTTAAAATATGTGTGTGAGTTGCCACGGTCATGATGTCTCTTCACAGCAATAGAACACTGACTCAGACACTTGGGTCAGGATTAATCTGCTTTACCTTCAGTTGGGTAATAGTAATAAGACACAGGTTGCTTCGCATATGCAGACCGAAGGAAAGGGAGCAGTCTGCGTGAAGGAATCACATTTAACCTAATATGGGACCAGTTAAGCACTCTGACCACAGAGAGTAAATCCCTAAGCTGAGATTTGCCCAAACAATTAAGGGAAATAGTTTAAATAAAGTTGAGGCTCATTTGGGGGATCATGGTTTCTGGGGTAACACTGTCTAAATGTTTCCCTTTGCAGAGTTTAAGAGTAGGATCATTGTGGTAGTTTGGATCTGAAATATGTCTGTCCCATGTATACCCGTCACATATCGAAGACTCAGTCCTCAGCTGGAGGTACAATTTCAAAAGGTAGAAACTTTAGATCAAGCAGTTCCCAGCCTGTGGGTCTCAACCCTTTTGGGATTGCATATCAGCTAACCTGTATATCAAATATTTACATTATAATTCATAATAGTAGTATAATTATAGTTATGAACTAGCAGTGAAATAATTTTATAGCTGGGTGTTGGATACAACATGAGGGACTATAAGGGTCATAGCATCAGGAAGGTTGAGAACCACTGGGAACAGGCCTTGGAAGGTTCTACCTGGCACCCTAACTTCTCTTCTCTCCTGACCACCATGAGGTGAGCAAACTCTGCTCCTCACATACTATTGCCACTATGCCACTGTGCTGTCCCAGAGCATGCTAGCATGAGCCGAAGCCCCTAAAATCATGCCCCCAAGTGAGTCTCACATTCCTTTAAACTGTTTCCCTCAGATAAATACCAGACATTGCCAGAGCTTGTGTTTGAATCTTAGCTCTGTGGCTTCTTAGGAAGTAAAGAAAGCTATTCTGTATTTTCTACCTGTGGTGGTGTGACTAAAAATAGCCCACATAGACTCATAGAGTGTGGCACTATTAGGAGGTGTGGCCTTGTAGCAGTAGGTGTGGTCTTGATGGAAGACGTGTGTCACTGAGGTCTTTTGAGTTTTCTAATCCTCAAGTCAAGCCCACCATTTCCTATTGCCTGTCCATCTAGATATAAAACTCTCAGCTCCTCTCCAGCACCATGTCTGCCTGCATGCTGCCATGCTTCCCACCATGATGACGATGGACCAAATGCCTGAAGTGTAAGACAATCCCAATTAAATGTTTTCCTTTATTAGAGTTGCCGTGGTCATGGTGTCTCTTCACAGCAATAGAACACTGAATAAGACAGCACCCCTCTTTACCCATCTAAAGTTAATAATGGAAACTTCCAAAAGTCCTTGTGAGATTTAAGCAAAATATCATTTGTGAAGCACACATTATTCAAACTTTGGATGTTCAATACATCCAATTCAATAGATAATTACTAATTCCAAACTCTCTAGTAATTCTTGGTACTATTTTTTTTCTCATTAGTGCAGAAGGAAATGGGGCTGTTGGGGAGTATAAATCCCAAAGAAATCAGAGACTGATTGTCCAAAGTTACCCAGATAACCAAAGGTAGGTAGGCACCAGAGCGCTGTACTACTTAACTTTGTTTCTGAAAAGTGACACACGATGGTCATGAGCTTTCTAAACACAGTTGGATCAGCTGCAGGGCAACAGAAAATCATGTTCTTTGATGTCTTATGCAACAAACCATATGGACCCTCGAGCTCTTACATAACAGGCCCAATGTTAGTGAGAGGAAGTTTAACAACAACACAAAAAACAGATCACATTCACAATAGACCACCATATGTTCCCCTGTTCTCTGACAGCAGCTATCCCCACTCCTACTCAGGCTCCCACAGAATCCTTCTCGACCAAAACAGTCTATTCCTAAGTGACTCAAGCGATCGATGGCTTTATAAAGAGAAGCAGGTGCGAGGCCTACAAGATTCTTCCAAATAAATTCATTTTAATTAACTCCTTGGGAAAGCCTAGAAACCTTTAGCCTGCACTCCTCAGTCTTGCTTAGAGCCTGGGGCTTCTCTAAAGACAGTCTGACCTGAATGACACAGATCACCTCTTTGAGGGAAGCAAAAATGATTCCAATTTCCTTATCCACAAGCCAAACACGCCAGGTTGCTTGGTCATCCCTATATTTGGTCATGAACTCCCTGATGTCATGGTGAGTTCATGCTCAGCTCGAGAACGAGTTTGCTGCAGGCTATCTGGGAGTGCCAGTTCTGAGATGGAACACAGCTGCAGAAGGATGTTTTGAACTGTGAGCATTGCAGTAGGGGTCGTTCAACAACTCCAGGCCAGGTTCTACCTTCCCACCTGCTTCTGGGACCCACTCCCCAGCCCTGGGGCCAGAGTACTCATTTAACTCCACAATACAAATATCATTATTGATCAGTATGTCCTTGACAGCTAAGACAGACTCCATGATCTCTGTGGCTGGTGTTCCTAGCTGCCCCCCTTTTCCACCTCCTTGGCACTGTTATCCATTCGACTGCTGGGATCCAGCTCTCTGGATATTCTTGACCCTCAAAGTTGGCCCTTCCTCTTTCATTTGCTCCACCGACTTGCCTCTCCCCCATATCTGCACTCATTCCCCATCTTCCAAATCGAAGCTTAAGTTCCCACAGACACTCCCTGGTCCTGTTTGGCCCCAGTTCATCACCTCTGCTGGAACTGTCTTATCTCTCAGCTTTTCTTCCCCAGCTTTCAACTCACAAAAGTTCAGCAGCATTCTGAGCACCATGATTTGTGCATTGCCCCTTTCTCCTGTTCAGTCAACAGGCTCCATGACCAGGAGTTAGCCTGGAGTAGGAGCTTTTTGTTAGATAAGCAGGAAAAAGCAAAAACAAAAAGGCCAGGGGGAGTGCACAGACCAGAGAGAACACCCCACCACAACCAGCTAGGCAAGAGAAAGACAACATGGTGCTTGACCACAGCCATAGCTGGACAAAGGTTCATGCATGTCAGAATATATCCCTTTTACAGAGATAGTGACTCAGCAGAGCTAGATAACCAGGGAAAAACAAAACCGTCCCAGTGACTTCTCAAACCAGTTTCCAAGGCCATCTGTGGCTAGCCATATATGGATTGCTTATGCAGAATGACTGTACACTATAGGAGACCATACTTCTAAGGCCCCTGTCCTAGGACCTGGCTCTCTGCATTCACCTTCTTCTAGGTACTCTTTGGCTGAGTTCTCCAGTCCAGAACCAAAGTTCTCTTGGGGAACTCCATTTTCCTAAAAATGTTATTTTATCCCAATAACTCACACTAACATCAATATTACAATATAAAACATTCCTACTTTTAAAAGTCCCACAGTTTTTAAAAATTTAAACACTTTAAAAGTTCAGTCTCGCCGGGCAGTGGTGGTGCACGCCTTTAATCCCAGCACTTGGAAGGCAGAGGCAGGCAGATTTCTGAGTTTGAGGCCAGTCTGGTCTACAGAGTGAGTTCCAGGACAGCCAGGGTTATACAGAGAAACCCTGTCTCAAAAAACCAAAACAAACAAACAAACAAAAAAAAATTAGTTACAAAAGTTCAGTCTCTGGGCTAGAGGGCTAGAGAGATGGCTCAGTGGTAGAGTCAGTGGTTAAGAGCACTGACTGCTCTTCCGAAGGGTCATGAGTTCAAATCCCAGCAACCACATGGTGGCTCACAACCATCTGTAATGAGATCTGATGCCCTCTTCTGCTGTGTCTGAAAACAGCTACAGAGTACTCATATAAATAAAATAAATAAATCTAAAAAAAAAAAATTCAGTCTCTTTAACATAGATTAGAATCTCTCCTGTTCTATTTCCCAATCCCACCTCCATGATCATCTATGCACAACAAACCACAGATCTACTTTCTATCACCATAAATTTACTTGTGCTTTCTAGATTTTTATACAGTTTACCTTTTTCTTTCTTTCTTTTCACTCAGCATGATTTTGAGATTCATCTATGTTGCTATATGAATAAACGTGGCTCCTTTGTGGTAGCTGAGTAGTATTCAGTTGTAGCAACATACTACAATTTAGCCGTTCTTCTCTTAATGAATAATTACTTTGTTTCTATTTAGCTCTTACAAACATATCTGATAAATATTCATATACAAATAGCTTTGTAAACATTTATTTTTCTTAACAGTATATTTTATGTTACCACACTGCCAAACTCATTTTCAGAATAGCTGTGCTGTCACAGACTTCCACCTCCAGCCCCCAAGAGACCTTACTGTGTAGCCCTGTCTCACCCCCACCATTCTGATGGCTGTGCAGTGGCCTTTCACTTGGTTTTAATTCCATTTCTTCCAGGGATGCTAAACACCTTTCCATGTGCTTATTGTCTTACCATATTTTTTTTAGGTTGAGTGTCGTTAGAAAGCTTTGGGGTTGTTTCTTCAAACTGAGTTTTAAGACTTAGTTGTACCTTCTCTATCCAGGTCATTTATCTGAGATATGATCTACAATATCATCTCTCACTCTGTGGCTTGTTTTATCTCTCTCTTTTTAAAGTTTTCCCATTTTCCCATTAATTTATTCACTTTATATCACAATCACAATCCCTCCTCTCCTCTGAGTCTCCCCTCCCAACACAGTTCCCCCCCCTCCCCCTCCCCTCTAAAAAGGGTACCAACTCATCTTGCCACCTCAAGTCGCTACAGGACTAGGCACATCCTCTCCCACTGAGGCCAGACCAGGCAGCCCAGCTAGGGAAACAGGATCCACAGGCAGAGAACAAAGTCAGGAACAGCCCCTGCTCAAGTTGTTGGGGGACCCACGTAAAGAGCAAGCAGTATATCTGCTACATATGTGCAGGGGGCCTAGATCCAGCCCTTGTATGTTCTTTGGTTGGTGGTTCAGTCTCTGGAAGCAAAATACCACCCCCACCCCATCACCCCACCACCCCACCACACCCACACCCACCAAGTCAACTAACATCCAGGTAGTTTGTTGGTTTTCTTGTGGAATCCCTGTCATCTTTGGGTTTCTCAACCCTTCCCTCAACTCTTCCACAAATTCTTCCTAAGCTCAGTCTAATATTTGGCTGTGGGTCTCTGCATCTGTTTCAGTCAGCTGCTAGGTGCAGCCTCTCAGAGTACAGTTGTATTAGGCTCCTTTCTGCAAGCATAAAAGAATATCATTAATATTGTAATGGATTGGTTCTTGCCTGTAGGATGGATCCCAAGTTGGGCCAGTCATTGCTGGGCTATTTCATCTTTGTTTCTGTACTTCTTGTAGGTAGGACAGATTCTGGGTTGAAGGTTTTGTGGGCAGGTTGATGTCCTTATCCCTCCTCTGGGAGTTCTTTCTTAATAGCATTATATTAAATAGTAAGTTTTGAAATTTGTATGAGGTCAAATTCATTAATTTGCTATTTGAGGGATACTTTTGGTGTTATAGCTAAATTTCTTGACTCTAGACAGTTTATAGTTTTATTTTTTGTTCATTTTGAGTTAAAATAAGATATGGATCAAGGTTAAATATTTTCACACATATATTATCCAATTATTCTAATACCATGTGCTGAAAACAATTTTGCTATATCTTCTAATTTGACTTTAAAAATACTTTTATTAAAAATAAATTTCTGCAAGCACAAAATAGCACTAACAATAGTGTCAGGGATTGGTATCCATCCATCTGATGGATCGCAAGCTGGTCCAGCTGGTCGGCTGGTCCTTCAGTCTCTGATCCATTTTTGTCCCTGAATTTCCTTTAGACAGGAGCAACTTGGGGTAAAAAGTTTTGTAGGAGGGTTGGTGTCCCCATTCCACAGTTGGGGGTCCTGTCTGACTACTGGAAGTGGTCTCTTCAGGTTCCATATCCCCACTGTTTGACATTTCTGATAAGGCCACCCATAGTGAGTCCTGGGAGCCTCCCCCATCCCAGCCCTCTGGGAATTTCTGAAGATTCTCCCCACCCTCTACTGCCTCAGCAGCTCCATATTTCCATTCATTCCCCTGGCTCTCTGGGTCTCTCACCTGTCTTTCCTAATACCTGATTATCCCCCCATTCATCTCCCCCTTCCCTTTCCCACCCAGGTCCCTATCTCTCTCTCTGCTTCCTGTGATTATTTTGTTACCATTTCTAAATAAAATTTAAGCATCTTCTAAGAGGCTCTACCCAGCAGCTGACTGGGACAGATGCAGATACTCACAGCCAAGGTCAGGAACCCCATGAAAGAGTTAGGGGAAGGATTGAAGGAACTGAAGGGGATGGCAACAGTGTTAGCTAACCTGGATCCCTGAGAGCTCTGAGAGACAGAGCCTCCAACCAAAGAGCACACAGGGACTGGTCTGAGGCCCCTGGCACATATGTGGCAGAGGGCTCCCTTGTCTGGCCTCAGTGGGAGAGGATGCACCAGGGATGGGGGAAGAACTCTATGAAGGGGAACTGGGAGGGGAGCACATTTGGGATGTAAATAAATATTACAATTAATTAATAAAAAATGAAAACCAAATTCTGAAGTAAAAAAATAATTTCTGGGGTTGGAAAGATGTTTCAGGTGTTAAGAATGCTGCTGTCCTTACATAGGACTGGAGTTCGGTTCCCAGCATCAGAATGGAGTGGCTAACAATGATCTCAAGTGCTAGTGGTCGGAACATCTTCTCCTGATCTTTGTCAGTACCTGTACACACACACACACACACACACACACACACACACACACACACACACACATGTATATATCAAGTTGTATATGTATGTAGCTTTCTTTTTTGTTCTGTTTATTTCTGTGTTTATTAAAAAATAAATTTTTTTATTTTTTAATTAACGTATTTTACACTCCATATTTTATTCCTACCCCCTCACAATCCACCCTCTGACTGTCTCACATCTCATACCTCCTCCCTACCCTCTGTCTCCACGTGGATGTCGACACCCCACATTTCACCTGACCTCTAAACTCCCTGAGGTCTCCAGTCTCTTGAGGGTTAGCTGCATCATCTCTGAATGAACCCAGACCCTGAAGTCCTCTACTGTATGTGTGTTGGGGGCCTCCTATCAGCTGATGTATGCTGTCTATTTGGTAGTCCAGTGTTTGAGAAATCTCAGGGGTCTAGATTAGTTAAGACTGATGGTCCTCCTACAGGATCGCCCTTCTCCTCAGCTTCTTTCAGCCTTCCCTAATTCAACAACAGGGGTCAGCTGCTTCTGTCCATTGGTTGGGTGCAAATATCTGCATCTGACTCTTTCAGCTGTTTGTTGGGTCTTTCAGAGGGCAGTCATGATAGGTCCCTTTTTGTGAGCAGGTCCATACCCTCAGTAACAGTGTCAGGCCTTGGGACCTCCTCTTGAGCTGAATCCCACTTTGGGCCTGTCACTGGACCTTCTTTTCCTCAGGCTCCTCTCCATTCCCATCCCTCTAATTCTTTCATACAGAAACAATTATGGGTCAGAGATGTGACTGTGGGATGGCAACCCCATCCCTCACTTGGTTTGCTGTCTTCCTGCTGGAGGTGGGCTCTATAAGTTCCCTCTCCATACTGTCGGACATTTCATATAAGGTCCCTCACTTTGAGTTCTGGGAGTCTCTTACCTCTCAGGTCTCTAGTGCATTCTGGAGGGTCCCCAACCTCCTATTTCCTGAGGTTGCCTGTTTCATTCTTTCTGCAGGCCCTCGAGGCTTTAGTCCTCTTCCCTCACTCCCTTCAGGAGTCAGGTTCCCTTCTCCCCACTCTACCCTCCCTCCCCATCCACTTCTCTCCCAGGTCCCTCCCTCCCCATTTGTGGTTGCTTTCTTCTCTCTCCCAAGTGGAACTAAGGCACTAAGGTATCCTCACTTGGGCACTTCAGCTTGTTGACCATTTTGAATTCTGTGGACTGTATCTTGGGTATTCTGTCCTTTTTTTTTTTTTTTTTGCTAATATCCACTTATTAATGAGTACATACAGGAATTCATGAAACTGGAAAGCTTCTGTAAGTCAAAGGACATAGTCAATAAGACAAATTGACAACCTACAGATTGGGAAAAAAAAATCACTAATCCCACATCCAATAGAGGCTAATGTCCAAAATGTATAAAGAACTCAAGAAGTTAATCACCAAAAAATGGGGTATAGAACTAAACCGAAAATTCACAACTGAGGAAAGTTGAATGGCTGAGAAGCACCTAAAAAAATGTTCAAAGTCCTTAGTGATCAGAGACATGCAAATCAAAATGACTCTGAGATTCCACCTTATACCAATCAGAATGGCTTAGATCAAAACCTCAGTCAATAACGTATGTTGGCAAGGATGTGGAGAAAGAGGAACACTGTTCCATTGCTGGTGGGATTGCAAAGTGGGTACGACCACTCTGGAAATCAGTCTGGAGGTTCCTCAGAAAATTGGAGGTAGATCTACCTGAAGACCCAGCAATACCACTCTTGGGCATATACCCAAAAGATGCCCTACCATGCCACAGGAGCACATGTTCCACTATGTTCATAGAGGCCTTATTTGTGATAGTCAGAAGCTGGACACAACCTAGATGTCCCAATACAGAAAATGTGGTTCATTTACACAATGAAATACTACTCAGCTATTAAGAATGAGGACATCCTCAGTTTGCAGGCAAATGGATGGAATTGGAAAATATCACCCTGAGTGAAGTAACTTAGACTCAAAGGTACATCTATCTTTGTTTTTAACCAATACCACACTATTCTGCAGCTGTGTATGTGAGTGGGCATGGGGGAATGCCCTAATAGATGGATACCAGTGTCTTTTTTCAGTATAAAGTGAGCAGTCAGTCTTTCATCATTAAGCATGAGATTGGCTGTAGGTTTCTCATAGGTTTCTCTTTACAAATTAGTTCAATAATTAAGTGTTTCTTGCATTAGACTTTTTGTAAGTACTGCTTTAATGAAGTGCCACGAGTTTGAATATTTTTATTTTCCTTCAGTCAAAATACTTTATAATTTCTCTGTGATTTCTTCTTTCCCCCATGTGTTACAAATATGGTTGTGATCACTTTATTTCCTCTAATCCTTTGTTGAGCGGCTGTTTTCCCAGCATGGAGTGGCTTCTGCTCATATGTGCGCTGACCAGAGTCCTCTACAGTCTTCAAGCTCTGCTATCTGTTTGCCCCTGTCCTGTCCAGCCTTCTGCCCTGCGTATTCTCTTTGTCTTTGTTTCTATGAACAGTTTCATCCAATCCTGCTGGGACTGCCTGGGTTCATTCACAGGACACAGCCTGGATATTCTCCAGGTCATAAGGCTCTGGGTAGGACTTCTCTCGTGTGTTCCATGTCATTCAGGGATTGATGTCCTTCATGCTTTATGTCAGTGCCCCCAAATCATTGGATTGCTGGGGGTTTTTCTGGTGTGTGTGTGTGTTTCATTACATAATACATAATACAGCTTTGTTGGTACTGTCTGTAGATTTCTGATATTAAGGACATCTTCTGTTTGTTCTAGTAGTTACTAGTTTAATTCATCTTTAAATAACATCTTCCTCTGTATTTTGTGTACAGTACCTACTAGTTTACTATTATGAGTCATGGAACAGTTAAGGTGTTCATCTTTTTCTTGTTCCTCTTCTTACTAAACTGATTTCAGTCAACATGCTTCTTAGTGTATGTGTGTGTGTAAATTGCCATGTGGTTAAAGTTGTAGTTCTTTTATTTGTATTTTGTGTGTTTGTTCTCAATCTTATCGGGTCTGTGGTACAACGTTCTGATAGGACAAGCTGGAAACACCGCCGATTTAAGCAGGCGAGTTGGCATTGCCAGTCTCCAGAGCACTACCCTGGGAAGTAAAGATACACACTTGAGCTTTTATCCCTCAATTACCAGCTGTTCTCTGACATTGGGGTCACTCTTTCACCTATTCCAGTGCATTTGATTGAATGGCAGTGGCCTCTGTGGGCTTATATATATGAATGTTTGAGTCCTACTTGGTGGAACTGTTGGGAAAGACTACAGGGTATGGCCTTGTTGGAGGAGGTGTGTCACTGGGGTTGGCCTTTGAGGCTTCAAAAGTCCATACTATTCCCAACCGAATGCTTTTGGTTCAGATGTGAATTCTCAGTTACTTCTCTAGTGCCATACCTGCCTGACTGCTGTCATGTTTCCTGCCATGATTGCTATGGATTCTTCTACCGTCTAGAGCCATGAGCCTCCAGATTAAATTCTTGCATAAACTGCCTCTGCCATGTGTTTTGTCAGGGCAATACAAAAGTAACTAAGACACTCTGTCAGTTTCCTAATCTATAAAAGGAGGTGATGAGGGGTTGGAACTCACTGACTATTCTTCCAGAGGACCTGGGCTCAATCCCTAGGACCAACATGGTAGCCAACAACCATCCATAACTCCAGTTTCAGAGGATCTAATGCCATGCTATGGTCTCCACATAAACTACATGAATGTGGTACAGCGACATACATGCAAAATACAAGCAACATACATGCAAATACATAAAAGTAAAAATAAAGTTTAGTTTAAAATTTTTTTAATGAGGTAACAAGATTTTTTTAAATTGTTCAGAGACTTGAGCATTATAGTAAAATGCTTATTATAAACACAATATGCAGAAAGCACTTAGGAAAGTTATAGTTACTATTAGTGAAAATTAAAATGGATAAACATTTGTGTAATATAGGTGGATATCTATTAGCACTGTGCTAATGGCCTTCATTCCTGTTTCACTTAATTGTCACAAAGAATCTGAGGCACACTCATGTCACTTGCAACATGGGGGCAGTGAGACTATAAGAGGTTAAGAACCCAAGAAAAGCCCACCTGGCACACAAATAAAAGTGGCAAGGCTAAGACTGAAATAAAGCCAAGATCAGCTACTACTGCTTTGCAGCTGCCCTTATTAAGCTGAATATTGGCGTAGTAATAAGAAAAAAAAAAGCCACACATACACACACACACACACACACACACACTCAGTCACATGGACACACATGCATACACACACATACATTAACTTTATTCTGAGAACAAACTTGGCCTTAAAGCTCTGTGTACAGACAGGATACATCTGGACAAATATAACATGCCTGTTTTTCCTAACCCTAGGTTCACAGCCTGGCTTGCAGACAAGGTATATATGGAGACCTTCCTGGATACAGTCCAAGAAGAGGAGAGAGTGGGAAGGGCTGGCCCCGTGGACTGCAGGAGCATCCAGTACATCTCGTTTAGCCTGATCCTGGGGGAATGTTAAAGGGGTCATAGCATAGACGTGTCTGGTCTATTCAGCACTTTACAGTTTCCAAAGCTGCTCAGCTCCATGCTCTCTTCTTCTTTCCTCAACAGCTGAAGACATAGTGACTGGAAGAGGTGACAGCAATCTCCAATCTCCCAAGGATTTGTCTAATGCTTTACCCAAGATATGATTCTGATTTCATGAATGATATTTGACCTTCCACTTTTCTGAAGAGGGAATGACTATAAGACAAACATCAGCATTTGACTGGATGCTACATGTCCTCAGCACCATGAAACGACCTGTAACGGATATATCCTACAGGCTGACCTTTGCTCCATAGCCATTTTTTTTTTTTTTAGGAGTTCTAAGCTCCATATGGAGCTGTGAGCTACTCAAAGGACTTATAATGTGTGTAATGAAGGAGACAGACTCACATGTCACATGTTCCAGTTTCATAGGGGAAAAGCTAAAATAAAAGCATTTTGTGGGTGACAGCATCCCTTCACCTCATCTGTGGGATTCAGAACAGTGTCCCAGAAAGAAGACATAGGTGCCAAAGGAATACGATCTGACATGGATGAAGGTATCGATACACATAAAAATCTTGATATGCATATGTTTTTAGCATATATTAAAGAAGAAGAAACTTTCATACTAAAAAGATGAGTGTTCTTTATTTTTACATGAAGAATGAAATCTTGATAAAATATCTGATACTACAGGATATGCAGCTTCGCCAATGTGCTTCTGAGTTGATCTGCATTTTAGTTTTATACTAATGAATGCTTAGAATCCCATTTCACATAAATACATAGTATGAAATGATAAAAGTAGGTTTAGGGCCACTTCAGAAATTGTTGGAAATCCCTTCCTAATCTCAACCCAAAATACACTGAATGATTTTTTTTTCTTACTCAAGTCAGCAGTTTTAAGGCCAAACACTGAAACTCAAGATAACTCAAACGTATATTAATTTGATACTTCCATGCTGCAGACTGATGATAGAAAAATATTAAATCTTGTTTTTCATAATTAAACCATTACATTTAATTATGAAAATAAGTAAGAAATAAGAGCAGAAAAGTTTGTACATTAAGAAAAACCTAACATTTATAATGTATAGTAGTCTTAAATCTGAGCTGAAATATTTTCAGGGAGCATTTGACAGTGTTGGGGTGCATGCATAGTGCAAAGTGTGCAGGTTCTGTGTTCAGAACCAAGGTTTCAGTGAAGTCATGTGATACAACATAGACCAGAAACAGCCAGAAACCCTTAGAATCATCATGCATTTGGTTTTGAATTCACTTTTAGTCATTGCACATTAAAAAAAAATGTTTCTTGTTGCTGGACTTTGTTTTGCTTTGTATTTGGGGTGTGTGTTATGTAACCCCTACAAGGACCCATATATGGGTTAAAAGTTTGACAAAAAAGGACTAACAGGAAAGGGTCATGAAGAGACTGTTCAAGGTGGAAGCCCACATAGACTGTGGGTGGTGGGCCTAGGATACATTGTTCTACCTTACCAAGAAGCTCAACACAACCAGCCTTGAGTGGTCAAAGGTATGTCCTGTGGCACCTAGAAAATCATCTCTTAAACCCTGGAAGAAAAAGTTGAGTTCTGTAGTGAGTAACTTCAAAGCTGGCATTATAAGCTTCCAACCTCACTGTTCACTAGTGTGGACAAGATGCCTAGCCACTCTGTGTCTTAGTTTCCTTATCTGGGAAGTAAAGATAGCAATAAAACCTATCTTCTTCACTTATTGCTGGAGATGAAATGATTCAATACACATAAAACACTTCATACCATATCTGCTTTTAATTAAGCAAGCCATAAAAGTAGGCTAGTATTATGCATACACCCATTTTCTATTGGGGGATCATATGTTTTATGACTCTAAATAACTAGCCAGGTTGTACCTTAGAGGCAGATACTCTGTGCCAACAGAAGGCCTCGGATGAAGCAGGCTTTCCGTAAGTATTTGTTGAACAAGTAGAACATGGTGGTGCAGATACATTTGAGATGTAGCAAGTAAACCACATGTCCCTGCCTCATTGAATAACCACTAGGCAAAAGGTAAAGAAGAGGAATAAAAATGGATCTGAGCTTCCTGAAATGGGTCTTACATGGCCAAGGTAGGGGAGGTGAGAAAAGGAACTGGTTCATTCAGCCAGCCTGGGCAAGTGTAAAGCTATAGCAACCAAGGAAGCAGAAACTGTCAGCAGGCCTGCCAGAGTGTATGCTTCATTCACAATTCACATTACCTGCATGTCTATGTTAGTGCCATGCATGTCAACCACAGAAAGAGGACCTGAGAAACGGTTGTCAGATCAGGAAATGAAGGATGGAAGAAAGAGCTTTCTTGTAGGTGACAGGTATCATGACTGCTTTTATTTTCAGTGACTAGATATCTGTGGGGGTGAAAGAAGAGAAGAAAGAAAATCATCATTAAAGATTAAAGAAGAAAGAACTAGTAACCAGTGTTTCAAGTGAACAAACACCGGGAGTCCTCTTCCCTTCTTTTCTCTTTCCTGACATATCAGGATGTTTCTATGATCCCCAGCCTCATAATCACACCTCAAATTGCTAGGAAAGATGACTAAACATTTGGCAGAGTGTACACACACACACACACACACACACACACACAGAGAGAGAGAGAGAGAGAGAGAGAGAGAGAGAGAGAGAGAGAGAGAGAGAGAGAGATCAAGAAATCTAAGAAATGAAATGCCCTGTAGTCAGGGATAGTCATCCAAAGTCCTTCATGTTTAATCCTATCTCAAACACTGGGTTCTCAGAAAATACATTCTTCAGTCAGAACATGTATAAGATTGGCACCTGTATTGGACTGGTTGATGATGGATCACGTAAAAGACGGTGAGCATGTGAGACTGTTTTGTTTAAGGACAACAGTATAGCTGGCTTAGCTTGTATAATTTTATGGCTGTCACATAACCACTAAACCACCTAATGACACATTTCTACCACACAGCCTCTCATTAGGTCACACACAACTGTGTTCAGGACAGACTTGTCTGAGTAGCTCCTGTTTGAAATTGATAAACTCCCCCTTCGATTCAGGCTTAGGAGACCAGCTTTATTATAGCTCTCGTATTAAGAAGGGACACAGTCCATTGTGGTGAGAAAAATGTGACAAAGGTTCTAGACTATCTTGGGGGCGGCATGGTGCCAAGAGCTGGGGCAACTGTCCAGTCTATCTGCAGTAAGGAAGCAGAGAGAAGGCAGGAAGTGAGACTGGCCTATAAAACCTCAAGACCTGCCTCCGTGACCCACAGCCTCTATCAAAACTCAGTCTCCAAAAGGTCCCATGATCTTCAAAGCAGCACTGGCTGATGAATAAGTATTCAGATACATGAAACTAGGAGGGCATTTCATATCCAAGCCACACTAGGACCAGAGGAGCACATATAATAAGAATGTCCATAATAAATTAAATGATTACTACTTTGAACATCCAGTGAGTGTTATATACTGCCAAATGCTTGAAACAAAGTGAAAGAGAGGAAGAGGGAGATTCAGAGGTGTTGAAGTGACCATGGTCAAGTCCATGAGTGTCTGGGGTCTGGATCCCAGCCTGTCTGACTCCTAGGACTATATATAAACCCTTAGCCATGCACTTCCCCTCAGCTGCTTGGAATTTGGGGCTGGCAGAGTTTAAGATCATCTGAAACTCCTAGTGGAAGCCAAGATGCATGCTCTGTCTGCAGAGATGAGATGAGTACCCCTGTTCAGATGCCTCTACCAGTCCAAAAGAACCAGAAGGTTGCCTGCCGAGCAGGGACCAGGAAGCTGCACTCCGGAGAACTAGACCAAACGTCACTCTGCCACTTGCTGGCTCGAAGCCTCCAGTGAATCACTTAAATCCTATGGGCCCTGTTGTTTATGCCTTCTTCAAGCTCTGCTCCTGCAAAACAGTTTAAAATACAGAATAAAGGTTTTTTTTCTAAATGGCCCCTTTGTACTCATAGAAATTTGTTTCTTTAAATTTTTTTTTCTGATTAAAAAGTAATGTTTACCTATGAAAGAAAAGGCAACTTTGTTAAAGTGGTATAGACTTGCCTAAGACACTGGAGAAAAAAGCCTGATTCTCTGTGATATGAAAACATTACAGTTGAAAATCTGAATTTCAAGAAGCATGGAAGAGGCTTCACTCATTGATGT
This sequence comes from Mus caroli, assembly GCF_978045245.1. Lineage (NCBI taxonomy): Eukaryota > Metazoa > Chordata > Mammalia > Rodentia > Muridae > Mus > Mus caroli. Next base: position 60,392,627 of record NW_028227261.1, read on the forward strand.
TTTCTGGGGGCAGTGGCCTGTCCTCAACTTTCTTGGTTTTCCTCTGGAAGGTACTTGTATTCCTGCTTGCTCTTTAGGGTTCAAATATAATGTGAATGATGGATTATGAACCCTTGTTTTCTTTTGAAAGCTGAAAATAACATAAAAGCCTCTTGGGGATTTTTTTTTCTTTACCAAATAATTCACTCAACAAACTCTTCTAAAGGCAGGCTGTGCCCAGGGTTGTGTAAGGAGATACATAGCTCCCTCTAGGCCTCTGTAAAAAAGGCTTAGGCCCAGCCCACAAAGAAAGCAAAGAGAGTATATGTAAGAGGACCTAGGGGAGATGTAGGCCCTATCCCAGAGGAGGTGCAAAGATTATTTCTTGAAGTATGAACTGGGATTTCACTGATGGCCCAGTGTAGATAAGCCATGACCTGGACAAGTTTTTGCTTCACCTCCTACCACGAGAGCATAGAGAGACATCTTCAGGCCACCAACCCAAGGCATTTGGCAATAAAAGGAATCCAGTGATAGTTATAGTATAACTGGTATAAACCACAACACCTGAAGGAACCAATCGCATGGCCACGTGACTCCATGCTAAGGTTTTAGAGGTATGAAGAATGGGCTCCAGTCCCATTCCATATACACTGAAATCATGGATGAAATGGTTGATGAAAATGGCACCCTGGGAAAAGAAATTGCCTGACCTAGTTGCCAGCTTCCTCCAGCCCTCCTGAACACTGGCATAGCATCTTGGAAACAGTGTTCAAGATAGTAAGGTGTGCATCCAGCCAGTGTGGAAGCAATACAAGTCTTCCCAAACCACTCAGACATTCAACTCCACACACCTGGGAACACTGCCTTAGTTCTTAACATTTCTCCTTGACATCAGTTCACTTGTTTGGTTGAAGGCTGCCCCTTCTCTTGAAGGGGAGTATTTGGGAAAGTCTTGAGAGTATAAGAGCAAATCCAATAGGTTTTAAGACACAGTTGACACTTTTATCCTTAAAGTATGGTAATGACATGCTATAGGCCACGAGCACCATGCAAGAGTCATAGATGCTGGGAATGGTGTTGTTAATATGGAGAAGATGCCGCTAAAATGGAGAGCTGGAACCAGATCACAAAGTACATTGAATGTCATCTTCGATGAGTTTGGACTCACCCAGTTGGCAATAGTGGGCCTATGGTGCTTACTGTTCAAAGAGATGTTTCATTATGTAGTTCTTTGGGTGTGGCGGGCAGGGGGAATGGGAAAAAACTAAATAAGACCAGGAGAACACAGCAGCCATGAAAGCAATTTCCCCATTTAGTTTTGTGGTTTCTACTTACTTGTCCTTGTTAATGCTGTCTGTTCCCTACCATACCCCAAATGCCATCATCAAAGAATTGTGTCTCAGTGGACACATTTCAAAAACTTCAAGTCCAGCCCAATCCCAGGCAAGGTTGCCCTGGAAACCTTGAACACACCACACCCAGTCCAGGCTCATTGGGCATAAGATACAAGATTCTGTATTCTGAGCATCTTATCACAAAAAGTCCCTGAAGACTTGTTCTCCCTGTGAAAGACTATATTGTCTTGTCTCCTTCCATGAGCTCTCATCCTGACCGACGCTGCCTGGGGCCCACGTCAAAGCCAAGAAACTAATGCAAAAATGGCAGCATGACCTTTTGGGCTATACTGAGCATTAATATAAGACAGGCTTGAAAGAGTCTCTGTGTCCTCAGGTATCTCTGAACAAGCTTGTACTCAAAAGGATTCCTGCAGGTGGTTGAGCAGTTGTATCTGACAAATGAGTTGCTGGCTCTTTGGCCTCAGGCCCTATTCCCTCAGCTGTAGAATGGTAGTTGCAGAAGTCCTTTCTCTCAGGGGGAACAGGGCAGTAATGATGCTTGGCCCGGTGCCAGATACCAGGACCTACTCAGCAAACACTGTAGACTACCATAGTTACTGTCAGCTCATGAGAGGCAATGGCTGAGTTCTGTGCTTCCTGTTCCTTCTGTGTGTGACCCTAAACTGGGAACACAGGGCAGTCCAAGTCTCACAGACAAATGACTGGCTGCTAATGGTATTTAATCTAACTCTGGAGGGGGGGGGGCGGGGAGGATGAATCCCAAGAAGTAAAGAGGCAAGGCCAAGACCACATGTGAAAATTCAGGGAGACTTGGGTTGGAACCATCCCCTCTGAGGCCTAGCCATGATTTTGGTTCTCCCGTTGGCACTGTTCCTCTTTCTGTCCCTAAGTAACACCCAAGACCTCAGCCTGTCTCATTCCCTGAGCCTTGTCAGTTGTAAGTTCAGACCACTGACTGCCCAGCCATCCTGTATGGATCGCAACACTACAAGCTGTCAGTGTTGCTGAAATCCACCTTCTGTATTAGGGAGGTGACGGGCAGAGAGTAAAAATCAGAGATCCCAGTCTTTCAACCAGTAAAGCTCAGAACTAAACCTGGGAGGTGGTGGTCCTAAGACTGTGGACAGCACGGGGTCAACTGTGGAGGCCTACTGAGAGGAGGCACAATACAAACAGAGACATGGTAGTAACAAGTCTGTACAGCCTGGGCTGCAGGCAGCAGAAGAGGGGTGGAAGTGGTGGGGGTGGATCAGAAAGTCTCCTGGAGCAGACAGTGGCCTTCTTCTGGCATCCAAACTTGACCAGGTTTTCTCCAGGTTGATGAGCGTGGGGAAAGGGAGGAAGGGAGGCTATGCAAAGGAAAGGAGGTACCTTTGCTGAGGCAGACAGGTATGACCCTGCTGGGGTGGGGTGTGGTCACTTGAGGAGAGAGAGCTAGGTGTGTGACACTTAGGGTAACGAGGCAGGAAGATCACGAGTTCAAGTCTAGGAGTTGGGGAGATGACTCAGCAGATTAGAGCTCTTGCTGATCTCCCAGAGGACCTATGCTCTCCTCCCAGCAACCAGCATAGGGCAGCACCTAACAGCCTCTAATTCCAGTTCCTGTCTTTTGAACTCCTTGGGCACCCACAACATGTGGAACATGCTTACTCACACACACACACACACACACACAAGCACGCACGCACAAAGTGGGGGAGGAGCAAGAGTGGGAGAGAGAGGAAATGAAATGTTTGGTTTTGGTTTTTTTTGTTTTAAAGGAGTTCAAGGCTATCCCCAGCTACTTGATGAGTTAGAGACTAGTCTAGGCTATATAAGGCCAAGTCTCAAAGAAAGAGAGAAAAATCAGATACTGACCCAGGGTCTGAGGTGAGCCAGTGACTTCTGGAAGCTTCAGAGTCCTCACCTGTACAGTGGACATAATGCCTGCTTTCCAAGTTTCTTTAAATATGAAATGAGACACATACACGACTATATCCTGACTCAGTGCTACTCTTCTTTATATTCACCTCATAAAACTCCCTCCCTCAATAAAAGTTTTTAAATGAGCATATTTTTACTTATGCTCCCAGAAGCACTAAGAATCTATCTCATGATTAGTCATATGCCATAACAATATAATTAATAATAATGTTAATTACTGCTGATTGAAGGCACTAAGTGCTTAATATGTATAATCTATAGCTAATCTAACCCTCGGAGCGTATCTAAAGATAAGTATCATTACTCCCATTTTATGGGTGAGGATAATGAGACAGAGAAGTTAGGAAATATACACAGGTCACCCGCTGGGTAGGGATAGGCCTGGCCTTTCAGAAAAAGAAAAAAAAAGTGCATCTACAAAAAGGTCAGAGTAGAGTGAGGAATGCCCTGAGTTTGGAGTTCATGTTGGTCTTGGCGATCTCCCTCTGTTTCTTTCTCAGAAAGAAAGCAAACATTTTAAGTGTCCACGGAGGGAGGGGCAGCCTGACAGACGAGGAAGAAGGGTCCGAGCTCAGGCTCCCCCAGCCGCCCAGGACCGCTGCTGTCCTGCGCAGGTCCCTGCGCTGCCCCTTCCCACCGTGGGTGGCTCCCAGCGGCAGGGAATCACATTATCTGTTGGGAAGGCGTCCAACACCCTCCTCCCGCCAGCCAGTGTTTGCTCAAGGCCTAGCTCTTCAGAAACTGAAACCAGCAGCCCGGGCTGCCAGCCTGAGGACGCCCGCGGGCTCTGCCCAGGCTTTACCTTCTATGGGGAGGCCCGCGGAAGGCGGAGCGAGCCGGCGCCGCTGACGTGGCCGCCCTGCCCTCGCCCCGGGCGCCCGCCTCCTCCGCGCCGGGTGTGGGAGCGCGGGGCTGGGAGAGCTCGGTGCGCGGGCGTGGGAGCGCAGGGGCAGCCGGCGTCTGGTGCGGGAGGCTGGGGTGGCGAAGCGCGGGCGGGGCTGGCGGTGGCGGCCTGAGAGCCCGGGGCGAGCAGTGGAGGGCAGGCGAGCAGGACGTGTGTCTTAGCGCTAGGAGAGCAGAAATAAAATAATGTCTGGTCTTGATATTTGGCGACAGGGACCGAGCCTAGTACCCAAGAAGCGCTCAGGACATGTTGACAGTGGTACTGTCCTTGCCCATCCGATAGGGGGACAGTGTGCCCTATGAGTTTATGAACTTTCTTCCTTCACAGTGTTTAGGCACAGACTGAAGATCAGGCGATCCGAGAGAGTGTAAAGGATGAGAATGGATAGGGACTCAAACTTGCTGTCTCCCAACACTGATGTGATGACCTCAGAAAGCTTGAGCGGGACAGTAGCTGAATTAGAATTCAAAAGGCAAACTTAGAAAAGCACTTTGTAAACCACTGACTTAAGACAAAGTTCTCTTTCACCTTCAGAGTTCCTTCAGCTACGTCCTCTTACTACCAAAGCAAATAAACCCACAATTTGCTTCCTAAATAATTAATCAAAACCCAGAAGTCACTCAACACATTTTCAGTAAATATTCACTGGAAATGTCTAAGTACCAGTTGTGGCCAAGTGCTATGCTGGGCACTCAGGGGGTGGCAAAGGAGATGGACAAAGGCTATGTCCTCATGAATTACCCAAACTGTTGGACACAGAAATCGAACAACTCAGATACTGACATCCAACTAACCAAAGATACAGATGTGTCTACAGTAGACAGATAATGTTTTCAGTCAAAAGTAAATAACTGTGATGTGCCTTTCTCTTCTGTGGCCTCATAAGTAGAGAAAGAATCTTGCCTCTGTACATGAGCTCACACACACACACACACACACACACACACACACACACACACACACAGAGAGAGAGAGAGAGAGTATTAATTCTGTTATGGATCTAGCAAGTCCAAGTTCCTGAGATTAGTAGCATAAGGCTGAGTGGAGAAAGCCTACAGAAAGAGCCTATGGCTTGCTTCCTGTTTATGTGGCCCTCCTCATAAGAAACTCCTAACAATGGTCCCCACTCAGTTCCCAGTGAGTGGCTAGGAGGATGGCCTTTGAAACCAGGTTTCAAGAGTTGACTTCAAGGCCTGTCTTAGCAGACCTCTAACCATGGGCCAAATACTTAACCTCTGTGTGCCTGTGTTCCTATTCTGTGAAGTGTTCTGGATAATACCTAGTCCACAGAATTCTAGGCATTGGAGATGGTGCTTTAAGCAGGTGGCAGGGATTTGGTGTGTGCGCAGCAGTGCTTTGGTGCTCTCTGCCTAGAGAAACCTTCCTCCCCCTTTCTCTGCTGGGAGAGGGTGTATTTATAGTCCAATGTCACCTCCTCTCTGGAACCTCCCTTGCTTTATTGGCAAGGTAATTGGATGCTTTGTCTTCTATGTTCCCATCTCTTTCATAGTATCTTCGAGGACCCTTCATGCTTCAATCAGGTTGTCTAATGTGGTGTGTTTTCCTTCTTTATTCGACTACAAGTTCTTAAAGAGTGGGGACTATCTACAATTTGCCCCATCTCTAGGAAACCAGGCAGTCCCTAGGGCAGGGTGAGCACTTGACACTCTCTTGAGTTAGTGGGTGGATGGGTGAGGGGGTGGGTGGATGGGTGAGGGGGTGGGTGGATGGGTGAGGGGGTGGGTGGATGGGTGAGGGGGTGGGTGGATGGGTGAGGGGGTGGGTGGATGGGTGAGGGGGTGGGTGGATGGGTGAGGGGGTGGGTGGGTGGATGGGTGGATGGGTGAGTGGGTGGGTGGATTGGTGCTGATGGATGGATGATAGGTGAAGTAATCCTCCCAGGACTGTGAAATTCGAGTCCAGAGTCTGTGTTTAGTTTATGTGGAGAATATCGCATTTTTGAGTTTCTGGTTTGCCATCTGGATCTTAGAATAAAAGCACTGTATTTGGGGGTCAGAAGTTTAGGGCAGATGTATAGATACATGACAGCACACAAGAAAGACTCTGCAGAGGAGTCAGTGTTTGGACTCTAGCCCCAGCTCTACCCCTTATTAACAGGATGGTCTTTGACCAATCTTGACCTTGTTATAATGGGGAAGGCAGAACACACTCATGAGCTGTTGAGAAAATCAAGAGATATTCTTTGTAAAAAGCCTGGGGCACAGAACATATATATATATATATATATATTCAGAAATTAAACTTGCCTCCCTTCCACACCTACCCCCTTGTCTGTTCTCCAGACACATAGGCCTGGACGCTCAGTACCCAAGACAGCTGTTCAGATGCCATATTTGCTCGGAGTGACTAATGCCCCTTAAGCCAAGGTTGGAAAGCTGACTCCCGAACCAAGTTTAAACTTGAGTGCTGAGTTAGAAGCAGGGAATGCGGCTGACTGGTTGATTTAATTAATAAGGACACTTTTGAAAGAGAGCCCTTTTAAAACCAACAAACATTCCAAGGAAATTGAAAGCAAGAGCTAATCCATGATTTCATGTGTAGGTTTCTCGTGTGACTGAGAGAGTCTTATGTAAAAGTATGAATAATAAATCGTCCAAAGCCCACGTGAGTATTTTTTTCAAACTCTTAAGAGCAGTGGTTAAAATTGGCTTTGGAATCAATTAGCCAGTTAATTGGGGTACTATGTTGTAACAAATCTTAACTGTCCTTCTGCTACACTGTAGTATATTCTAATAATCTATTCAAAATTCTCCAAGTATACTTATCAGTTACTACTGGACCTAGAATATTAGCACATCACACATGAAGCCCCCCTAGTCATCCCCCACCTTCTTACTCTTATTTCGAAAAGGCTGAAATGGGGACACCGAGGGCCTTGGGCCTGAGCTTACCCATGGCTCAGCCAGGGAACATTTGGCAGCAGAACTCAAAGGGGAAACCTGAGAGTGCAGGATCTGAGAGATGTCCTCCAAGAAGGTAGGAATCTTATTAGCAAAGCCAAGCGCCCTGCCAAGGAGGGCATGCGTCTGAATACCCAAAGAAAATAGGATAAAACTCACTTTAATGTCAGCACCTCCAAAACTTGGGGGGCTACTTGCATTTCTGCCTTTTTCTTTTTTAACTCCCCAGCCCATATCTTGACCAATGCATGTTTCTGTAGCTCTCTCCTGAAAATTGCCTTAGAAGCCTCTGACAGAGAACAGTTCCCCTCCTTTCCTCTATATGCTTAATGGTACACAGTGTTCCCATTGGGAGCTCGCTTCAAGACACTAAATGATGTGCTGTCCATCTTCCCTCATCTCCCCAACCTTCCTCTTTTTCTCCGCGTTCATGGAGAAGTAATTGGCCTATGTTAAACCACAAAGGCTTGCAGAGCTCTGTGAGCTACAGACCTGGGAAAGCTTCCCCACCATCCAGACAGCCAGCCTTTTCATAACCTCCATCTTTTTCTGGCCTTTGTACATTTTTCTCCTGTCTCCCTTCAGCAAATAAGCTTTTGCCCACTTTCTATCCTTTTCTGTAGATCAGCTTCCATTTTCTGTAAATGGAAATATGCCATGTAGACACTTTGAGGAGCTTCTTTCTCCGAGCACAGTTGTGTTAGCACACCAGTGTCTTTGGTCTGTGGATTTTCTTGTGGGGCAAGATCTGGGCTCATCTAGAACACAGACCGATGCTGCGGTAAGGACGTCTGTGGGGAAGACTCTAAGGGGATAGGAAGAGGTTGGCATTTGCTGCCAGGATATATATATATATATGCTGTCTTCCCAGCCCCCACTGCTTGGAGCTGTGAATTCGGGAGATGCTCGCTTGCTTTTGGATCCTCAATTTCCTCGCCTGGGAATTGGGGTGATGATAAAGCTCTTTTCTCTGAGAGAGTTTGTGAAACTCCACAGAGCCAGGAGATAAAGTGCTCTGTAAACTGTGAAAGGTCAACCCTGGGCAGGGATTAGGCCTGGATCAAGCCAACACCACCCTGGGAATGCCCCAGCTCCCAGCGATATTTAAAGAAAAGCCTTGGCATCCAGTGAAGCTGCATGCATTTGTCAGTCCTTTACAGAAGCAGCCAATAGGGGCTGGGCCTGGTGTCCTTTTAATCTTGGCCCCATCTCTAAAATGTCAAGGATTCTTTTCCTTTGACCCTCCCCCACTGCCTCTATGTGGGCTCTGTTTGTTTACAAGATCTCCCCTGCCTCAAGAGCTCCAAGGACCAGACAATTATTCTTCTGGCCTGGAGTACTTTGATAAGGCTGATAAGGTCAGTCTATCTGCTGCAGGCTCCAAAGAGCAACAGAAAGAGGAACTAAACCTGTGGTGGGGTCTCAGAGCCTGCCAGACCTGGCTGTGGCTTCCTTTGGCCAGGACTTGGGACAATGACCAGTAGATAAGTAAATATTTGTCTCTTCTTTAAAATCAATTTGACTATAATTATGAATTTTTCTTTTGGGAAAAAATTAAATACATTCTTGAAGTAGTAAAAAATAAATAAATAAAATAGATTTGACTTAAGAAGTCAACTTGACTTGAGAGTGATCGTTTCTGATCTCAAAGGAGACTTCTCTGCCCTTTCTTAGCAAAGAGAATTGTGTAATCTAGAGGGTGTACAGACCCAGAGTCTAGGGTTCATTCAACCATTCATTTCTTATCTGACCCTGGCAAAGCCACTACCCCTCTCTGGGCTGTAGTTAATGGGAACTACCATTCTTTGAATACACATGAGCTGACACACTACATTTTCTATAGACTTCATAAACTATGATTGTCAATGCTATTCTAAGTAGAGGAAGGTAAACTAATCTATCCAAGGTGCTGTTAGGGTCAAAGCTTGAGCTCTAAAAGCCCTAACAAGCAAGGCTTAGTCACCAGTCCTCTGTAGGACGAGTAAAGAGACAAGACGCAGAAGAAGCCAAAAGCAGAGATGTATTCAATGTGGCCACATTGGAAAGAGGTCCAGTTACAGTAACCTTGGGCCAACCCTACTAATCCACCTCCTCCGACGTGAGTTCTAGGGACAAGAGAGCAAGAGGCATGCAGAACTAAGTAGATCACCCATTACAGACCCATCCTTGTTTCTGCCCCCTCTCTTTTTGAATGTGGTCAAAAAAGTCAGGACTGTATGGTGTCTCTTCTGAGAAGACCAGGACTGTATGGTGTCTGTCTCTTCTGAGAAGACCAGGACTGTATGGTGTCTGTCTCTTCTGAGAAGACCAGGACTGTATGGTGTCTGTCTCTTCTGAGAAGACCAGGACTGTATGGTGTCTGTCTCTTCTGAGAAGACCAGGACTGTATGGTGTCTCTTCTGAGAAGACAAGCTCCTCCTCCATTGGCACAGAGCCTCAGTCTTCCCCTCACAACATGAGGTCCATAGGCAAATTCTTGTTCTTGGGTGCACTGTCTCAATAGTCCAACAGACCAAGAAGGGAGGGACTCTGCTCCCTGTAGAGTATCTCCTGTCAGGACAGTTACGAGGTTATCTATAAAACTGCCAGGATAGGGACGAAGCATAACAGAAAGTGTGTCTGTTGTGAACATGAGGCAGGGTTCTCAAGAAGTGAACTTTGTATTTCCTGGTTACTGTATGAGAAAAGAAGCCTCTGTGACCTACTGATTACAGGGCAATAGGGCATGTGTCACTGGCAAAGACACACACCTTCACATGTTACATACCCTTATATAGACCCACAATACACTTCTACATCTAAAAAGCTCTGGGTAGTCTTACCTTAAAGGAATATAACTTTATTTCCAAAAAAAGAAAAAGAAAAAAAAAAGAATTAAATTAATCATCAAACATTTTTTTTCTTGGTAACATTTTAAAAATATATCCCAAGAAACAGGTGTTCCTCAAAACACCAGACTCTTGAACTGAGGGCCTAAAGAGTTTATTCACCTAGCTATGAGACTCCCATTCATAAAACCTGTTTCTTGTACCTCTTGTGATGAGAGGCTTATCACCTGCTGACAGAGCCTGCCCTAATGCTGAGCTAGTGTGCAGTACTTGGAACCCCGCCACCCAAAAGATCTCTGCAAGCCACATGTGTGCTTCAAGATTTTCTTAGGAGACGCAGGAAAAGGAAAAGCTAACTAACCCAATGGATCTGAAACCATCATTTCAACCCTGTAGCCCTTTAAAAATATTAGCAAGGCATTTCACTGGCTTCTTTAAAAGTAGCCTTTGAAATCTGGTAGTCAGAAGTTTAATGTGGCCAGTGTTTACTGCACCAGACTGCACAGGACTAGAAGATCCGTCTGCAGGTAAAACTGAGCACCTCCTGCCTATATCTCCCTTCCATGATCCTTGGGTACAAAGGCATGGTCTACAAATACCACCAACGTGAAGATGAGTCTAACTGTTCAATGGGTCCAACATGCGGCCAAGTGCCTCCTCCTTTCCCCGACTACAGAACTCAGTCCTGGGATAGTTCTCACTGTCTCCCTAAGAAAGAGCATTTCACATATAAATATACTCTGTAGACCAGGGACCTCTCTTGCCCGTTGTGGAGCAGCACAAACGGTGGTCTTAATCACCTTTTTCTCTTACACTGAACCGACGGCATCGAACTGGTTAACAGTGTTTTTAGGGCATCTCCTTTCTGCTCCCTGGGACCAGTTTCCCCATCTGTCAAATAACAGGTTTGAATCTTCCAAGGCTCAGCCCTTTAGCCTGCTCCTGTACACACCACCAGTCTGCCTCCCTGCTAGTTTCCCCCATTAAAACGAAATCTTCGGTTATTATCTCTACTCGAAGCATAATAAGCACATTTTGCATGCTTAGCACGTGCCGGGCACCGTGTAAAGAGCTGTGTAAAGGGCACTTCATTTGGCCTTCTCCGTAGCCAAGTAAAGTAAGCACTGTTATTATCCTCTTGTATAATTGTGGAAACTGAGGCATCGGGTGGTTGACTCATAGGTCAGAGGCCTAATGAGGGCACGAGCTGAGGACTCCCGCCCAGGGGTCCTTTCCAGGCTCCCTTTGCTCCAGCTGTGAATCAGGTTCCATCCTTGAACCCGAGGTAAACCCGGTCTCCTGTGACAGTTCAGGAAAACCAGGTTTCCCTCCATATCCTTGTTTGTAAAACCGGAGATTATCCTCTTTCTGTTTTCCAGAGGAAGGAAGCACCGCTGGGCCTGCCTTGCTGAGGAAATCCTACCCTTTGCAAAGGGACTTTCTTCCCATCCCCTTGACCTTTCAGGAAAGGGGGGAGGCCCCGGGAACGCTCTGGAAGAGGACCACGGAGCTGAGTTCGCCCTGTCTAGGGCAGGAGTATTTTTAGAGTTGGCTCTACACTGTTTACAAGGAAGCCGGTCCCCTGAGCCTGCCTGCTCCCTCCAGGGAACACTGGCTGCCAGCCCCACCCACCCGGCTTTGCTTTGCCCCTGGCCCTCCCTTCCTCCCTCCCAGCTCTTATCCTAAGTCTCCATCAGCTCCTGGGCTCTATCTGCAAGCGGGTATGCTACAGGATTGCCCCAGGCTAAGAAACCTGAAATTTTTCCTGCAGAGGACCAACTGTGTTGGGGCACTGGGAAACAAGCTGCTTACAGCTACAATGGCCTGGGGCGGGGGGGGGGGGGGGGGGGGGCCTTCTGGGAGCTCTTTCCAGCAGCCAGCCAAGGGCCTGCTGAGCTGTCTGCCTCAGACTTTCCGAGAAAGGGAGACAGACCCTCAGAACTTGCCAGTGTGAGGGGGCAAAGGACTGCAGGCCCGAGTCAGCAGGCCCAGCAGCTGGCTCTGCCTACAACTCTTACCTGGTGTGATATTGCTCTCCTGTAGATCTTCTCCAGGCTGGTGACTGTAAAGTATTAATAGGACAGTCTCTAGCATGTGCCAGGCATGCAACACCCAGGACCGTGGCAATCATTTCTCTAATTCTGATGCTTCTCCCAATGTCTAGCTGAAGGAGACGTTTAGCAAAGGACACTTTCTTTATTCTTTTAGCTCAGAGATCATTCACTTCTAAGTCGGTGGATAAACTCTGAATCCCCAAGCCATGCATGCCCAGGAGCTTGCTAGCCAGCCAACCCAACTGAAATGTTCAGCTTTAGATTCAGTGGGAGACCCAGTCTCTCAAACTTAAAAAGGAATGCGATAGAGGAAGGCAAGAAACCTGATGCACTTCTCTAGCCTATGTGTGTGCATGTGTGCACACATTAAAATAATAATAATAAATTGTCCTTTGGCCATGTACATTCATAAAACATTAGTCAGGCCATTTATTCCTTCCCCTCCAACTCTGACCCATCCTCCTGCCATCCCAAAGTCTTGCAAAGATATTCAAATGTGCTTGTCTGGGTCACAGTCTCTAGCTTCTAGAACAGGTCCTTTATGTGTCTGGCTTCTGAGAGCATCACCCAGACCAGTGCTCATAGACTTGGCCCAAGTGAACCAGACTTCCCAGAGTCTAACCCTAAGCTGGCAGTGCTGAGTGGGAAGCTGAACCTAGGTGACCTAGACAGACTGGTGCCACCTGAACTCTCTTCAGATGTGTGTTTACAAATGGCAAGGTCTCAGAGATCCTCCGGGGAAGTGGCCTTTCTCCGTCCTGGTTGCAGATTGGACTTCTCCAGCAGCTGAGAGCTTCTAGGTGTTTAGTTGGGACAGTTTCTTTCCCACAGGCATTTCCTCTTCCTCCTCCTCTTCCTGGCCACCTACTCTTCCTCCTCCTGTTTCCCACTTCCTCCAACTCCTTGTTTCTTCCTCTCCTCCACTTCCTCCTTTACCTCGTCTTCCCCACAGCTGTGCCGCTAGCCAGGATCAGCCCCCAAGTATATCCTAAGGGAGGATTTAGTACAGAAGACCGGGGTAGATCTCTTCCCGGGAGGTCACACCTCAGTTCCTCTCCTTTCCATGGATATATGCTGGACTCCAGGCCCTGGGCCAGCAACTCAGAGGCCTGGCTACTTCTTAGCCCTGGGAAGTCAAGTATGAGAAAATATTTCTCTTTTGTCTATCTTTATGGTCTCAAAGAGTTGCATCCACACTGTCCCATGTTGAAGCTGCTTTGAGAGTATAAGTTGAGTTGAAGGGATGTCACACGCCCCTGGTCCCTTGCCTACCAGTAAGAAGCAGCAATATGCTTGCCTGTAAGGAAAAGCGTTGAGAGGAGGCTGTAGGCACTGTATGTCACAAACCACAGCAGCAGTGCCTACAAGCCATTGCGCTGTCCTGTTTTGCACCTGGAGATGACTCAAGTGGGGGATGGGCTGGAGAAGGACAAAGGAGCAGCAGCCAAATCTCAGGAGAAAACAGTGGGACAGTGAGTGTGCTTCTGGGCCTGCTTTAACCCCTCAGGTTTTATTTTCTTCATCTGTAAGTCATGTGTACGTCCATGAGCCGAAACCTTCGTAACTAAGACAATGTAGAAGGGAACCTCTTTGGATGCATGAGATAGTCTTCACTATGTCTGCAGCGGCTGTTCCCATTCTGTGAGGGGAAGTCCTCACCCGGAAAACCTTGTTCACACTGGCCCAGGGCCCAGGGCGTGAGTGCCATAGATGCTGGCTCTCTCCCTCTCCATTTCCCTTGTTGATTTTCCAATATGACTGTTATTGGCTCACAGAAAAACATGCTGTTCAGTATGGCTTGTCAGATATTGGGGCTTCTGCACCACCTTAGTTTTTAAGGTTTTTGAGCAGGCTCTGAGGGTGAAGTCCAAGATCCAAGATGCTTACCAAGAGCTCAAAGGTAGATACGTATGTATCTTATGTATCCCTTCCCTTATACCCCAATGCTACTTTGGAGTAGCAGTGGTCCTCAACCTTCCTAATGCTACGAACCTTTCATATAGTTCCTCGTGTTGTGATATCCAACCATAAGATTATTTTTAATGCTATTTCATAACTATATTTTTGCTACTGTTAAGAATCATAACGTAAATATCTGTGTTTTCCAATGGTCATAGGAGACTCCCGTGTAAAAGTTGTTAGACCCCCAAAGGATCCACGACCCATAGGTTGAGAATCACTGGCCAAGATTACTGCCTAATTGGCCTCCTAGCCTCAAGCTTCATCCTGCTAAACCATCACCACACAACTGTCCATAGGACCTGTGCCATAGACAGTTCTAATCATGACATGTCTCTGTTCTGCACTCCCCACTACCTCCAGGTCGGGTTCACAGACCAGGACCCACAATCCTCCAGTTCCTGATTCCCTCACCTGCACTGTGTCTTATTTCTACACAACCTGCACAAACTGAATGTTCTCACCACATAACCCTGTTCTCCAAAGGGAGACACATAGGGTTGTGCTGTCTTGTGTCCTCCCTCTCAATGGAATTTGAATCCTAACTCTATCAACTAGTTTAATGGACACCTTTCCCTCAGAGGCCAGCAAAGGTGCCATCTCCTCTCCAGAGGATCTCCCTCCATGCTCTGTCCTCTCAGAGCTCTGTGTGTAGGCGTCTCTACTATAACATTCTTAACCTAGAGTCAGGAGCTTCATGCATAGTGAACTACATCTTTTTGATGACTAGTCTCTATCTAAAATTGAGAATTTCCTTCCCATTAGCACGCAGGCTCAGCTCACATGAATTAGGTCACTAGTACCTAAGATTTAGCACTAGTTGAAATTACATTCATTTATAGTTAGAGCAGATTGCCTTAAAAAAAACATATATTTGCCTATATCTAAAAAATGGTAACAGTTAACAGCCCTGCAATTCTGGCTGTTTAACTTGTAAACAGAGTCCATAAATTGTTACTTGCCTATTTCATCTACCTATTTTCCTAGCTTCTGGAAATGAATCAGCTTCCTCTGTCACTGAATTTGTTTTGTGCATTTTAAAATGTTATTCTGGACATTTTGGTACATGGGCTACACTAGACTGGCCAAATGTTTCTTGTATGAATGGTGACCAGTAGCCACCACTTTTGTTGTGGGTTCATTTTAGACAGCTCTCACCATAGAAGTTGTTATCTTGAAAAAGACAAAGAGGTGTTTGTATTACCTTCCCAAACATTTGGCTTAAACCAAATATGTATTTTTGTTTGTTTTTAGACAGGGTCCCAGAATATTTTTCAAAATAGACTCAAATTCAGATCCTCCTGCCTTACCTCTCCAGGGGAGAGAGAAATGATTTAAACAACAGCCATAACAACAACAACAACAGGTAGTCCTGGAAGGAGTTGACTTCCATTCAGAAGATCTGCTCCTCCCCTACTGTGAGTGTTCTCCTCACTGAAGAGGCACCATGACCGTGGCAACTCCTATAAATGAAAGCATTTAGTTGGGGTTGGCTTACAAGTTCAGAGGTTTAGTCCATTGTCAACATGGCAGGAAGCATGCTGGTGTGCTGGCAGACATGGTGTTAGACAGGAACCAAGATTTCTATATCTAGATGGGCAGATAGAGAGGGAGAGGGAGAGGGAGAGGGAGAGGGAGAGGGAGAGGGAGAGGGAGAGGGAGAGGGAGAGGGAGAGGGAGAGGGAGAGGGAGAGGGAGAGGGAGAGGGAGAGGGAGAGGGAGAGGGAGAGGGAGAGGGAGAGGGAGAGGGAGAGGGAGAGGGAGAGGGAGAGGGAGAGGGAGAGGGACTGGGCCTAGCTTGAGCATTTGTGGCATACCTCCTCCAACAAGATCATACTTCCTCCTCATACAAGGCCACACCACCTAATAGTGCCACTCACTATGAGCCTATTGGGGCCATTTTCATTCAAACTACCTCAGTTTCATACCATCTGGTAGGTTCTTTCTGGTATTATTATTATTGTTGTTGTTAATTATTTTGTTGACTCTTTTCTCTCAAAAGAAGGTAAGTTCCATGAAGGTGGGGAATCTTTTTATTTATTTCTGTCATCAGCTCCCAGATTACTGATCCAGAGCAACAAGTGGCAAAGCCCAGGCAATTAGCATCAGTCCTCACCCTGCAGAAAGTATGAGGGTTGAAGGTCTGCCGGGGCAACTCTAGATAATTGTGAGTGAGCGTGGAAAGAAGCCCGGTTCATCTGCACTGGGTGTGGATGGAAGCTTTTGGAGCTTTGGCCTGAAAATTTGATCTGAGCTCTTATTCTGTGAACTCTGGAAAAGGTAGAAGGAGCTGAGTTAAGACTAGGCAGCAGAATTGACAATCAGTGGAAATAGTAGAAACATGTTTTATCTTTGGGGAATCTCTCTCTTTGGAAATATAAGATGAGGACCTAGTACAGAGGCTTTTAGTCACTGTATTGAAGGGAAATTGTGGTTAGCAGATTGCTGGTGCAATATAGTAAGTGCTGAGGGACTTAGGAAAAGGATCTTCTGTGGCCTCCCTGTCCTTGGCATATCAAGTTGTCTGATGGTCACTTCCTACAGTGACCATTACAATCACTTATGGAGGAGGGGAGTACCAATGGGCTTGACCATGAGTGATAGCCAAATAAAGGGTCCCAACCTCTGGGACCCCATGGCAAAGAAGAACATTGAAATACAAATAGCGTACCAAAGACTGAGGGGCCGCAGAAGGTCTCTTTCCCACGTCTCTCAGCATTTACCAGCTGGAAACTATATTACCAGCTTTCCCCCTAAACCCTGTCTTTTCACAGGAATTGAAGTTGCCAGAAGGGCTTTGTCCTGCCCATTGTAATACTGCCAGCACATAGTAAGTGCTCCAGTGTCAGCTCAGTGAATACATGTGTCCCAAGAAAGCACTTAAAAACATGGATATCCAGGCCGGGAAAAAGGAGGCAAAGCCATCTTCCAGGAAGAAGAGGCACTGATCAGGAGCATACTATGGCAAAGGCTAAACCTCCTTCAACATTTTTTCCTTTCAGGACTTCCTCTCAATCCAATCAAGCCATACCTGTTTTATGAATAAAGAAACAAATCTCAGTGAAGGGGTGTGGTTTGATAAAGCCCATTCCATTTGCAAACAGAAGGCTTGTGCTCACATCTTCTAAGGGAAAAGAAGATGTCTGTGCCATCTCCACATACTATTATGCTTCTTGCCAGTGCACGAAAGGACTCCCCATGCTCAAGGTGACCTATTAGCCCTCCCCTTTCTAAGGGGCAGGGAAGCCATTCTAGAAAGACAGAATGACAGTTACATCATTACCTCAGCCACCAGGGCAGCAGCATTCCTAGAGTAATGAGGTTTTAAGGTGCTTATGGTAGCTGGGTACCTTTCATTCATTCTTCACAGCCAATCGGCGATTTGGCTTCCATTACCATTCCCAACTTATGTAAAAAAGAAACTGAAAAGAATGTTGCATAACTTTCTTAGGTCACACTGACAAAAATGAAAATACCAGGCTTCAGTCCCACTCTCCCTGATCTCACAGCCTTAACTGTACAGTCGTCTGCCTCAACAGACCACGCCCACACCTGATCCAACTCTGGGAGATGATAGTAACTCCATAGTTTAGCATTCTTCATCGTCTACTAGGAGTGTCCAACTCATGGTCCATGAGCCACACATAGCTGAAGATAGTTATGAATATAGTCTAATACAATTGTAAACTTACTTAAAATACCGTTTTGTTTTGTTTTTCTAATTTTCTTTTGAAACTGTTCTACCATTCTCAAATATGAGCTTTGCATGGAATAACATCATGATGTGATTTCAAAAAGTAAAAAATGCATGTTAGATACCCTTGAGGGCTAAGGGAGAAAGGACTAAAGTTTCTATCTTCAATGAGTCACTTACCCAGAAAGGAAGGTGATGAGAACTAAAATATCAGTTTCAGTAGATGTTTGCTAAGGTGAGCACATCTGATCAGTTTTGAGACTGTGGGAAGAATGCTATTTCAAGAAAAGGCCACGGGGTATCTGCTGTATCCCAGCATGGCAACAGGTTATAGGATAAAGACAGGGCAAATCAAAAGATAATTGGGGCCTGGAACCTGGAAAAATTGGAGTACTATATTAAACTTTTACACTCACCATTTATTAGGCTGATCGATCATAGGTTGGTGAAGAAGGAGGCAACGAAGTCCGATAACACTTTTAGAATGGTAATGAAATACTCGTATGGACATGCTAGAGAAGGAAAGGAGGACAGGTGGATCACTTGGCACTTGTTGTATAATCAATCACCACATAACTCAGGCCTAAAACAAAAGCCAGTTTGTTACTGCCCATAAATCTGTAAATCTGTGGGTGGCTCTGCAGCCAAACAGTGTTTTGCTCACCCATAGGTTTGACCTCTCCACTGAGACAGTGGGAATGAGTGGGTCATATGTCTCTTATTATTGGATTTTTTTTTCCCCACTCAGAGCTACCAAGGTCAGCAAGACAGAACTAGTTCTGGTACAGAGGTGTTTCTTAACTTTCTCCTTCATGTTTTCTAGTATCTCACTGGCCAAACCCAGTTTCCACAGGCAGAGCAACAGACAGACCTATCTCCAGCTGGCGAGAACAGCAGTCATAGCCATATACCAAAGTGGATGCATTGGGATGAATTTGGTGCTTGTACCTAAGAGGTAGTTTTTATAAGGAGCTCACCAAAAAAAAAAAAAAAAAAAAAAAGTTGTTGCTTAAATTAAGGACAGCATAATAAATGGAAAGATGATCGAGATATATTTGAGGCATGTTCCGAAGATTGTTGGGAGGGAGAGGAAAGAAATCTGGATACTTCATGGGTTTTTGGCCAGACTTACTAGGCAGATGTTTCCTTGTACCCGTGAAAGGAACTGATAGGAGAAGCAGGTTGGAGTGGTAAACACATTCCAGTTTAGACTAATTCTTCTGGGCTCCAGTGATTTTGCTACTTTTATCACTTGGAGAAATGGTCTTTTTCTCATCCTGCTCTCCACTCTGACTTGATGGGCCTAGTGGACAGGGTGATTTCTAGTGTAATTCTGCTTTCTCGGCCATGGTGGTGGTCCAGTGTAAAGAGCTACTCCAAAATGGACTAGTGAGAATGTCCGTCCCTATGCAGCCTGTCAGCCTGGCCCACCACTAACAGCTTTGCGGGTCATGTTTCTGGGTCAACCTATATGGCAGAGTGTCCTATACTTCTGTAGAATTCTAGATACCCAGAATGCAGTACCTTTTTAAAATTCCACAGAGGTATGACTGGTCTAAGTACGGTCTTAGATGCCATGTTCAGTATGCTAGCCTCTCATAACACTATTAAAGCATATCAGGAAGAGAATTTTCACAGTTTAGAAACTATAGTTTAAGACTGTAGAGTCTTAAAAAAAACCTCTATAGGTGGGAGTCTGTAGATTTCTACATTCAGGTCTTAGCGAGGAAAAGGGTGCATCGATAAACAGGGAGAGTAGATGATGGAGTCCCCAGAATAAAAGCTTCTCTTTCAACCACCTATTCTTTTCTTGGGGCTTGAAAGTTACATATCTCTTTTAATATTGAGACACTCTTATATGCTTCTGAATTAAATTCCCCTTTGGAGCTTAGCAAGTTCAAGTTGTGAACAGTCCAGTCTTTAACTATAAAAGAAAAACGTTTCGGTGCCCATGTTTGGAAAGAAGGGAAAGGCATTAAAGGTAGAGCCAAAAGTGGATTAAAAGAGCTCGGTCATCAGTTGGACAAGTCCTATGGGCGAGGCATCCCAGCAGAAGGCCCAGGCCTCAGACATTGGAAGGGATGATGGTGCCTTTGGTTGACAATCAATAACTCTTTGAGATAGAAGAAGGGGAAATAAATTCCCCAGTATTTAAGCATCTATTGAACATTATTCACTGGACACCACAGACTGAGCAGTAGGTCAGAGGATGCAAATATGGATGGCATCTAGGCATTGCTGACTGATATACTCAGAAGTGAGCTCCCACTCGGGGCTAGGAACTACATACAGCGCTGAGCAAACATCCAGGTAGTGGGGTCCAGTGAACAACTGGAAGGAAGTCCACACTCACACTTCAGTTGATAGAGCCGGTTCATCCACATTGTTTTGGGAGAAAGTACTTGAAGTCTCTTTCCACAATTATTGTCCTTCATAGATGGGCCTAAGAACACCGTGATTCTTTGGCTTGTGTTGCTGAGAGACAGACAGGTAAGAACATAGTTCTCGGAGTTCATGGAGCTTATCCTAGCTTTCTGCCTATATAATCAGGTAACTGGCATATGACCTTGACCTTGAAAGAGTTATTTAGCTCACATAGTCTTCATTCTTTTGCTACACATTAAAGACACCGATGCTCACCCCCATGCTAAGGATGGATTAAAAAAAAAAACAGTGTGTATAAGAGAGCACTCACAGGGCCCCAGAAAGCTGCTTGACACCCAGGTGCCCAACACTGAACTGGAAGAGCACTACCAATTGAGTCCTATGATAGAGGTGTCCTAGCAAAAAGAGTTCTTTGAGGTTGTCAGAATCTGTCCCCTGCACTTCCAGCATCCTGAATGGCAGCAAAGGGCTTCACTTACTCTGATGTTCTTGGCAGCTTCTACTCTGCACCTCACAGCCAGAGGCTTACAGTATTATTTGTGGTGTGAGTTACAAGCAAGGGCAAAACCCCTAGAAATCAGGGAGGAGGGAGAAAACATTGTAAAAGTTGAGAAAATTTTGTTGCCTTCTTAAGTGATGGCAATTTGCTGAACACCTGAACTCTGCTGGATGTTTGAGGTCTGACTATGGCTTTGTGCTCCAGGGCTCATGGCCCAGGGTCACATGGAGGGGACTTTTCTTACATTAAGGAAAAAAAAATCACTTTTCACGATACTAATGAGTGACTTTGCTGCATCAATGGTAACATTGTTAGAGGTTTGGAGAGAAAGTTTTGGGGTTTGGGGTGGTTTTTTTCTGAGGATTGCTACATAAAGCATCTCACAGTCATTAAACAGATTCCAGGGCCAGCAAACTGAACACTTTAGGGCCTTTAAGAGCTTAGCATCCAACCATCTCCTCCTTGATGTTAAAACACAAAGATGAGAGAAATTACAAAGCATGGCCAACACAATACAATATGTCCTGATAGGATAAAAGCCAGACTTAGACCACAGGCCTCTGGACTATGAAGAACTCTCCAGCAGCCTTTAAGGTAACTCAGAGCTGACATTTCACCTCAAAAAAGAAAAAAAAAAAAAACTATGACTGGACTCCCCTGTGTTGACACTTTTGCGGCAGTAACTTTGAAAGCTGCCTTTTATAGCCCTGGCTTGAGAAGGGCAAACACTGTTATCGGTAAAACAACACAGGTGGCTCACAGAACTGGAGCCAGGTAGAGCCAAGCAGGAAGCAAGACCCTTCGCACAGACAGACATGACTCAGTCACCTGTCTGCAATCAAAAGGGTGCCAAGCCTCAGAGAGCAGCACTAGAGGCTATCGTACTGGTGACAGCCTTGACTCTGGGGCCAGGCAAAATGGGTTTCATTCCAGTGCCTACTCATCTGCCTTGACAAGCTCCCCAACAAAGCTTCAAGTCCTCATCTATACACCAGTGATAATGACAGGTCCATTGCAGGAGTTACATCTCAGAAGCTCAGTTGCCGCCATGCAGTTTGGGGGCTATCACCAAAAGTCAATACTGGGAAGTAGGGTCCGGGTATTAGGATACTGTTGTTAATTCTGGATCTCATCCAGCACTTCCTCCCTCCTCCCTGATCTTCTTAAGTGAAGGATTTGGCCTCAAGGTCTGCAGCTTCAGGATTCTCCTAGCAGAATCCCAGGGCAGAGCATGTGAGAGATCAGAGGCAACAGGAAGGATAATAGCTTATGTTAATGCTGGTATTCGGAGTTTGAAAGCTTTGGGTCACATGGTCACACACCTACTCAGACATTCATTTCTCATTGGACTGATGAGTCTCAGTTTTCCTTTCTCTGCTCTCTGCCTTCAGGTACACGAAGAGACAGAGAGACTGGAATCACTGTTGTCTGCCTGAAACTTCTATACATAGGGAGCCAGTTCTTCCCTTATTTTCCCCTTTTCTTCATTAACAGTGGAATTAGTGGCAGGCAGGCAGCTCTTTTTGAATCTATGTAAAAAGATGTTGTACTTTGAAGAAACATCCCCCAGAAATCTGGAGATTAGAAAACGGGGTATCCCAGAGACACTCTGGAAGAATATGGAAGGAAAATAGTCTCTTAAGACCTACCGTCCTCTAGACATTGCGACCCTCACGGTGTGTGAATGGGCATGGAGGAGGGTGACAGTTCTCAGTCGGTTGAGCACTCTCAGTACAATGTGTATGTTCTTGGCTTTTTGCATTTGTTAACCGTGCTTTAAAGATGAGGAAACAAAAGCACTGTGAAATGAGACAAGTCTCCAAGACCACCTGAACTTCAACTAGGTACAAATGACAGCAGTCAGTGTCAGGGCCGTATCTGTCCTGCCTCCTCATGGCAGGTGGTGGTGGTGGAGGCTCATGGGGGCATACCCACACCGTTCAGACAAGGAAAACAAGGCTCTGGCAGATTAGGTTCCCTACATAGGGTCACTCGGAGGGAACTGCCTGTCACTGACTGGTTTCCTTTCTCTTTTTTCAAAAGTACTTCTTGGGACTGGAGGTGTAGCTCCATTCGTAGAGGGTTTGTCTCGTATGAATAAAGCCTTGTGTTTCGTTCACAGCATCATATAAACCAAGGCATGATGGTGCATGCCTGTGATCCCAAGCACTCAGCAGAGAGAGCCAGGAGAAGCCAAACTTTAGGGTCATCCTTGGCTACTTCCTGAGTTGAAGACCAGTCTGGACTACTTGATGTTTTGTCCTTGGCTATCATTTTTGACTTAGGCATAAATGACTGAACTGATGACTAAATCTTTTCCCCATTTATTGTCTTACTTCAGCTCTATTTCCGCCCTTAGGATTAGAGATATCTGCTGGGTTGCTCATAAAGAGACCTCAGAGACCTCCAAGACTCATCCTGCCAATTTCCTCAGCTCTGTTCCACTTCAGGAAAAGGAAATCCAGGTCCTGCACAGAGCAAGCACACTGTCAGTTTAGTTATTTAACATCTGTGTGCCTAATGGCACAACTGAAGCTCATGCTGGTTCCACGGGCAACTATTGTTAGGTTGCTATCTACTGATATGCTAATGTCCAATTTCCCAGCTCAGGAATGAGGGAGGGGCTATGGGCTAGTTCTGCTTTTTTAAGATTATTTCAGTCAATCCAGAAGTTTATCCAGATAAGCAGAACTGGAGCATGGTCCTGCTTACAAAGCAGAAGAACCTGAATTCTTCTCAATTCTCCTCAAGTGAGGAGGGCCTAGGCCCCATTCGTCCCTCTGTCTCTAATATGCTGACCCAAAACAGGTCTCTGCGCAACATCAGTTGAATGAACTAATAGAAGACTTTGTTATCTGCATCCATCCCTCAAGATCCCAGAAGGAAGCAAGAAGCATGTGGTCAGAGTTCAGTCCAGTTCAATTCTCTGGCAATATGTGACCAAGTCGGGTGTTTTCATACATGTTGCAATGACCTTTCTGCTACACTCTGTAACACAGGCTGTTCTGGCTCAGGTGGGTGACAGTGCACTTCTGTGATTGCCTCGCCCTTTCCCATGGGCCATTGAGCCAATCCATTATGAGTTTCCCACACTGAGTCACAGCTGAGATGAACTTCAGACCTGGGGAGAGAGAGGAGAGATGTCCTGTTGGGTAGGTGTGCCCAGGGATCCTTTAGGTCAGCAAAAATGTGCCAGGGAAATCCCTTGGGGGTTTGGGGAGGTGGACTGGGGCAAGTATCAGTGAGTCACAATGGATCCTCCCTCTTCTCACACAAGAATCTCCAAGACCAAAGAGTGTCCAGATCCAGGCATTGTACATCTAGCACATTGAACACCTAAAATAGAAGTGCCCCATCTCCATGTCCAGTGTCAACACCTTAATTGTGGTTTTCGATCATCTTTTTTCTTGACTGGCTTTCTAGCCTTTCCTCTTTGAACCTTCTTTGTAAGAGTGCTGAGTAGAGATGGCAATGTGGCTCAGTGGTTAAGAACCCTTTCTGTACCCACATTTGTCAGCTTATAACTGCCTGTAACTCCTGTTCCAGGGAATCTGATGCCATTTTCTGAATTCTATAAGTACTACACATAAGTAGCGCATATACAGACAAGCAGGCACACAGACATACATATTCATTAATTAATTTTTAAAAAGAATGTTGAGTAGCTGACAGCCATATCTGCTCTTTTAACAATTCCTCTCAGGGGAAACTAACCAAAATCCTGAGAAAATGATATGAGTTAAATACCTTCTACTGAATCCCAACCCTTAAAGGATTTATTCCACCTTCCAAAGTTATCATACTAAGGACGAAGTATGAAACACTTGATTTCAGAGACAAAGCCACATTCAAATCATAACCAGGGAAAGTGGTCCACAGTCTCTGACAGAAAGCTCATCATAATCATGAAGTTTAGTTTTCCCACTCATACAAAAACCCAGCAGGAAATGATCCGAGATTGAAACAGCCATCAATGGTGGCAGAGCCCAGGTTCCTTTTGATGTGTTGCTCTGCAGTCTTCAACATGTTTTCAACACCTTGGTCCTTCAGAAGTAAGGAGGGTGAACAGAAAGAAAAGCAAGGAAGAAGACTTCTCAGGGGGATGGTGAGATGGATCAACAGTGAAAGAGTAGGCACTGCTCTTGCAGAAGACCCAAGTTCAGTTCCCTACACACGCACCAGGCTGCTCACTTCTATCAGACCTTTAACTCAAACGCTAGGGAATCCAATGCTTTCTTCTGGCCTCTATGGGCACCTCCACTCAAGAGTATACACACACACACACACACACACACACACATACACACATATACATACACACACACACACATACACACACACACACATACACACACACATATACACACACACACACACACACACACACATACACACACACACACACACACACACACACACACACAATTTAAAATAGAACACTGATCCAAATGTATACAGTTAATACTTCAGTTCACGAAGATAAAACTCTGACCAAAAGCAACTTAGTGAGAAGAAGCTTTCTTTGGCTCACACTTACTGTGACTGTGTGAGATCACAGTCCATCTCTGAGGAAAGTCGGAGCAGGAGCTCAAGCAGAAACCATGGAGGGACACTGCTTACCTGTTTGCAGTCCCTCTGGCTTATATAATCCGGGATAACCTGCACAGGGAATGGCACTGGCCACAATGGTCTGATTCCTCCTATATCTATTAGCAATCAAGAAATACCTCCCAAGGACCAGTCTGATGGAGACAATGCCATATTCCAATTTCCCTCCTCCCAGGTGACTCTAGTTTGTGGCAAGTTGACAATACAAACTAACCAGTGTAGACCACTTCTGCTTATGTCCCATGGACAAGAACTTGGTTATAGCAACATCCAGTTTCTACTGAAGCCAGGCATTGCAGCTGATTTCCCACACCAACTGCCAGTGGGAAATCAGGGATGTTGCTGTTAAAGAGACCATAGACTTCAGTGCTCACTTTCAGAATACGGATTCGTGATTGGCCAAGTCTTTCAACATACTCTTGGACCTGATATGGAGAATATCAATAGATGTTGAGGCAAACAAGTAACTAGCTATTCATTAAAGAACCAACTTTTAAAACCAGATCACCAAAGGCCTTGTCTCAGGAAAGGTCCATCTTGGACCTGTTAGTGTTCGGTAAAGTCTGCACCACTGTCATCCAATTCTGTAATAGCTAGCTGGTGCAAAAACTAACTAACATTGATCTCACCAGGATGCAGAGTCATTTGCATGTCAGCTTAAGAAATGCAAAAATCCAATAATTTTGATATTTGATTAAATCCAACATACCCCAAACTGTATCAATGTGTAATCAATTGAACTTACCAATCAGATATTAGCATTCTACTTTGTATACTAAGACTTTGAAACTCAGTGTGCATTTTGTCTTAATTCAGGCCAGTCACATTTTATATGTTCAGTGGTTGCAAGTAGTTACTAATTTAGATGGTTTGGGTAGGGTCTAAATTTTGTTCTCTTTTCTTTTGTTTGAGATAGGTCTCACTACTAGCCTATTGCTGTGTGTATAGCCCAGGCTGGCCACAAACTCTGGATCCTACTGCTTTTTCTCAGCGCCAACACCACCTTACTAAGCTAACTGGCAACTGATTTAAGTGCCTGCAATGGGTACCTCCCCTAGCTACTCATATTTCGAAAGGAAGTTCATCTCTGCTGTGGCAAGTGTCTGTTTACTTAGCTTTTCCAAACAGTTTCTTGAGAGGTAGAGTGTGTGGTACCTCCAGAGCTTAACATAGTCCTTTGTATAGAGCAGACATTCAATACACACTTGTCAGACAAATGTTGTTTATTTTTCTCTCCCCAGCGCTTAGTCCAGTGCCTGACCCTCAGTAGACATTTAATAAACTCTTGCTAAATGAATGAAGTAATGACCCAGGGCTTTAATGGTAAGTGAATTTGCAATTTGACAGCAGGTGAAAGGTGGGCAGTTTATTGCAAAGGAGACAATGGAACCTTTCTAACTGTCCAGGTAACACCTGCCATGAAGTCAAATTTCCTTCACTGCCTGCTCACTCCCTGGCAGAGCTGGTGCCAGATGGAAGCTCTGGGCACTCGCATTGCAGTAAAATCACATAAAGCCCATCAGCCGCGCGATAAGTAAGCATATCAAGTTCCCACGGACAAATAAAATCAGCTCCCAGTGAAAGCCGAGTTCTGCCATTCCACTGTATTCCTTTTCTCACAAACGACTGAGTCTTGTGCTGACTCTGTGTAGTACAACGCAAAAGACTGTGACGAGTTCCAGCCTCTATCACATTAAACTCGAAGGAACTTTGAAAAGTGCCCATACTGATCCTAGCCTTGAGACAACTCAGCCACGGCACCATCCTCTTTGCTAGTTGCTAACCTGAAGCATCTGTGTCTTCCACCAGTACCCATCTTCTCACCTACAGGATGACAGTGCTAGCATGGACTTCCCTAGCCAGGACATTGCAGGATGCTGCGAGCAGAGCCTCCTGAGTGCTGCTTCTGGTGAGGAGCGGTATACACCGCTCACAGCACCCTGGCTCTGCTCTCCTGAATGGTATCCGCACAGTGAGACTAAGCCTCCTTTTCGTCTAGACAACTAGCCATAGGCCCAATGAGTTTTTAGAGCTGTGTGGAGCTTCCCACCCACCCCTCCTTATGGATGACTGAAACACAAACACTATTTAAAGAGATCTGAGCCTAGTCATCTCTTTGGAGCCTGGTGGCAGGCCAGAAGGCTAATCACAAAGGCTGCATTCAACTGCAACAACAGCAGCCTGATGGGCAGGGGCCTGCTCCCAAACATTCTTGACTGGGCTTCTGGGGGAAAGGTGTTGCTGGCCTCCAAATATTTGTTGCTCTGTTTCTATAGCAACCACAGTGGCCATGACAAAACCTAGAAACTTCACATCAAAACGGGAGGTGCTAAGTAAAGATGGACAGGGTGAAGGATTTCTCCTGGCCTTGTCACACTGCGCAGGCTCAAGGCTTTTCCAGGGTCCTTTCAAGGTATTAAAGAGAACTCATTTGGCTGCATGAAGCCTACTGTTGTTTTGACAATGAAGAGACTGCATGCACTGCCCCCCACTGCTTTTTGGAGGCTGCTTACTGCCTCCTGAGCTTAGTCAGCCAAGTGTACTGACCTTGGTCCAGGATGGTACCAGTAACAGCACCTCCTCTCTCCATAATGTTGGGAAAGTCACTTGCTCTCACTGAGCTCTTTCTGCAACAACAACAACAACATTCAATTAGAACCAAATCAGTAAACCCGATGCCTACTCTGGCCCTATATGCTGAGTTTATAAAGCAGAAATAGCCTGGGTATTGTCATCAGGGTGCCATGTAGCCTCCCAGGCAGAGCCAGTAAATATGAGGTTGGATTGCACCATATGCCATGCCTGGCACCCAGTGGGATTTGTTACACCATAAAAATTTATTTCCCCCCTTCTCCAAATCGTGCTATGCCAAAGAAAGCCCTAAAAGGTGTAAAGAGCCCATGTACTTTAACAACATTTTTCTGGTAACAGATTAGTTTGCCTGTCTGGACATAACTCAGAGGGAATGGCTTCCATGGGTTTTGTCCATCGTAGTTTCACTACAGACTGCTTCCACAGTCCCTGCATCCCTTGGCTTTCTTCACTATCTGCTGGGTTTGGGATGACAAACATGACCATTCCCAGTGCCTGAGGACATTGAGGTTCATAGTGAAGGAACTGGCCTCAGTCACAGGGAATGGCAAGCCAAGCAGAGATTCAAACACATTTTCCAACTTACTGTTTCAGCAAATATTTCTTTGGGCATCTGGTAAGTGCCAATATTGTTCTAGACACTTGGGTAAATAAAAAGTCAATGTTATAAAGCTTAAGCTGTAAGGGCAAGAAGTAGATTATAGGCACATAAATACATACTGTGTTACAAACACAATAATCCCTGTGGGGGCAAGTTGTAGTGGAGAAACAGTGATGCCAAATACTGCCTTATTTCTAGTCATCTGGAAAATCTTTGCCTAGGATGTGACAGAAATGAGGAGCTAGTAACATGGATGCCTAGCTGACTGGAGAAGGTGCTGGGTGTTGGCTTATAGAAGAACAGCCAGAACCTCAGCACGTTTGGAGCAGAGAGGGATAGAGAACAAAGGGGGGGGGAAACAAAACAAAACAACAACAAAACAAAAGACCAGCCTAGCTCATGAGAACCTCATAGAAAAGAAATGAACACTGGATTTACAATTGATATGGAAACCAACCAGCCCTCACGGGAGCAGGTTTCAGGGCAGCAGAGAGGGGAGTGGGAGAGCGGGTTCTTGTGAATAGAGGCAGCTCTCAGAGGGAGGTAGTCTGGGGTGATGTGTGACTCAGATTTTTCTCAGGAAAAGGAATTGGGACCTGGGTGGAGGGCAGAGATGAGGATAAGAGGAGCCAATGACAGGGGCTGAGATCAGAGCAGAATTGCCATATCTAGAGGAAATAGGAGGCAAATATATTACATTGAAAACGTGTGTTGAAGAGTCCATGGAGAAGAGAGTGACAGGTTTAAGATACTGGTCATTCTTCAGCCATGTGCTGCTAAAAGCTTCACTTGGCTTGAGATCGCCAGGTAAGAAAGTGGACCGAGTAAAGAGCAGGAGACCACGCTGACTCCAGTGGATGGAGGGAACAAGAGGAGGGAAACCAGCAAGATGACCAGCCATGAAGGAGGGGATTGGTAAGCTAGGAAGACACTCTAGAAAGTCCTGTTCAGCAGCCAAGCAAAGGGGGCATGAGCCAGGTTGCACAGGCAGTGATAGTTTAGGGTGGGCACTGAGAACTGTTCACCTTCATTGATGGCAATGCGTTGTTCCTCGATTCCCTTACTGTCCCTGACAATGTCTGTCTCAGTGACCTAGTGAGGAGGAGAGAAAGAGAGAGAGAGAGAGAGAGAGAGAGAGAGAGAGAGAGAGAGAGAGAGAGAGAGAGAGGAGAATGCAGAAGTCTTTGGAAAGAAGCAAAGAGAAGGTGAGAAGATGGTGGTCCAAAGTCAGATTTATTTTTAAGATGACTGATTTTGGAGCATGACTCTGGACTAGCAGGCATGTTCTCTTATAGAGGGGTAAATTAGTGGGCTGGGGGGCAGGGGGCGGGGGGAAGAGAGATAGGCCAAGGGAAAAGAGCCTGGCATACATTAAAAAGCAAAAGCCAGGTCCTTGTACATATGAGAAAGAGGTATGGGTATAATTGATTGCAAATTTCTGTTGTAACTTCTTCTTCTAATAAACCATGTATCTGGGGGGCAATTTTATACTGTGCCAAGTCCAACCATTTCTCTCTCTTGCCTAGAATAAGCTCACTAGGAGGTAGCAGAAATAGCACCCAATGGACCTTAGAGACTTTATATGAATGTCACTTGTCATTCCTCCTATTGCTGGGTTCCCTTCTCCAGCACACACTCCTCTAATTGCAGCTTATTTGTGTGGTGAGTTCCCACAGCTCATAGGCACTCCCTACAGATAGAGAATGTGTTTCATCCCTTTTTGAAGTTGGTGCTTAGCAAATGTGCCATCTCAAACACTTGGGAAAGGAAGAAGAATTCAAAAGAGAGAAGGCAGCAACTGTATCCCCTTACTCTACAGAGTCTCTTTTCATATGAGGAAAGAACCTGACATTGTTTTGTAAAAACATCTTTCAGCTAGTTGATCAATAAGCAAATTCTTTCTTTTCTTTTCAATGTGTGAAAGACAAGGGGAAATTCAGGCAAGAGACAGGGCGGATTTAGTACTCAGCATGCACTAGGCACCTTGCCAAGACAGTTAACCAGCGAGATGGGGGAGCCTCACTCCTCACACCGAGAGACCACCACCAGCTTTGAATGACTGCGTCACACAATGAATAGGAAGCCCACACAGGAGAGAGCTTATTCCATCACTGGAGATAACTCAGCAGAACCTGGGTATCTGGAAGAAAGAACTGCAGCAGCTAATGACCATAGGATTCTGTCACTTTGTGAGTCCATCTAATCCAGGGATTAAATTAATCCAAGTCATATCATCCCAAGGATGGATGATGGATACCCTGCAGGTTTTTTGTCTCCATCATCAAATGTAAGCACATACTACGTGTTACATTAGAAGAAAGGATAGCATGGCATTTCAACATGCAGATGCCAAGGACATGCTAAGGACAAAATGTGGCTATGTTACTACAAATTTATTCTGTGTGACTCAGTTTCCCTATCTGGAAGAATAACAGCAAGATGCTATAAATGAGCCTAAAAATTCCTTAAAGTGTTTAAAATAGTATCTGGCACATAGTGTATGCTCAGCAAATGTTAGCTGTGCCACTGTAGGACCCATGGGTATCTGTTTTGGATCATTCCTGCACAAGAAAGCAAAGTCAACCCCACCTAGCGGGATCAGGTTCAGCAGACAGAAGCCCCTGGGGAACAAGTTCTTTTGATGTGAGCACCTACAGCCCTAGCCAACTGGCCTCCTTCTGCTTCACAAGCATGCCATCAACCCTGTCTGGTCAAATGTGCAAAAAAAAATGTTTATGGCTACCTCATTTGTTTTCCTTTCTGTTACTACTTCTTCCAAAGGCCAGGGACGGCTGAAATTAAACTAAGACAGGGGCCAGGGGAGCAGACAGGGCCTGGGCCAGGGCCAGGAGTAATGAAGTGGAAAATGTTCACACCGCAGGCAGCGTTACAATGCACCTGTACAAACAGAATGAGGCCTATCCACCCCTCCCTACCAAGACCTAACTGCCTCTTAGAGGTCTTTTTACAGTTTCACTCTCTCTTGCCTGATCAATATTAGATCCATGAAGATAAGAGACAAATACATCCAGAATAAAGCCGGATAGGGTGGGAGAAACTAAACAAAGAGGCACTCTTAGCCTCAAAGCTTCTGGCACATTCCCAGCATTCTCACCAAACCTGGCTGCCTACAACGGGAGAAGTACCTCACAGATAGTAATTCATGGCGTATACCTTTTCTCACTCCATCCAAGCAGTGTAGTTTTGCTTCATTTCACAGATAAAGGAGTCCAAGGAAACAGCCCGCAGGTGATCAAGCAATAATCAAAGGTCAGGTCCCACCACCCTGTCAGACAGTAAGGCTGTCAGGACTACATTGCTGGATGACTTTCCTCAAGCCGAGCCACTAGAGCAATGTTCCCAACCTTTTTAATGCTACAACCTTTTAATACAGTTCCTCATGATCCATAAAATTCTTTTTGTTGTTACTTCATAACTGTAATTTTGCTACTGTTAAATGCATCATAATGTAGATATCTGTGTTTTCCAATACTCTTGGGCAACCTTTGTGAAAGGGTTGTTTGACCCCCAAATGGATCATGACCCACAGGTTGAAAAACATTGCACCGGAATATGAAAAGGCTCAGCCCCTGGGCTCTGGACACTACTGTTCTAGGAGTCAGGAAGGAGTTCTGGAGAGAGACAAGCCACAGCATCCATAAAAATGGGACACTGAAGATTTGTGGTTTTGCTTCCCCTACAGTCAGGAATGGACCTTCTCACTACCATGATAAAACATGAAAGAAGAGAAATGTCATTTTAAGCAGTTTCATACAGTTTTCTAAGCAGTGAGAGTGTGTGGGGGAGTCCCTGGGTCTTGTAGAGGTTCAGTTTCTCCAAATGGGAATTCTGGGAGCTGTAAGTGGAGTGGTGTTTCTAACTCCCAATGGTCTGCTGCAGTTTACCTTTCTTGGTATCAGCTTGTAGTTGCTTCACTCTCATCTCCAACTGCTGTAATAACCAGAAACCTCTTTGCCACCATAAGGAAAAAGCAAAGGTCAGCAGTGTGCAGGAATTGCCGCTCATGCCCCTTGGGTAAATGGGTTGTTAGAAGACTCAAGAGAACAAATGGATGGGAAAATATATTCCCCAGAACTGACACATAGTAGGCCCTCAATAAGCACTAGCACACTTGACAAACAAAAGCTCTTTGCAAGCCAAATAATATGCTTCATTAAATTCTACAATCTATAGTAAAGTGACACCCACAGGAGATGGTCCCTGAATGCCTACTGACTCTGTTAAGCCTTGTGCCTCTTACTTTCATCTTTATGGTTCAGCCAACATCCAACACTAGACTCTGGCCTCTTTAAGTATCAAGTGTTACATGATGCACGTGTTCAGGGACCAATCTGATACAATCTGTAAGAGTGAGATCAATATTGCCTCATTCAACATTAAAAGATAACTCTATTTGCCATTCTTTGTTGTGACTTTTTTGTTGTTGCTATGCCTTTTTATAATTATTGTTTTAAATAAGAAAGAAGTCTAAGTTTTGCAATGTATAAGAATTAGAATTGTCATGTGTGTTAGTCTCTTTATCATCACTATGTGCAAACAAACAAACAAACAAAACCCTAAAATCCTAGTATCATCAAGTTAAAGGGGGAGGAGTTTATTTGAATGAATGATTTTATAGATTTCATTTCAAGCTCAGATGGGTTTACTGAATGTGTGGCAAAGGCACAGGAAGCAGAAAGAGTGATAAGTATGAGCTGGCCCTATCCCTTAGAGATCCACTTCCTCTAAACTGACCCTACCTTCCACAGCTCCACCATCTCCCAATTTTTAATCCATCACTGGACAAAATCCACTGATCAAGTTAGGGCCCTCACGGTGCCACCATCTCTGAAGTAAACCTTAAAGTAATGTTTGAGGTGTGCTTTACTAATCGCTCAACCTAATCAAGTGATCTCTTGTTTGTTTTTACTGTATTTGGTTTTCTGAGACAGGGTGTCCCTTAGCTTGACAAAGCTGTCCTCAAACTCCTGGAAATTGTCCTGTTCCAGGAAACCACCATGCTTCATTCTAACCAAGTTGAGAATCAAGATCAACCTTAATACCATCACTTCAGGAAGCGCTTAGTCCACTTTTCCCTATCAATAACATCTCCATGGTTGCTCATAGCACACTACTGTTCTCCTACCTGTACACTAGGTAGCATAGAGAACTCACTGTCACTGAAGAAGCAAAATAAACATTTTGAGTACATTGTAACTCCCAAAGTAACAGTGAAGGTACATTCTTAAGAGTCTTAAAAGTGTTTACATGATCTGTACTTCAGGGAATGGTCTCTCAATAAACCATATACCCTGATAACATCTAAACTGCCAAGTGGCCTTGTATCTTTAGGGTTAAAAAAGACCCATACACATAGTTCCATGGTTACTATTATGCCTGTAATGGAGCCTGTGCTAACCTTGTGATTTAATGGTTTCATGTGAAGACCTGTGTGTAAAATGAGCTCCGTACGTGTTTGTTTGTTGATCTCTCCAGTCAATGTGAAGAAACGGAGTGCTGAAAATGAGAATCCATCAACTTCTTAAGACAGGGAGGCAGGTCTTGATAATTTTGGTCTCTGTATTCTCATTATAATTTCCATATCTCCAGAGCCACTAGCTCCTATTTTTCAACTGAAATACAGAAGAAAGACTTTTCCCTCAGTCATGTTCTATGAAAGGCTAATCGGCCAACAGTTGTTCTGAATAATGAATAAATGAAAAGAAAAAAATTATTGATAATAGATTCTCCAGGATATAATTTCAGAGATACATATACATGTGCGTGCGTGTGTGTGTGTGTGTGTGTGTGTACATGTATGTATGTTATTTACTATTACAGCACATGATTCAGGAGGCTCTAGTACAAAAAGGTGCAGAAATGGCACACCCCATGTTAAAATCCCTGATGGTCTCATGAGAGATTTCCGTACAGTAGTATAAAGCATGAACTTAGAGCACTGCATGAAAAATGATTTTGGATGTATATGGTCTCTTTTATATATATTTCTTAAAGACCACCAAGCATGTTGCTCAATTTTTACACACTAAGATATGAATCAAATGTAGTCATTTCTTACGATGAGATTATCAGACAACCTTTCTGCTCCTGTCCACTTTAATCCAAATGAGCATCATACCTATCCATTTCTTGGAGCATTCCTTTGGCATACTGCTTTCCTGGAGTTTCGCAGATGAGTAGTTCTAAGGGGCACCATTATATAAGCATCACTGAACCGTTGCTCCCCACTTACTGATTTCCTCGGAGAAAGACACATTTGGATGGAGAAGGTGGGTGGATGGGTATTGTAGGCAATAAAATGGTGGTCCACAACAGTTTAAATTTAAAAAGACATGAAGTCCTTATAAACCCACCATTAACCAAGCCGGCAAGGGGGCTATAAAATGTGTATGGGTAAACATAAATGACCTTGAGGAGAAGAAACTGTGTTAGATTTTAAAACAGAATCCAGTGGTTTCTCCTTATAAAAAGACTGGCACGTGAAATGTCACATAAAGTTTAAGATAATAAAGATATAATTTAGAAGTCAGATGGGTACAAACAAAAAACACAAGTTAGTTAAGCAGTGCACAAAGCAGATTTAACATGGAGGAAGGGTAAGAATAATAATTTCATAATGAGAAAATGTGTAATTTACAAACGAGGATATAATTGTGAGAAGCTCATTAATGTTAAAATATGCAAAACTTTTAAAACAGTGAGAAAATGATCATTTCAATAGTCACCTTTTCTGTACTTAATTTTTAAGAAAACAAACCTAATAAAATGTCTAAAAATAAGATTTTAATGAGCTCTCTATGCTAAGAAAGAGTAACAAAAAGTAGAAAAGAAATATAGACTAAAAATAATTGAAGTTCAGAAACTGAATATACAGTAACTTTCTATACAATTTCAAAAGCTATTTTTGAAGTAAGAATACCATAAATATATGTTTAAAAAGCGATTTTTCAAAAAAAAAGATAATTATGGTCAGCTCGATTTTTTTGTGAAGTTTGTGAAAAGTCTAAATAAGACAGTAGTGAGTTTAACTTTACTCACATAGTAGGTTAACATACTACAAAGGATGGAATATTATGACAGTTGGGCTTATTCTTAGGAAGGCAGTGCTTCTAAATGTCATTTAAATCAATAAAGAGAAAAAAGATACAAAGATGACTTGAACACATAATAAAATTATGAAAATCTGTCCTGGGAAACTTTAGAGCACACCACATAACCATGGTTGGTGAAATAGTATAACCTCGGTATAAGAAACACAAGCAGAAGGATGGAATTCAACACAGCCAAGAAATGAGCCACATTTTGCATTTCAATAGAGTGATCAATAGCAATTAATCACAAATCAAAGGATGGGGAAAAGAAGAGTGAGGTTGGATCAGGAAAGAAGTAAAAGCCAGCTCTCTGTATGTATCTGACAGGCTGAGGAAGGAATCCTCTAAGTTTAAGCTTCAAAGGTAGAAGCAGAAAAAGGGGGCAGGTGTGAGAGAGGAAAATGTCTGTAAAAGAGCAAGCAGCAGCCCCCAAAGTGTGGGCGAGACCCTAATGAAGTTTGTAAGAGTTGTTACTTCTTCAAAACTATTTCAAGATGGCAGCAGCTAAGCCTGGCACAGACCCAGTGTGTGACTATGTGGCTTGAACATGCCTGAGAGCAAGTCCCCCCTACTAGGGAAGAACTACAGGGAGGACTGTCAGGATACATCCTATCTCTCGGGACACCTGCTCTGTACCAGGCTCTGAACTAGGTAACTCCATAGCTCCTGCCTTTAGGTGCTCATACCTTAGTGAGAAAGACTTCAAAGTATGCAAGCTCCACTATATCAGAAGATAAATAAAACAATAAAGCTAGCTATACAAACAAAAACAAAACAAATCAAAGCCACAATACTGAGTTCTAGCTTAACAGGTCTAAAGAGGCCTCAAGTGTCCTGAAGTTGATGTTGAGTATTTCGATTATGTAGCTGCATCGAACAGACATTTACAAAACAAGCAGAAGCCCCCTGGACTCTGAGGGGGGTTGGCTGGATAGAAGCTCTATGCCCAGTTTCACCAGTGGCAACTTTTTACCATGGAGAAAAACATAAACTAAAGTAAAGAAGGAATCAGGAGATGGAAACAGCCAGAGATCCAGGACTAAACCAAATCATTAAGTCTCATTTAGATTCAAGTCTACACTTCATCTCATTTCGATTCAAGGGCGGGGATGGGGGGCAAGAACCCCCTTGTCATATTCAAAGTCTAGACTAGCATGTTCCATGAACAAGAATGAAGAGCAAGAACAGGATGCATGTGGCTTACCTCCCATCCAGGGTCTGTCATTTCCCTCCATGAGAAAGATAAGACCTGTACCCACCAGCTGAAGAGCCAAGCCTCCTACTCTGGGGAACCATATCTTTATGATTGTTTATCTCTTTATCAAGCATGACTGGCACTATCTACTGTCTGCCTGTCACTCACAATAGCTAAGATGTCACCTGGGAAGTTCTAGCTCCACAACAGATGGCCATGAAATGCTTGGCTGCCTGAGAGCTCACTGTTGTAATGATTTTCCTTTGATAGAATGGGGTTCTGAAAATGACAGAAGAAGCCACAATAGCATTTATGGCCTTGTTAGAAGCCCGGTGGAGATGACTGCATGTGAGCTTTCATTATGGCTCTTAATTGCCCCATGTGGTACCTTGGGTGAGTCAGCCTCCATTTCCCACAATGGCTATAGGGCAAGAGGTCACTTACCTTACAGATGTCCTTATACAAATGACACCTGTGAATGCATTTTTTTTTAAATAAAATGCTACAGAAATGTTGCCTTTGATTGCTTTTAGGAGCAAATTCTATACTCAGGGACATTTTCTGTCATCGTAACTACAGCCCCAAATTCCCTCTTGCTTGCATGAAATCCATATTATTCTAGTAAAAAACAGCAGGCTGAATTTAAAAGTAAGTTATCCCAGCATACACAGACTGATAAGACCTCAGCTGGGATGAAACCTTCACTTTCCACCTCTCTCTCTCTCCCTCCCTCTCCCTCTCCCTCTCCCTCTCCCCCTCCCCCTCCCCCTCCCCCTCCCCCTCCCCCTCCCCCTCCCCCTCCCCCTCCCCCTCCCCCTCCCCCTCTCCCTCTCCCTCTCTCTCTCTCACACACACACACACACACACACACACACACACACACACACACACACACACAGGCAGGCATCCATGCATGCATGAGGGCACCCACAGCAAATCTCTAAATTGTATTTCACAGAGGAAATATCACAAGCTATGGGGAGTTCTCAGAGTCTCATGGTACAGACTGACCTCTTAGATGCTTCCCAGGAAAGTAGAATGTGTCAGGTAGCAAGAACTAAGATATTCCTAAAACACCATAATTTGAGACACAAAGCACTCAGTCCATTAGCTTGACACAGATGAAGTGTTAGAAAGATGTGGAAAATACAAGAGTACCTTTATCTGCAGAAAAGAGCCTGAACCATTTTCCTGAAAGAGTAACTTTGACCCAGGCTTTGCATTAGACCTAGGTGACCAGTTTGTTAAAGCTGAAAAGGCAGAAACTCTCAGTAGACACCACAGTGTCTATCTTGGTTAAATGGCAGCTTCTATCTCAACCAATCCTCCTGGGGAAAGCAGGACAAAGTCACCAACTGAGAAACATCTATTTCAACTGGGTTTGTCAAAGCTTTTGTTTTTTTTTTCCCCAGTATTCTTACCCCTTATGTCTCTAAAGGGTAATAATTTGTCCAGGAACAGGGTTTTTGTAGAACTCCCCATTTGTACCAAAAAGTGAAATGAGATCAGTTTGACCACCTAATTTTTATATTTTGTCATCACTGTTTTTAGACAAGGTCTCGCTGGATAGACCAAGCACCCTTTGGACTGATTATCCTCCTGCCTCAGCCTTTGAGGCTTGCAGGATGTGTTACCATACTTAGTTTGAATTACATTATTTCTTAGACTCTAAGATGCCATTAATTAGGATGTGTCTCTGATTTGATAATCTTTAGTTTGAAGGAGGAAGATTATATCATATACACATAATCAGAGCTATCAACATTGTTTGCCTTTGAATTTAAGGCTAAGTGATCTAAAATAGGACACCTACCTACCCCTACACAGTAAACAGTACAGTTGACAAGATAAGACTGTGTGGATAAAAAAAGAAAAGAAAAAGGTGCACCTTGGTGAAAGATTCCTTTAGTATCCACCACAGGACAGCCTGTGTTCTAGGTACACAGCAGTGCCAGGAACTATAGAAAGACCCAGGCCCATCTCTATACTTCTCTCTCTCTCTCTCTCTCTCTCTCTCTCTCTCTCTCTCTCTGTGTGTGTGTGTGTGTGTGTGTGTGTGTGTGTGTGTGTGTGTGTGTGTGTGTGTGCCTGGAGAGGTTCATAGTTCACAGGTAAGGACTGCTGTTTCCAAACCACATGGAACAAACCCCATCCTCAAAATTAAGTCC
This sequence comes from Mus caroli, assembly GCF_978045245.1. NCBI lineage: Eukaryota > Metazoa > Chordata > Mammalia > Rodentia > Muridae > Mus > Mus caroli. The sequence goes on from NW_028227261.1 coordinate 60,431,410, forward strand.
CAAGTTCTCATAGCATGAGTGACCTGCAGCAGCTTGTCAAGATAGCCATGGTAAAAGACCAGGTTCTAGTGCTTAAACTGATATTTTCTTATCAAGATCATACGCTTCAATGCTATGAGGATATCAAATTGCTATAACATTTCTCATCACTCACTGTATCTTTCTGCACTTAGCTCAGCAAGAAGTCAAGAAGGTCACACACTGACATTAAGACACGGACCAGATTTGGAGTATATCCAGTCTGCATGCTTCTAAACCCTTGATTTCTAGTAATTTCAGAGTGGATAGGAAAAGAAATTTATCAAAATGTTTTAGAAAGCTTTTCTAATAGGGGTCGTGCAAGCAGCCATCTTTTCAGTGCTTTCTATGAGAAAGGCACTGCTGCTGATTTGGAAGAACATTAACTAATTTTTTTTCCACTGGAGAGACAGATTGCTGTGGTACTGTGGAGACTGCTGTGGTACTGGACAGGCTGGACAGTACATCCGTAGTTCTTTTTGCACTTGGTCTTACTCCTGTATTGCTTACATTCACACAGATAGGTCATGTGTTGGAACACTATGAGCCCAGATTAAAGGAAAAGGCATTACTGCCATGAGAAAATGCAGGGGATCTAGAAGTTAGGCTGCCCTGGGTTACTACTCCAGTATCGATATGAATTGGAACAGTGTCCTCCTGCTCCTGAGCAAAGACCAAATTTCCATTCTCTAGGCACATAAGGGTCACTATAACTCATGGTGTTTTCTTTGGATGTGGGGTGGCTTGCTAGGTAATCAAAAGAGGCACTTCCGCCTGACCACGGCCTCTGAAATAGCAGCAGAGGGGAAAAGTTCTGATGTGACCAGCAGGGGACTAGACAGTCTCAAAGTCTCTCTAATGAAGACCAGCTGGGAGGCAGAAAGGATGCTTGACCTTGGAAAACAAAAAGAATTCAGAACAACAATAGAGCTGCCTTCATCTCAAAACAACCCTCATACACTGAGCATCAGCCTCTTCTGGGTGGTCCCATGGAGTTCTTGGCCACCAGAGTCTGCCAAAGAAAGAAGGGCCAGCTTGACAGAGATGAGCAGCCATGCTGCTTTGAGCCCATGTCCTCTTGCCAGGAAGTCTGTAGCCAGTGACTATTGTATGAGATCAAAGGCTGGGATGGGTGGTCTCTTGTCTTTTCAGAGTATCCTTTATAGTTCTAGAAATCCATCATGGAACTTTCTCTGTATGAGAAGACTCCTGTCTTACGTTCAGTTGGGCATGTATGGTGCAGCCTGGGAGATATCAGTCAGCAGTCAGAGCTGCTAAAAATGGCAGTTTGAGTATTGAGATCGGTCCACATATCCCTTTCATGTTTCTAGCCAAGGCTGGATTATTGGACATCTTCACAGATTGCCTCTTCCATGACCCTAGCAGGGATTATTCTAATTTGCAAAGATGGAGCACAGAGATGGGGCAAGGAAGAATGATCACATTGCCTACTTTAGCAAAGAACCAACACATGGCAAAGTGGACACTGGAGCCTCAAACCCATCCTGTGATTCCACATCTCAATCTCTTCCACTATTAGTATTCTTCTATCCTATTCTAAGTCCCAGGTGTCCTTAACCATCCCTGCCCCCAACACTTAAGATGCCTTAAGCAGAAGAAGTAACAAGGTATTTGATAATAGTTTGAGTAGTTAGTATCTTCTTTTTGCAGTTTCCATATTCCTCTTCTTTCTCCCTTCTTCCCTCCCTCCCTTCCCTCTTCTTTCCCTCCCACGTCCTTCCTTCCTGCTTCCCTCATGCTTCCTTCCACTCTCCTACACTCCCTCTATCCATCCCTCTCTCCCTTCCTTTCTTTCATCCTTCCTTCTTACTTCTATCCTTCCTGGCTTTCAAAACTTCCTCCTTCCACACAGTTTTCTTTTCTTCTTTAAGGTTTATTAAATAAAAAAATGATGTTCTCAATATTATAATAGCTGATAGGCCAAGGCAAATGATACTCCACCTTCAAGAGCTGCTTACCTACATAAATTAATAGCAAAGAGCAAGAAAATGAAGGAAGAATGGTCAAAGAACTTGAATAAAATTCTTCCAAATAAAGCATAAAAAATATCATGAAGCTTTATGAAAAGGTATTCAGCATCAGACAGACAGAAATTAAAATCAATATGAAAGATCACTTTATCCCATAGGGTTCCTTTTCTCAAAAAAAATGTTGGCAAAAGTATAAAGAAAGTGGACTCTTTGGCAACTGTTAGTGAGAATGAAGTACACAGCAGACACTGCAGAAAGCACTGTGAGAATTTAAAGTTACTGAGGCAAGAACTGCAGTGTACAATTATAGACATGAAGCTACTACCTCATAAAGACACTGCTTTCCCATGTTCACCTTGCAAAGACAGAGCATTCAGTGTTTACCTCAGAAAGTCACTACACTCCCAAGTTTACTTCTAAAGACACTAAACTCTTATGTATACCTCATAAAGATAATGCACTCCCATGTGTACCTCATGTTTACCTCTCAAAGACACTGTGCTCAATGTTTACCTCATAAAGATATTCCACTCCAATTTTTACCTCATAAAGACACTGTACTCCCAAGTTTACCTCATAAAGACACTGAACTCCCAGTGTTTACCTCATAAAGACACTGCATTCCAAAGTTTACCTCATTAAGACACTATACTCCCATACTCAAGAAGACACTGCATTTTCATATTTGCCAACACCCCTTAAAGATACCACATTCCTATATTCAATTAAAACAGATGTTTTTACCACCACTTCATGAAGATACACTCATGTTTTGACAATCTCAGAAAGACACTGCACTCTTGCACTCATTCCCAGCATACCCATGGGCCTGGGTTAAATTTAGTTGCCACTCTGAGATGTCTGCTTCTACTATGAATTTAGAAATCTCTGAACCTATGGACCTTACTATGACACAATTCCCGCCTATCTTCTAGATCTAGTTTTTGTATCAAGAGTTTTAGAGCCACCCTGTGCTTATGGGTCTTTCCTTGGCTTGGCTTGGGCCTTTTACTTGGGTTTACAACTTGTACCATGAGTCATGGAACTTCCAGAATGCCGGTGGGCTTTACCCTAGTCAGATCCAGTCCCCATTTTTGGTCACCAGCTTCTGATGCCTCTTCACTTATGGCCTTACTCAGTAACAGTTGTCCTTACTACCTGGGTCTCAGTTTCACAGAGTTCTTCCCAAAGGGGTGTGTAGTCCTAATCCTTCAAGGGTACAGGTTTTTGAAGGTCAGAGTCAACATGCCAGCTCATCACATTTATGAGGTAATATATAGGAACACACTGTATTTTAAGGTAGTGGTAAACAGGAAAGTGCAGTGTCTTTATGAGGTAAATATGGGAGCACAGTGTCAGGTCTTTGAGGTAAACATGGAGAGTAGCATCTTCATGAGATGAACATGCAAGTACAGTGTTTTTATGAGGTAACTATGGGAATGCAGTGTTTTTGTGAGGTAAACACTGGACAGCAATACCCAAGAAGCTGTAGTAAACATGATAGCATAGTATCAAAGGATACAGCATAGCCAAAACATATGCTAAGTGTCTTACTTAGGGTTTTATTGCTGTGAAGAGACACCATGACCATGGCCACTCTTATAAAAGAAAGCATGTAATTGAGGATGACTTAAAGTTCAGAAGTTTGGTCCATTATCATCATGTTGGGAAACATGGCAAGACATAGGCAGACATGGTGCTAGAGAGGTAGCTGAGATTTCTACATTCAGACCAACAGGAAGAGAGAATGACACTGGAGGCCACACCTATTCCAACAAGGCCACAACTTCCCAGTATCTCCACTCTCTATGAGCCTATGGGGGTCATTTTCCTTTAATCTACCATAGTGAGACTGTCTTGGGATTTTCTTTACAACACAGTTAAAGCTATGCAAACTGTATTGTATTGGGGACTTGTTGAGTAAACACATTTTAGCTGTTCTTGTGACAAAAGTAACTATGAGACAGTGATAGTCTTAACTATAGGAACTGTTTCATTATCTAAGCATACCCCAAAATCATGTTGTAAACATTAAATAAATGCAATGAATTTTATGCCAAATAAAACTGAAAATTACAAAGTGCATCAAGAGTAGAAATATAGAGACATGTACAGTGGAGGCTGCTCAGAGGTAGGAGCCGTCTTCCCAGAGCAAGCATCTTCTGAAGCTACCTGAGAGGAACAGTATAGTAGGTCTTGAGACTGAAAGTGGAGGTTTTTCAGAATCCGAGAGAAGGAGGGAATATTGACTGAACCATGGTGATTTGGAAGCGCATGGTTTGCTTGAAGTGTAAGAGGGAGGCTCTAAGAAGGTCAGACTGATGAGTGATTGTTATGGGGCATTACAACATGGACTCTTTATCAGAGTACAGAATGTGCAAGAGGAAGGGCCTCGTTTTCCTCCCTCTTCTTCTCCATGGGTTTGGAACCATTCTCAGTGGGTTTTCTACCTTTGCTCTGTGCCCACATCTTCTAGACTGCCTGGAACTGCTGTTCAAGTAAAAAATGGAAGGTAAGTGGAAATGGTCCTTTGGGTTCTTCCATGCACTCTCCTGCCTCCACATACCTCTCTGCCACTCTCCCTGGCAGCTTGCCTCTTCCCTACTTCAGCTCCCACTGATGTCCAAGGTCTGTTTTTCTTTTTCTTGATCCTTCCTTCCTAGAGTTGACATGGCTTCCAGCTGTTCTCTTTTCTAGGCCCCTCAACATCCCTAACTTGTTCCCTTAACCCTTCTCCTACCTCTCTGTGTAGCCTCCTAAGTCTTGCCTCCTCTTTTGGACCACTGAAGTGAACCCTGCTGTCATTCATGGGGCACAAGGCTAGATGGAAAGGCCTTGGTGACAATCTAAGCAGAGGCAGCATGACAAAGAAGAACAGGCTGAATGAAGAGCCCTTCCCCCAGGGGCGCAAGCCCTTGCTTGTAGTCTGCTCTGTATCTCAGAAAATACATAGTTCTGAGTGATTTCTGACATGGTAAAATACTTTGTGAAGTAAGCAACATGGAGAGCTCAGAAGGATATGTGTGTCTCAGAGACTCATGATCCCAGCCTTGATAAGCCATGTTGAAGATGCCCATGGAACATCAGGGGCTATTTAGAAATGATGGTGAATCCAAAGATCTGATCCCATGCTTTCACCAAGAGCCCAGTGTATAAAGCTTATAGATAAAGCATGCACATAAACAACGAAGATATGCACTGAATTTTCCTCATGCTCATCCTACTGGTTTTGTGTTCATAATTATTAGTAAATGACCCAAGATCTTGCAGAAGTCTCTGTTCCAAAGCCTCCTGCCTTGTACCTTGATTAATTGCTTCAACCTTAAAGACATGCAGATTTGTTTTTCAAACCCACAATTTTTCCTGGTGTTCCATTTAGTCATTCCTATTTTTCACCACCAGATTGTTTGCTGGGGAAAAGCACAAAAACAGCAACAGATGTCTTTGGGGGGGGGGTGCAAAACTCACTGGTTAAGATAACACTTTCAATTAAAGAAATTATATCACTCAAATACCATATGCCTACAAGTCCTCAACTTCAAAAATCACCTGCTTTCAAAAACTGTTTCAAGAGTTTTAACCACCACCCAGCTACACTGAGACTCTAAATAGGCCCCTTAGTGTCTGTCCTTAGGGTTCAGAATGGTTTTATTCAAAAATCTGGGCAAGGGAGGAACCCCTGATTTGTCCTCAGAGACCTAGAGAAATTCACACACAGCCAATTCCTCAGCCCTTGCAATGTACACACACACACACAAACACACACACCTCTGCATGTATGCAAACTGCATTGTTTATATCCATAAACACCTGGCCCATTTTAGGCCCTTAACAAATAACTACATCAGTTACTTCCCCTCTTCCCGTCTCTCCGTTTCTTCTATAGTAAATCAGTCTTGGGAAGCCTCCTCTCTGAAGTTCTGAGCACACAAAGATGATTGAGCAGATTTCCCATCCTCAGGATACCCGCCAGTCTAAAGAGGGAAAGGCCAAGTGAGAGAAGACTTATGACCACAGGAAGTATACTAAGGGAGACAGCCCAATTTTCTTGATAGTCCTGTCTTTGCACAGTGCCAAAAGCTCAATAGACATTCAATACATGTTGAATAGAATATTTCTTGAATAACGCATGCCTCAAACAAGCAAGCACCATGCCTCAGAAGCACAGGGAAAGCCCTGTTGAACCTCTGAATGGAAGTGAGCAGAGAAGGACTCCATGTCAGACATTGGTGCTGATGGGGGCAGGTAGAGGGGCAAGGCCCCTAGGCTGGAGAATGCAGGTGCACCAAAGCTCACAGGTATGGGTTTTTGGTTTTTTTTGTTTTTTTTTTTACTTTTCTTTTAAATTTTAATTAGGTATTTTCTTCATTTACATTTCCAATGCTATCCCAAAAGTCCCCCTTACCCTGGTTTTATGAAGGGACTGCCGCAAACAAGAGCAAGGAGACCTGGCCACCCCTGCAAGTACAAGGAAGACCTTCAACCCAAGGAGGAACTCCCCAATGTGGAGGTTCTTCAAGATCTACTTTCAAGATGCTCCGTATATCTTTGGAGCACACCTGTAGGCTGTCAAATTAAAGTAGCGTCAAATCCAGGTCAACTCCGATGTTCTGTGTGCTCATTACACCCTGTTCTGTGATGTGAACACTTGCTGCAGGTGGGCTGTAGGCACTGACAGAGTGAGGAGAAAGGTGGAGGGAGGGGGGCATCCATGCTACTAGATCCTTCTCTGCCAGGCTGCTGGGTCTGCTGGATTTTTCCATCACAGAGCAGGACTCTTGGAAGGCTTCACCCTCTTTTATGGCTCTTGCGATTCCACGGCTGCACCCTCTTTGCCCTCAGGCCCACACATGGTATCAGTTCCGTTCTGCCCTTCACTGCTTTCTCTATCTAATAATAACTCCTCGAATTACCCTGTTCAAGTGCTTGAGACTGTCACATAAATATCTAGCATATGCCAAATTTATTCTCAGGTGATTTCCATAAGTTTTGGGGGGTTATGATATAATCTTCCCAAAGATTCAGGTAAATGGATACCTTTCCATTTACATGTTTGTTTGTTTTTTAAATAAACAAGCAAGCAAGCAAACAAACAAACCAAAACTACCTGAAGTTATACAATAAGTCAAGACCATCACCCACAACTTGAAATCCCCCACCTAGAATACCACCCCCAGAACATGATAGATCATTGACTGAATGCTAAAGTCTGATACAAGGTATTAAAGGCATACAAGTTCAGACAAGAAGGATAAAAATACCCATAAATCAAAATTGAAAAGTAAAGGCAAAAAATAGCCCTAACTCTGTTACTGACCAGTTCTCTGAATTTGAATTCTTCCTATAGGAATTGATCTCTAATTCCTAATTCCAATTTCTAATCTATAATATGGATTTAGGAACTAAACAAGATAAGACATCCAGGAGACATTGGACACACTTCATCATTTCACCAGTGACAAGTTTATTTTTACATGTTCTCAAAGCAAGCCATGAAAACAGCCTCATTGATCTAATATTTTCTTTTCATAAGTTATGGCTCCAAAGCACACATGCATACTAACATATACATGCCATTGTTGCTAAGAGTTAGCTGTCAATGTTTGAAGCTCCCTGTTTGACCTATTGCTGTCTCCTTCACTTGTCCACCTCATAGGCTCACCATTAGAATCTGTGCAAGTGAGAGGGGTGGGTCAAAAATGACCCCGAAGGAAAAAACATATGACAGCCATCATGTGCCAAACACTTTCATATCCCCTAAGGGAGGACTTCTTAAGTATTTCCCTTTTGCCTGAGATTTTTATGTTCTCTTGGGTATAAAGGTATATAAAATGGGCATATGCATCAAATACTTACTAATACTAAGTCATAAAAATTGAAAACTGAAAACAATTCTTTGTTATACATACAATGTTGCTGTTTATCAAAGGCAACTTGACTTACTACTTACAATGAAAAGTGCTTGACAATGCTAAGGATGCAACTTCCCACAAAGGCATAGGTCAAAGTGCCAGAAGTATCTCATTTCAGAAATTATTGGAAATTCTGTCCTAATCCAAAGCCAAAATCAGTTTAATTTTTTGAAACTAACATACACAAGTAGCAATTTTAAAAATAAAACACTCTAACACAATTTAATCCAGAGATGTACTAATTTGCTACTTAAGAGCTGGGAAATGCTGATAGAAAAATATCGTTATAATTTTTTCATAATTAAGCCAGTGTGTTTCTCTAAGATCAGAAAACTTGGTAAGTACAGAAAAGAAAAGCTCTGAATTCACAGCATGAATTCACAGACATGAATCTGCACTCCAGCGTTTTGATTAGTGTCTGTTTGCACTGCTTGACAGCGTGCGCAGGGCAAAGTGGGCATGTGTTTGCGTTCCAAAGCTACAGTAAAGCTACGAATGAAGCTCAGGTGAGCGCTGCTGGAAGCACCTCTGATTCATTGCACACTTGATTTTCAATTACAGTTTTGATCATTGCATGCAGAAACCTTTCACTGTTGCCAAATTTTCCCCACCCCTATCTCTAGTTACGCAACACAGTTTAAGAAGCTAGACCCTAGGGGGTTTATTTTCACTCCAGGATATACAAAGCATAGGTAACATCCCCATTTTTACTGGTGAACTTGGTGAGGGTCAAAAAACAAAGCAAAACAAAACAAAAGAAGTACCTTGTTCAAGGTCACACACAGCCAGTTCAGATAACTGATAAACCTCAGGTCTCCTGACACCCACATCCTCCTCAGCGCCCCTAGTGGCTGTGCTGCTGAGTGTCAGCCTCTTCCTGCCCATCTTTCCCTTTATATGTGCTTTCCTTTCCAGAGCTCAAAATTCAGCTGAAAGCAGCAAACCAACCATCCCAAGATTCATGCCAGTCGCCCACGTAGGAGCAAGCTGCGGGTCTCTACGTGGTTTGCCAAGTCGTTTCATTGTTTCTATGGGGACTGGGAAAACTGCATTAATGGAATTCCAACCACAAACATGACAGTAACAAAGCAGAGAGAAAGTGGGGACAATGGAAGGAAATAGTGAAAGATTCCTGAGCCAGTGTGGGGTTGCAGGAGTCTACTTCCGGGAACACAGTCCTGGGACAAAGGCTACTGATGCTGAGAGGTCCACACTTTGTAAGTACATTTCAGTGTGTGTGGGGAAGAGGGTGTATACAAGCCTCATAGTGCATTGGAGTGTGTGTGTGTGTGTGTGTGTGTCTGTGTGTGTGTGTGTACACATAGGGGGAGGTCAGAGTCTGACCTTAAGAGCTATATTCATCAAGAGAGTTGTCCACCTTGAGTTTTGAGAGAGTGGCCTGGATCCCACCAATTCCACTAGATTGGCTGACCAGACAGCCTCAGCAACCCTCCTGTCTCCACCTCTTTCCCCAGGCCTGGGGTTAGAAGACCACCAATATATCTTACTTTTTTTTTCCAATTTTTTATTAGGTATTTTCTTCATTTACATTGCAAATGCTACCCCGAAAGTCCCCTATACCCTCCCCACCCTGCTCCCCTACCCACCCACTCCCACTTCTTGGCCCTGGTATTCCCCTGTACTGGGGCATATAAAGTTTGCAAGACCAAGGGGCCTCTCTTCACAATGATGGCTGACTAGTCCATCTTCTGCTACATATGCAGCTAGAGACACGAGCTCTAGGTGTCCTAAGTAGTTCATATTGTTGTTCCACCTATCGGGTTGCAGACCTATTCAGCTGCTTGGGTACATTCTCTAGCTCCTCCATTGGGGGCCCTATGTTCCATCCAATAGCTGACTGTGAGCATCCATTTCTGTGTTTGCCAGGCATTGGCATAGGCTCACAAGAGACAGCTATATTAGGGTCCTTTCAGCAAAATCTTGCTGACGTATGCAATAGTGTCTGCTTTTGGTGGCTGATTATTGGATGGATCCCGGGGCAGGGGGAGCAGTCTCTGGATGGTCTACCCTTTCGTCTCAGCTCCAAACTTTGTCTCTGTAACTCCTTCCATGGGTGTTTTGGTCCCAATTCTAAGAAGGAGCAAAGTGTCCACACTTTGGTCTTCGTTCTTCTTGATTTTCAAGTGTTTTGCAAATTGTATCTTGGAAATTCTGAGCATCCGGGCTAATATCCACTTATCAGTGAGTACATATCATGTGAGTTCTTTTGTGATTGGGTTAACTCACTCAGAATGATACCCTCCAGATCCATCCATTTGCCTAGGAATTTCATAAATTCATTGTTTTTAATAGCTGAGTAGTACTCCATTGTGTAAATGTACCACATTTTCTGTATCCATTCCTCTGTTGAGGGGCATCTGGGTTGTTTCCAGCTTCTGGCTATTATAAATAAGGCTGCTATGAACATAGTAGAGCATGTGTTCTTATTACCAGTTGGAACATCTTCTGGATATATGCCCAGGAGAGGTATTGCTGGATCCTCCGATAGTACTATGTCCAATTTTCTGAGGAACTGCCAGACTACTTTCTAGAGTGGTTGTACAAGCTTGCAATCCCACCAACAATGGAAGAGTGTTCCTCTTTCTCCACATCCTCACCAGCATCTGCTGTCACCTGAATTTTTTATCTTAGCCATTCTGACTGGTGTGAGGTGTAATCTCAGGGTTGTTTTGATTTGCATTTCCCTGATGATTAAGGATGTTGAACATTTTTTTCAGGTGCTTCTCAGCCATTCGGTATTCCTCAGGTGAGAATTCTTTGTTTAGCACTGTGCCCCATTTTTTAATGGGGTTATTTGATTTTCTGGAGTCCACCTTCTTGATTTCTTTATATACATTGGATATTAGTCCCCTATCTGATTTAGGACAAGTAAAGATCCTTTCCCAGTCTGTTGGTGGCCTTTTTGTCTTATTGACTGTGGTCTCCCTTCTCCCACCTGCTTGAACCTGCTTGCTCAAGGGTGGAGCTTCCTGCTCATTCGTCCTGCCACACCTACTGCTGGACCCTGCCTTTGCTGCTTGGAGGCACACACGTGTTCGTCCTGCTACTGGACCCTGAGATTGTTTGGCGGGAAATCGGGTTCCCTCCCCCTTCCTTTATAACTGAGTGTCTGAAAATAGTAAAATTGAGCTTTGATCAGAATGTTGTCTTAGCTACATTTCTTTCTCTCGCCGCCTAGCCCCTCTTCTCTTCCAGGTTTCCAAAATGCCTTTCCAGGCTAAAACCCAGGCTGTGATCTGCTGGCCGGACACAACATTTGGCGCCCAACGTAGGGCTGAGAAACAGCAAAGGATTTTTGGAAGAGACACTGCTGGTTTGGAGCTCCATGGAATAATTAAAGGATAAAGGAAATTCATACCGGAGAAGGTATGGGCTAAGCTGAGACAGCGTTAAACCCGAGCGCTGGTTCACTTAGGTTTAGCAGTGAAGCTTAAGAGGAGCTGGGCACAGGCGGTAGGCCGTGGCTCGCAAAAGCTACATTGTTAGGTGTGAGAAAGGAAAGGGTTTATTAAAAGGAAATTAATAATCAGGTGGATTGCCGCAGTTATAAAAACTGCATCATGAGGGAGGAAATTGTCCCAAATAGCAGGAGTACTCTGCCCCCTTTTTGTTCTTGTTTAATGTCTGGTGCACCAATCTGTTCTTGTGTTCAATTCATGTATGTTCGTGTCCAGTCTGTATGAATGAATGTTCTATGTTTTATGTTGGATAATAAAGATGGTATAAAAAACTTTATCTGCAAAGCCAAGAGCTGCCACATGTTTCAGCCAAGAACCAGACACGTGGCAGGAGGGCCCCTGCTGGAAAAATGTTTGTTTTTAGAAAAAGCAGCGAGTGCACAGCCTCTTAGTTTCGGACTAAAAAGTCTGATAAATGGTTCATGATTAATGTGTTTGACAATGGTAAATTGCTTTTTTATTCTATGATTGTAGCTACAAAAAATTAATATTCTCTGATTGATCTAAAATTAACTGCTTCATTTGGTTCTTTATTGAAAATGTGCTCTGCATGTTTTCACATTCAGCTCACAAGTTGTTGGTTAAGATTAATAATTGTTACATTGCTACAGATGGTTAATGTTAAATTTGGTGGGTATTGCACTGAATCAGTAGATTGCTTTTGGCAAGATACCCATTTTTACTATATTGATCCTGCCAATCCATGAGCACGGGAGATGTTTCCATCTTCTGAGATCTTTGATTTCTTTCTACAGGGCCTTGAAGTTCTTATCATACAGATCTTTCACTTCCTTAGTTAGAGTCACACCAAGACATTTTATATTATTTGTGACTATTGTGAAGGGTGTTGTTTCCCTAATTTCTTTCTCAGCCAGTTTATCCTTTGTGTAGAGAAAGGCCATTAATTTGTTTGAGTTAATTTTATATCCAGCTACTGCACTGAAGCTGTTTATCAGGTTTAGGAGTTCTCTGGTGGAATTTTTAGGATCACTTAAATACTATCATAATCTGCAAATAGTATTATTTTGACTTCTTCCTTTACAATTTGTATCCACTTGACCTCCTTGTGTTATCAAATTGCTCTGGCTAGGACTTCAAGTACTATATTGAATAGGTAGAGAGAAAGTCGGTAGCCTTGTCTAGTCCCTGATTTTAGTGGGATTGCTTCCAGCTTCTCTCCACTTAGTTTGATGTTGGCTACTGGTTTGCTGTAGATTGCTTTTATTATGTTTAGGTATGGGCCTTGAATTCCTGATTTTTCCAAGACTTTTATCATGAAGGAGTGTTGGATTTTGTCATATGCTTTCTCAGCATCTATCAAGATGATCATGTGGGTTTTTTTCTTTGAATTTGTTTATATAGTGGACTACGTTGATGGATTTCCCTATATTAAACCATCCCTGCATCCCTGGAATGAAGCCTACTTGGTCATGATGGATAGTTGTTTTGATGTGTTTTTTGATTTGGTTAGTGAAAATTTTATTGAGCATTTTTGCATCGATATTCATAAGGGAAATTGGCCTGAAGTTCTCTATCTCTGTTGGGTCTTTATGTGGTTTAGGTATCAGAGTAATTGTGGCATCATAGAATGAATTGGGTAGAGTACCTTCTGTTTCTATTTTGTGGGATAGTTTGAGAAGAACTGGAATTAGGTCTTCTTTGAAGGTCTGATAGAACTCTGCACAAAATCCATCTGGTCCTGGGGTTTTTTTGGTTGGGAGACTATTAATGACTGCTTCTATTTCTTTAGGGGATATAGGACAGTTTAGATCATTAATCTGATCCTGATTTAACTTTGGTACCTTGTATCTGTCTAGAAATTTATCCATTTCATCCAGGTTTCCAGTTTTTAATGAATGTGGCTGCCCTTGCATTTGGAGCATAGATATTTAGAATTGCGAGTTCCTCTTGGAAGATTTTACCTTTGATGAGTATGAAGTGTCTTTCCTTGTCTTTTTTGATAATTTTGGGTTGGAAGTCGATTTTATTCGATATTAGAATGGCTACTCCAGCTTGTTTCTTCAGACCATTTGCTTGGAAAATTGTTTTCCAGCCTTTCATTCTGAGGTAGTGGCTGTCTTTTTCCCTGAGATGGGTTTCCTGTAAGCAACAAAATTTTAGGTCCTGTTTGTGTAGTCAGTCTGTTAGTCTATGTCTTTTTATTGGGGAATTAAGACCATTGATATTAAGAGGTATTAAGGAAACTTAATTGTTGCTTCCTGTTATTTTTGTTGTTAGAGTTGGGATTCTGTTCTTGTGGCTGTCTTCTTTTAGATTTGTTGAAGGATTACTTTCTTGCTTTTTCTAGGGTGTAGTTTCCATCCTTGTATTGGTGTTTTCCCATTATTATCCTTTGAAGGGCTGAATTCGTGGAAGGATATTGTGTGAATATGGTTTTGTCATGGAATACTTTGGTTTCTCCATCTATGGTAATTGAGAGTTTTGCTGGGTATAGTAGCCTGAGCTGGCATTTGTGTTCTCTTAGTGTCTGTATAACATCTGTCCAGGACCTTCTGGCTCTCATAGTCTCTGGTGAGAAGTCTGGAGTAATTATAATAGGCCTGCCTTTATATGTTACTTGACCTTTTTCCTTTTCTTCTTTTAATATTCTACCTTTATTTAGTGCATTTGTTGTTCTGATTATTATGTGTTGGAAGGAGTTTCTTTTCTGGTCCAGTCTATTTGGAGTTCTTTAGGCTTCTTGTATGTTCATCGGCATCTCTTTCTTTAGGTATGTGAAGTTTACTTCTATAATTTTGTTGAAGATATCTGCTGGTCCTTTAAGTTGAAAATCTTCATTCTCATCTACTCCTATTATCCGTAGGTTTGGTCTTCTCATTGTGTCCTGGATTTCCTGGATGTTTTGAGTTAGGAACTTTTTGCATTTTGCATTTTCTTTGATTGTTGTGCCCATGTTCCCTATGGAATCTTCTGCACCTGAAATTCTGTCTTCCATCTCTTGTATTCTGTTGCTGATGCTCGTATCTATGGTTCTTGATTTCTTTCCTAGGGTTTCTATCTCCAGAGTTGTCTCCCTTTGGGTTTTCTTTATTGTTTCTACTTCCATTTTTAGTTCCTGGATGGTTTTGTTCAATTCCATCACCTGTTTGGTAGTGTTTTCCTGTAACTCTCTAAGGGATTTTTGTGTTTCCTCGTTAAAGGCTTCTAGCTGTTTACCTGTGTTTTCCTGTATTTCCTTCTTAAAGTCCTCCATCATCATCATGAGAAGTGACTTTAGATCTATGTCTTGCTTTTCTGGTGTGATGGTGTATCCAGGACTTGCTACGGTGGGAGAGTTTCGTTCTGATGATGCCAAGTAAACTTGGTTTCAGTTGCTTCTGTTCTTATGCTTGTCTCGTGCCATCTGATTAACTCAAGTGCTTGCTGCCCTCAATATATCTGATTGGAGCCTGTCCTTCCTATAATCCCAGTTGATTCAGGACACTTCAGAGTCCAGCTTTCTCTGTGATCCTTGATTGTGAGCTCCTGTGAACCTGAGATTCTGGGTAAGTCGAGTTCTTGGCAGTTAAGCTCCTCTGAGACCCTGAAATACTGGTGTGACCCAGCTCCTGGGATCCTGGGATCCTGTTGTCCTAAGATCCTGGGCGTGTTACAGTGCCTGGAAGTGGTGTCTCCTTTGAGGACCGTGGAGATGTCTGGTCTATTCGAAACCAAGGAAACCAGAACTGATCAAAAGCCTCTAGGGACTGTGCGGGTGTCTGCAGACTCTGAGCCCAGATGCTAAGGTATTACAATGAAACTATACAATTTTCTTCAACTTCATGTGCCCCTTATTCTATTATTAAGTTTTGAAAGATTGCTACAAGTGAGGCAGAGAGGAGAAAGATGGAGGTGAGGAAGCCAGTGTGGGACAGGATCAATCAGTCTAGCTGAAACCAACTGCATCAGAAAAAGAAAAACAAAATGAACCAGCCAATAGTGGTAACACGACCAGGCAGACAAAGAGGGATTGGTGCCCCACATGCCCTAGGGGGAAAGCATTTTATATATGTATATATATATATGTGTGTGTGTGTGTGTACATATATACATATGTATATATATTATATGTATATATATATGTATATATATACATGTGTATATATTATATGTGTATATATATGTATATATATATATATATATATATATATATATATATGCAACAAATATTTTTGAGCACCATCTACATGGCAGATGCCATGCTCAGTGAGGCTGGCTGCAGACATTGGCACTCTGTGTCTGAATGGAGCTGAAGGGATCTCAGGTTTCCTAGGTCCTCTCTTGTCATTAGTCTGAAATCAACAATTTAAGGGGAGTGCTTCCTCCTTAGCCATGACAGGCTGTCTCACCCGTAAAATGCAAGTCAGACTCACCACCAGGGCTTATAATGTCTCACCTATCACTTACATACTTATTTAGAGAAGATGATGTGTATTGGTGAGGTAGGAACTTAAAAGGAACCCATGGGCGCTTGTGAAGAACTGTCTAGTTGAAGTTTCCGCACCAAGATCCCCGGCATTGTGAGGTGCACAGCCACAGAAGCTGCCACATCTCAGCATCCAGGCAGCTCAACCCAAATCCTACAACCAGTTCAGTCCATCCTCCGTGGAGAACAGGGGAGTCACTTGTGGCACTCGGCCCACGCAGCTTTTCCTACCCTTTCTTCCAGACACATCCAGTTCTCTGCTTCAGAAAAGCCCATAATCTACACCTCCTCCTTTCCAGAATGCCTAATCCCATTGAATGCAGACGAGCCCTTTGACCACTCCAGTGGCCAGACGTCTGAGGCTGTTTTCAAGGTACAGCTTGGCTGAAGGTAGAATAAGACGATGGGCAGGGCCTGGGTGGAAAGAGCCTATGGAGGAAGGGAGGGCTGGAAGAGGGACAGACAATTGTTTCTGGGTGGAATTTTCCAGACAGGGCCACAGTCAGAGAACAAATGCGCTTTCTGAATTCTCACTGTAATTGTTTCTGACCTTTACTAAGATGAGCCAAAGGACTCCCCTGTGCCCTTCCACCCCCCAGCCCCTCTTTACAAAACTGTTTTCCTGGCTTTTCAAAAATGAAGTTTGGCAAGGCCTGATGGCCAGACTGTGGACTGTGGAAAAACAATGCTTCTCCTTATGGCTCCGAGTGGAGCCTTTGCAAGTAATCCATTGATTTCAGTAGAAAACCCTATTGTATCAGGGCCCACCAGGAGAAAGCTGCATCCTGCCGCAATGGCCCTGCACAGAATGCTCATTGAAGTCAGCCCCAAATTGATGGCAGGATGTGGCCCCCATCGCCTCCGAATTAAAAAGAGTCCAGAACATAATGACAGTAGGGCAGTGAAAGCCGAGGGAAGTGGGCTGCAGGAGGGGCCGGGGAGCTGCCCCTGAGATCTGAAACAGGATCCATTTGTGTCAGGTTCTCTGCATCAGCTTTTCCAGCCCTTGGCTCGGAGTATCCTCCGCAGACTCAGACTCTTAGCTACTTTGCTTTTTTGGCCTTATTTATTATTATTATTATTATTATTATTTATTATTATTGCTACTACTGTACTACTGGTAAAACTTCCAATAATAACACGTAATGCAATGTACACAACACCATCTGAGAAACAACCCTACCTACTTAACCCTCTCTTCTCTTGAAGTTTTTCCTTAGCCTCGGGAAGCTAAGATAGGCAGGGTGGGGGCACTGTTCAGTTCTTCCGGGAGCTGTGCATGTACTTAGCTGGCAGTGAAAATGGTTGAGCTTAGAGGAAAGACAATCCTAGTCTTGTATGTGGGAAACGTGACTCTTGCAGCATCTATGATGTCCTTAAAATAGGAGTGTCGACTTTGACTTCACAAGAATACCAATTAGATGTTGCCCCCCTGTACCATGCTCTCTATCTGCCTCTTCATGGAGGACAAAGGTGATTCCTTTGCAAAGTAGGCATTCTACAAATATTACTTTCCCTCCTTGCCACATTTGAAAGCACTGAGACTAAAAAACATGCATGCCTGGGCTTATCATTGGGTTAAAAGTCCACAGGAAACTGTGGGGTTGTCTAGCGACCACTTGTTCACCCCAGTCAAATGTTACAAAGTGACAGTCAACGAAAATAAACTAGTAGCTAAGAGGGGAAAAAAGGCTCTTCCTCTAAACTCTAAAAGAGAATGACATCCAGAAAATCAAATGTTTCTCAAAGAATCAACAATATTTTTGATGATGGAAGGATGAATAATCAAACATATGGATTACATTTCCGTACACTGTGTAGCACCTAAGATCCCAGAGGGAAGGGAGGGTGCTAGTAAAAATGTTTTTCATGTTTTATTAAAACCTCAAGTTTCTGAGAACTAATTTTATGACTAACACACAGACATACATCCTCTCACATGCTGGGGGGGGGGGGGGAGGGAAAGGGAGGGGAGGAGAAGAGAGGGAAAGGAAGAGGGGGGAGGCAGAGGGGGAAAGAGGGTGAGAGGAGGGAAGGAGAGAGAGGGAGAGGAGGAGAGAGAGAGAGAGTCACAGAGAGAGAGAGAGAGAGAGAGAGAGAGAGAGAGAGAGAGAGAGAGAGACTGTTCAACTGTCAAAGAGTAGACTTTAAAAAGTGTTTCCTCCTCAAAGTTTCTTCCTCGCTCCAGTCAGCCCCAATTCCTCAGTGCTCACCTCAGTCCTTAGAAATTTGCAAAGCACAGTGAACTTGGCTCTCAAGCTCTGCTCACTTTCCTAGTGTGGAATCCTAAACTCTGTATTCTCTTTCAACAGGCGAAATGGTCCCAGTCGCACTCAGAGAATCTGAGTGCCCAATGGAGCAAAACATGCGAAAGCACCTTACGACTGCTCAGTGCAGCGCCTTTAACTTCCTGGAATTGCCCTGCAGCTCACATAGCCACTCTTACTCTTCTGACACCATCCTGTGTGTCCCTAGGCAGACAACTCCGTGCCCGGTGCTTATTAGAAGGCAGGATGGTGTCGATACTGACAGTATCCGTGTCACACGGTGGAAATCACAATGAAATCAATGAACAACTGTAAAGTACTTAGGAGCGACCTTGCCAGAATTTAAAAGAAATGAGGAATAGAGGAAGGGAGGGGAGGGCGAGAAACAGTCTATCCATCGGGGAACTAGGAGGATGCTGGGATCGATGTTCAGTCCTTGATGTGGACTCTCCAATTTTCCCAGAGACATTTTCGAAAATGCAAACATTCCCAAAAGGCATGAATAACATTCAGTTCAGGGTGCACTTACGGCACTGTGTACGTACGAGTACTGTATTACAGGGTCACACACTGAGGAGTTACTGCTCATGCGCAGAGAAACCTCTGACATCCTGGAAGGAGGTATAGGGGTGCTGATGAAATGAACAGACAAGAACTGGGGAAATTGAAGCAAGGGGCCCGGAGCGAGGTTTCCCTGCTGTGGCCTTGGCCTTAGGCAGACCGCTTGTAACCTTGGATTCAGCATTCAGCACAGAGTTTGAAAGAATTCTCACAGTGACAATAAGGTTATTGTGGGGAAAATGAAACGCTGTGCTGAAGCACCTTAGTCTACTCTGCACTCCACATCTGGTCCAGAGCCGCCCAACTGCTGCTCTCTGAGCAGACAGGAACTGCCGATTCATGAAAAGGGGAAATCAGTAGGCTGCTTCCTCTGTTCGGTTGAAAAAGAGGATTTTTGTGGAGACCACACTGCACTCACTCATCCCAAGTGCATTTCCTCTGCCTGTGACATCGACAGTTGCCAGCAGCTAGCCGTGACCCAATGACTAATTCTTCCTCCGGCAGCAAGAAGCCAGACCTGGCCATTCAGTTCCCCCTTTCAATGCCCTGATTCTCACTGGATCCAGGTTCTCTGAGACATGGAGGAAATTTTCAGCTCTGGTTGTATCCATCAGCCACTAAAGGAGACAGGAGAGAGAGAGAGAGAGAGAGAGAGAGAGAGAGAGAGAGAGAGAGAGAGAGAGAGAGAGAGAGAGAGAGAGAGAGAAGAGAGAGAGAGAGAGGAGTACAAAGCCCTCTTCCTGATCCTGGCAGAAGCCAAAGGCAGGAGTAACTGTAACATCCAACCAAATGCTGCAACTAGAAGTCTGGGCCAAGAGGGTGGTGTGTGGGAGAGGTGGGTGGCTCCTGGGCTGCCTCCCAGGGATGGGGGACAGCTCAGCATGAGTCAGTCCCCTGTACTCCAAGCATCTCTGGTAACTGCATTCGTTCTGGAGAGCCCCTTCAGGAGGGAGCCTTTCTTTCCTGCAGGGGCTCAGGCACATTAGTGAAAGGGTGGTGTGTCATCAATGTTATGACACATACTGTGGTTGAAGCACCTGGCTACACACGACAGAGCTCTGGTAGACAAGGACCAGGTCTGTACCCAAGGCTGGATGCAGCTAAGTTCCCACACTGACACAGATAAAGTCTATTATCACTTAATCAAAGCCCACCAGCTCCCACCACTATCCTGAGTATGAGCTGGTTCTAAAAACCCTTCTCTGAAGACATTAAGCATTATAAATGAACAGGAAACCAGGCTCAGTATTAAATAAACGATTTCTCCCCTACTTACCTCTACTTTCCCACTGCAAAATGGGGACAACATTCACATCAGTTATGGGCTCTTTTGAGAACCACAACAAAAGTCTGGACAAGTGGTTGTAGCCACTGGTACCTGCTGCCCTTGCTCAAGTAAATTACCTCACTTATGCTCATACAGAAATACTAATTAATTAAATGCTGTGGTCCTCAGAAGAAAAAGACATAAAAGGAGGAGGGGTGTTTGTTGGGAAGGAGAGGTTTGCCAGAAGGGGGCAAGGATATGAAAGAATAATGTAGGTATAATCAAGACTATTACCTCTCTAAAACATATATATATGTAAAAAGTTGTGAAACAATCTATCATGCTTTTACAAAAAATAATTTAGAATCTGGTTTGACTCTTAGCTCCGTCTCAGGTTCACTGTGCTTACTGACACTGGGCCAGGTTCTTAATAGCTCAGAGTCCTAGCTCTACTTTTAATTTGCTGTGCAAACTGGAGCCTATTTCTTGGCCTCTCTGAGCTTCAGTTTCATCCCATTATGAGGATCATTAAGCAAACTCAGTCTCCGAGTTTTATGACAATAATCACATGATAACAAAACCTGCTTCCTTATTTTTAAATCCAAGGAAATAATAAACATTTTCTCACTGCAAAGAGTAAACAACATTTAAAAATTGTCTAATAAGCCGGCTCTGGTGACAGAGGTCTGTTATCACAGCTACTTGGGAGGGGAACGCAGGAGGGTGGCATGTTTAACATGACCTTGGATTACAGAGTGAGTTCAGGGGTAACCTTGACAAACTGGCAAAAAAAAAAAAAAAAAAAAAGAAAAAGAAAAGAAAAGGGAAAAAAAGGTTTAAAAGCAGGCTGTGGATGGAGTTCAATGGTAGAGAAGCCCTTGTTTATCACATATAAAACCCAGTATCGGAAAAGAAGAAGAAAAGGAAGAGGAGGAGGGAGAGGAGGAGGGTGAGGAAGAAGGAAAGCCTAATGCAGTAGTTCAGTCATGGATATTACTATTAATGGCCATTACACAAACAGTAACTGATGAACTTTAAAAATAATTAGTGGTTTGACTATAATTATCATTTTCTTCAGTGCAGGATAACCTCACTTGGTCTCTGGCTTCTTATGAGATCAGGCTATGTTGGAGTTCACCCTTAGACAGTGGACACAGAGTCACAAGGGTGTTCATCCACCTTCCAAAGGTGCAGAGGTTGTATTATTGCTGCTAATGGCAGCACCACAGTCTGCCTAAAGATCCAGATTTTGAGCCATAGGCTGTGAACACAGTAGCTTATTGTAGCCACAGTGGACCTTTACTGCTCACCAGAGTCTCCAGTTTACTAAGTGATAGAAAGTGGGTCCTGATTACTGGTGTCATGGGAAGCTAAAATAAAAGTTCCATGATTCTCTGCTCCCCAATTGTATAGCTTTATTCAAGATGTAGAGCTCCCCTTACCGTACCTCCATCTTCTCATCTGAAAGCCATTACTAACATCAAAAAAGTAGCACTGGCTATGTCAGAAATACATACATGAAACACTCAAGACAGCTCTCATCCATAGTCACCAGTCCCCATTGTAAGCTCAACTGTCACTAACATTGCTGCCAATTGCGGTGAACACCTCCCCCACCCCCACCCCGATGGAACATGGTTGTTCCATAGTAAAAACTGGAAGTGTGTCCAGAAAGAGTTTCTATCCCCACAAAAGAAGATAACATGGAGGAAGTACGTGTTTCCAACACCCATGTGCTGTGTTCTTCCTACAGAAGAACAACCAAGGCTCCTTCCTGAGGGATCCCTAATGTGCAAATCTAGCAAAGAGGGGAAGACCAAGACTAAGGTCAGTCCATAGACTTTAGATTCTGCCACAAGGCTCTCAGGAGAGTATAATTTGAAGATGGCCTCTTGAACAAGGAGCTGAGAGCCCTTAGTCTGGGCTCACAGAGCTTGGTAAAATGGGCATTCATCTCTATAGATGTGGGCAGTAAGTGCCAGCATCCTACGTATCAGAGTGGAGATGTGAGATGGGTGGAAAGGCTAAGTGATGGGGTGGAGTGAGGAGTCCTGATGGAAAGAAGAACCTCAAAGGTGTTCCATGTAGAGGCCAGAACTAAGCAGATGTGGCTCATGCCTAAACTCTGAGAACATGTGGGGCAGGGGTGGGGGTGGGGGATGAGGCAAGAAGGTCAAGAATTTGGGGTCACTCTGGGATACATAGAATTCAACCCTGCCTTATGAGAAACAAGATCTCAAGGGGATGGTACAATCAACTCTCCACATTTTATTTTTGCTGTTTTCCACTTTGATTCCAGACATGGTGAATGTTTTGTTGTGTAGATTGTTGTTTGTTTGTTTGTTTGTTTAAAAACAAAACAAGACAGAAAACAAATGTCTTATTTTGTAGCCAAGGCTAGCCTAGAACCCAATAGGTAGACCAGGCGGCTCAAACTCACAGCTGCATCTGTCTCCCAGGTGCTGGGACTACAGGCAGGTGCTCCCATGTCTGAATCCTCTGATATGTTTGATCAGTTATGTTTGTGAAAGTCTTTGTCACCCAAGAGCTTCACCTATCCCAGAAAACTTGGTGACAATGATAATTAAAATGATAATCTCATCATATATATATATATATATTGAACTCTACTATGTCTTAGCTTTTCCTTAGCAAGTGAGCAGATATAAGTGGGTGAATACTCATTTCCTTTGCTTGGCTTGCCAACCAATGCCATCAGCTCCTGCACAGTAGGAGTTCTGACTGTGCCCCATTTTATAGATGGAAAAGCTTGGATAAGAGAAGAAAGGGACTTCTATAGCATCAGGGACAGTTGCCACTACTGCAGCATACAGGAGTGCAACCACTGTTGGTTCACTGTTGGCTTCATGAACCAACAGAACTGGCATCAACTTAGCCTTGAAGACAGTGTGTGCTCTGGGTCCCCTTTACTACTGGGACTCAATTTTTGGGGGTGGTCTACTGAGCACTCACAGTGCCCACACTGTACTGCCTGCTTCATCTCATAGTCCTCATGAGAAAATCTGAGTCATAAATACTGTGTTCAGGCCTCTATGATAACAAAAACCGGAGCCTCAAGAGCAAGCCATGTGGTCATATTTCCCTTGTTAGTAAGAAGAAACTGGGACTGAGACCTAGGGCTTCTGAGGCCGAAGCCTTACAAATGCAGTGCTGTGAGCAGCCACATACATCTCAGACGGCATCCATGAACATGGGATATCCCGAAGTGACATTCCATGAGGTCAGAGCATGGAGGAAAGGGACTTTCAGAGGAAACAGTCTGCATCCAGGTCAACAGCATCAGTGTGCAGCGTAGACAATCATTGACTGATGAGGTATCTAAGCAGACAGCATCTTCCTCTCAAGATGTACATACTGACAAGCCAGAGATCCTCCAGGGGCCTTAGTGTTCTTACTGTAAAAAGAAAGAACCAAAAGGAATAATTCTCAAATTGCTTCAAACCCAAATTGGCCATGACTCATCTAGAGTATTGGTAAGTGCTTTTCGTCTTTTAAGTCTAGGCAGAGATTTTCTATTAGACCCATGGTATGTATTGTTATTACAAGATTTGCCTAAGCCCACATTATCAGTCTTTTATTTCTTCTCGGGGAATCTCAAGAGGTTTCTAAATTGATGGCCAGTGATATATATATATATATATATATATATATATATATATATATATCAAACAAACAGTGAGAGTAACTGTTCTTCTACCCTGCCTTCAAAGGAAGCAAACAAATGACAAACAAACAAAAACCTGATCTAATCACCTCTCTGACTTTTTGAGGAGAGGCTCGGAGACCTGGATCAGCCCCATTTTCTCACCTGGCTTCCTGGAGGGCCTTGGCTTTGGAGTCGAGGTTGTTCTGCTTCTGGACAGTTGGGCCATGGAATCACAGATACAGAGAGTCCATCTTGGACCTCAGTTTCCTCCTCTGTGAGTGAGGCTTCTCAGAGTGCTTGCTCTGCCTAAGTCAGAGCACTGTTCTGCAGATAAAAACAGCTGATGTCTGAAGAAGCCATGTCACATTCAAATGGAGATAAAGATGGTCATATTGTTTTGTTTATCAAGGTTCTATAGTGAGATAGCACAGGAGAGAGAGAGAGAGGGAGAGAGAGAGAGAGAGAGAGAGAGAGAGAGAGAGAGAGAGAGAGAGAGGTTTTAAGGAATCAGCACATGTGACATTACCACAGACTCAGGAAAGTCCCAGGATTTACAACATGACTCAGCAGTTGAAAACTTGGAAGAGTCTATGATTTAGTTCTGATCCATATCTGAATTCCAAAATACAGAAGAGTGGATATTGTGGTTCCAATCCAGGGCTGGCTGGCCTAAGATCCCAGGAAGTGTCATTGATACACTATGAATGGGAACATAAAAACCAAACAAAGCCCCCAAAGGCTGATAGTCTGATTCAAAGCTAGATTTTTTTTTTCCTTCCTCCCTTTTCTGTCCAGGTCATCTCTTCAACTGACTGGAGAAGTGTTAGCCACATTAGAGAAGATAATCTGCTTGACTAAGTCTGCCAAATAACCAGTGGCTCTCATCTAGAAATACTAACTTAGAAACACTAAAAAAAGAAAAAGAAAAAAGGGTCTGAAGTTCAGTCAGATTGACACATAACTGTAACCATGTAACACTTACAAAGGTTAAACCACAAACATATTAGAAAATCAAACTTTTTGCCTATTCTCTGCAGAGCCCTCCATATCTAGAATTTAAAACCCAGCACACAGTAGGACCTCAGAGCAAGCTGAATAAATGAATAAATAAGATAGAAGAAATGGAGAAGGAAGACAAAAATGTAAAGCCAGAGGAAGAAAACACACTATGCACCCCTATGCGAGGCACACTTTCTTCAGTTATTCAGTCAATAATTGCCTATTAAACTCTTAAGTAGTTGAATGAGTTCTCATTTTCTAGGTAAGGATTTGAAGCCACTCTATACCTTTGTAAGCATTTTTTTGCTCACTCCTTACAACGTGCAATTAGTCACATCTTGTTTGTTCTGTTATTCTTGACCCTTGTGACGAGTTGAATGGGGCCAAAAAGGCTTGTCAACAGGAAATGTGTGACAGTCACTGTATCTGGAGAGGGTTCTTTGAAGATAGAGGTAAATATCTCAAAAGGAGATGGTCCTGGATCCTGGTGGGGTCTAAATCCAATGTCAAATGTTCTTATATGGATGGGCGGTGAAGAAGGCACTAGGAAGACAGAGCTAGATAACAGTGATGCTCTGTGAGTACTTGAAGGCTGAGACCAAAGATCCAGGAACCATGGAAGATGAAAGAGAGGCAAGAATCAAACCTTTCCTCAGAGCCTCCAGTAGGAAATAAGCCCCACAGACAAGTCACCAGCAGACTCACCTCCAGAGTTGTGTAACACTCCAGGTGTGCCATTTTAAGCTAGCCAACTTTGCACTCGTGAGAGTAATCAGAAAAGTAGTATGCCCCTACCCCTCGCCCTGACCCTGACCCTGAAACTAGACACAAGTGCATTCCAGGAAATCCTTCAGAGCTACCACTTAGAGGTGCAGGGTCAAAGCAAAACTATGACAAGTATTGGTAAAGAGCTAAAAATGCATCGCTACCCAGATCTCATATGGCCAGTGACCGAAAGGCTCCTGACCTAAGGCTCTCTGCTCTTCTACTCTTAACAGCACACAGTCCTTAGACTAATATCACAACAGTAAGTCTGCTGCGGCTTCCTCCTGTGGGGAAGAGCAGGCAAAGGCCATCGTCTCCCAGCTTACAGAATGGACAGGGATTTCTTCTCCAGGACATTCTCAGAGGAGCCACCAACTCTAACAATCAACAGGACCACAACTGTAGGAAACAGGATGGTGTGGGGCCCAGCTTGTCCTTGTACCGGTGCCCTGGCAGAACTCTGTCGATTCGCACTGATCCTTCACACTTCTCCTGTCTACGTAGCCTAGCAGTGCTTAGGAGTACTGCTGGCCTGAGCCCTCCTGTGTAAGAGCAACACCCAAGGAGGCTCAGCACCCAAGGGAAGCAGACCCGTGGCCCTTCTAAAATCACACCAGGGCAGGACGCTTTGACTCCACACTTAATGTGGCAGGTTCCTTCCCTTAAGCCTGCTTTGCCTTCTAGAGGATGTCTAGGAAAAAAGCTGGCAAGTCATAAGTGCTCCAATGCCACCGTTCTACCTTCTTCTCCAAAACCAATCAGAGATGCTTGCTTTGATGCATTCAGTTCAGCAGGTGGCAAACACCAGTGCCTCCCACAGAGCTGAGCCCAGTAAGTGTTTCATTAATGGCAGCTGCTATTTTTTTTCACTCACTGAGCATCTGTGAACGATCCAAGTACCAGAGAGCTCTAAGGGAGCATACAGCCTCCTTGCCTTTCTCCATGTGAGATAAAAAACAGAGACCACAAGGAACTACCTGTGACTGCACAGCTAGTAAATTCCGAGTTAGGCCTCTACTCACAGGCTGCTTGTTCAACTACCTGATTTCTCTCCTAGCCCTGGGCACTGGCAAGAACCTCTCCTACTAACTGGTACCTAGGGCAGCCTCGCCACTCGGGAGGCCCTGGGGACCTATTGGGGCTCAGCAGAAATGTGGACAGATGGAAGAGATTATAAAACTGGGCACGTAGGGAGAGGTCCCATTCCAAAGCAAATGCATTCTTGCTGTGCAACCCTGACACTCACATCCTAAAAATTGTTATTTAATGTACTGTCCACATCCGAACGTGACTCACCTTCTGAAATGGAAATGTGGGTGGTTACCAGCTAGGGACAGGACAGCATTTATTGGTAGCCCCACAGGCAGTGTTGACCTCAGGCTGGAGGCCACCCTGCAGGCTATGGGGACTCCATAGCTAAGGCCTTGGCCTAGGGGGAACCTTGACCTCGTCACAGATGGATTTGTTTCTGATCCGGTGTGGCAAATTTCTAAATCTTGGCTGTGGGATGACATTTGCTCCTCTCAGAAAAAGAGCAGGGGGCCCAGCAGGTTCCAATTGACTCCAAAGGAGAAGCAGCTGTAGGAATTCTGCAGCACGCTGATTAAGGAAGTTCATTTTCAGGTTGTGGTTTCCAGTGGATGGGCCCCTCTTGTTCCTTGCTCCACTCTGGGCTGTCAAAGAAACCTTGGAAAATCAAAATTGCCTCACCCGTTCATCCAGAGCTAGAACTCAGACAAAACAGGAAGGATCTAGAAATAATAGCATCCGTCTTCTAAGGACCTCATAAGTACTTGACATTGGGGTCAGTGCTTTACAAAGATGACTTCTAGCTTGTAAACTCATGTGACAAAACAGAACGTCCTAGACTGACAAATGGTGAAATACAGACTGTGAGTGACAGCCACTGCTTTCCTCCGCACAGTTAACTATGCATGCTCTTTGAGCAAATAGTAGATTATCTTCCAATCTACCCACACAATCAGCCCTCTGAAGTTGCTGTCACTTATGGCCCCATTGAATAGAGAAGAAAACTGAGGGCTAAGGAAGAAATTTCTAAATGACCTGCAGCTTGAGGGAGCCAGGATACAGCTGTTAGTGCTTCCTCTGCCATCCAAATCTGGGTCTTTTTGATTAAGAAATCTGTAACCATCGAGCACGCTATGTGCCACTGGCTCTTCTTAATATTTAACATGTTACCCCATCCAATCTTCATGGTGATCTCATGCTATGTGTTACCTTTTCACACTCTTACAAAGCAAAGAAACTGAGGTTCAGTAATGAGGAGAAGCAGAACTCAATACAGACTTGGGCTGCTCTCAAAGCCAGTGTGCTTCCCCAAGTCTCATGGAGGGCTCAGACTTCTTGAGTTTCTGATCTTCTGTCTGCTGCTGTAATTTTATCACTTTTAGGGAACACTGGGAGCCAGCATCAAACCTGGCTCCAGGCTTGGTGGGGTCCCTTCTGTCATTCTTTCCAACATCAGCCTTCAAACACTGCTGTAAAAATGCATTTGAGATTTGAACCGCAGTGTGTAAGCTACAAACAGATGATTAATTTAAACTGATGTTGATTTTATAGACTATTAAGAGTGAAGTGTGTTTCGTATATTTACTAACTTAAAAGAACATGAAGTTTGTGGTTTTTAAATTACTGTAAAAATGACTAGTAGGATTTTCCCCTTATATAAAGCTGAAATGAATAGCACCTTTGACAAAGTAAACATTTCCAAATACGGTCTCCTAGGCCTTGCAGCTCTCTAAAGCAAGGGGAAAGTGACACACTGAAAGGAGACAGAGTGGGAACTAAAGTGCATGCCTTGTCAGTCAGCCCAGACACTGAACGCCACTAGAGGTGTCTGTGTACCCAGCACTTTCTAGGAGCTTCCAACATGACCAGATTTGTTAGACTGAGTATGTGGTGTGAGTATTCACCAAAGGCTTAGAGTAGTCAAGAAGGAGCTCTTGTGGGGCTGGGGCTGAAGGACCAGAGGATGAGAAGACCTGAGGAACTGTGCAAGCAAAGGCACCAAGAAAGAGGTCAGGCTCCAGGGCCATGCTGAATAGAAGATCCCACAGTAAAGGATTTTGTACCCCTAGGACACAAGTATTGCTCTTCCCACGATGACTGACAGAGAGTCCTGTGATGTGTTAGGCCTTGCCGTGAGGCAGACATCCCAGTGTCCCGTTTACCAACTGCCTGCTTTCTAGTCTATCTTTCCGAAGATGTTTGTACAAGAGCAGAGGTAGTTATTTCTTTCTAAAGAGGGTAGGTGTAAACATGTCTGTTTAAAAATTCAGGGTCCTTAGCTCTGGGATCCCCTCAGTAGTGGCCAATATTCTTCAGACAGAGTCAACTGGATCTATACAATCTTCAGAGAGGCTCTGTTGGGATGGATCATGTGACCTGAAGTAAAAGAATCCCGTGATGAATGTGTCTACAGGCTGGAAAGTCAGAGAAAGCAGTAGCTAACAATGCAGCTCCAGACTGAAACAGACAACCCATGCATCTCAGAGAGCCTCGGGTGCAGGATTACCCGAAAAGCTGAGCCTGATGCGCACAGACCACTGCTGCAGGAAACGCCCAAGAATGGAGGAGAGCTGGCAAGAGATGGTCTCCCTCTCATCTACTGTTTGGTTCTGTCCAAGCTTCCTGCCTAGGATGCATCTTCCTGAATGTGGGTGGTACCTGAGAGTTATTGAAAATCCCTTGAAAGACACACCCAAGCATGTGCTCCAACCAATTGTTGACGCCAACCAAGCTGACTGTGTTGGTCAGCTTTCTGCTACTATAACAAATTACTTGCCGTGATCAATGTATGTAAACAAAAGTTTTACTGTGGCTCTTAGAACATAGTCAGGTGTACCCAGTTTTTAGAGTTCTGATGGGGCTGCTGTATAGTAGCAGTAAGGAACAGATAACAAAGCCATGGAAAACGAAACAAAAAGGAGAGGCTTGGGAGAGTTCCACAGATATTTCTCAGAACATGCTCCAACAACCTAAAAACTCACATTAGGACTCACAGGCTCAGCAGTGACCAGAATATCAATGACTTTTTCCTGAGGCCCAATTCCCATGACAAGGACTGGCTGATCATGTGATGGTTGGCTTCTGGCTGTTGACATCGCTAGACTGAAGGACACTGCTAAAGTTCAAGTATTGGATGACCCTCAAATATATACATGTTCAGTCCAGTCTTCAGGGTGGCACCAGTGAGCGGTGGCTGTGAGAGAGTGGCCATGGACTAAGCCATCAGCAAATGGTCTAACATCGCAGACCCTGAAGAGCTCTTGAAACTCATGTGCTAAATGCATTTCAGACAGATCTCATTTGATCTGTACAGAAATCATGGATGTGTTTACTATCTGCATTTGATGCTAAGAAAGAAAACAAGACAGCCTGAAGGCTCAGTGTTGGCTTTTGAAACATCAGTAGTCTTGGTGACAGAGTTTGAACTTTGTGTATTCAGTCTGGGGAGCGATTTGAACAGGAAAAGAACACAAGGAAAAAGCCTTTTCAGAAAACTTCTCTGACTCGGGAGTGTTCCATGGATTGAGCAGGGAGGAAATCCTGTTAGGAAACAGGCTAGTAAATATTAGGAGGGAGAAGTAAGATTCAAGATGGTTTTGAAAGATGGGCTAAATGTACCCACAGTGGAATTTCACAAGCCTAAATGTCAGGCCCTGGACAAGACTCCACCACACCACCGACTCCAGGAAATGGCTGTGAGACGTGACTTAGCAGTACAGCCCTTGAGAAAGAAGCCAAAAGCTTCCAAGGAGGAGGTAGCTAGGACAGGGGTGGGGGGTGGGGGATGGGGAGTGGGGGTGGAGGGTGAGTCAACAAAGGGTGTGTCTTCCAAAAGGATCCTTGCTTCTCAGCTTTGTAGAATGCCAGCGTTGGGGACTGAGGGAACAGTAGGACTCTGGCAAACTGCGCTCACACAGCTACTCACTGATCTCTTCTCGGGTGCCAGTCTCTCTGTCACCACTTTCTATGCACTCTTTGCTGTGAATCCCACAGCAAGCTGTGGGGCTATGCATTTCTCCTGTTTTACAAATAAGGAGAGTAAGGCTCCGAGATCCTTGCCTAAGCTCTACTAGGTAGCAAGAGGTAAAGCTGAAACTAAAACCCAGGCCCCACACCATTGTGGAGGCCATGTCCCTAAGCAGTATGGTGGCGTCTTTGTCCTGAAGGATGCTGATAAAAAGAGACAGGTTCAGGGGAAATACACAAAGATCAGTAGACGGGAGTCAAGACACCAGTGTGTGTGTGTGTGTGTGTGTGTGTGTGTGTGTGTGTGAGAGAGAGAGAGAGAGAGAGAGAGAGAGAGAGAGAGACAGCGGTGCGGGGAGGGTGTTGTTGAGATCCTAAGCATGCAAGCTGTCAACAGAGAACCCACATACACACCTGTGGACTGTGTGGCTCTTTGGGAACCAAAGAGTAGTTAGAATCTTCTGTAGGAAAGCTCCCATCTGTTTACATAGAAAACCCCAGGTGATCTTTAAAACCAGGCCCATACCCCTTCCCTTAATTCCTCTGTCTGTATGGGTGCACCTCCTCTGTGCACTTACAATCCCAGGCTTCTCATCCATCCTCTGATTCTCCCCACAAGGACACAGGCTGCACTCAACACCTCACAGACCCATGGGTGGATGCCAGGGCTGTGGAATGAGGATAAAGAACACGAGCAAGTCATGTTCCTCAGAGACGCAGGCCATTAAGTAAAGCCAGAGGAGGAAATCTCGCAGAGGGCTGGGGAAGCCAGGAGAAAGGTTTGCAGCTGCTCCAGTGACAGGCCTGGAGGGAGCAGGGACAGGAAGAAACAACCTACCTTGGGCAGTTAATGTCTTAACATGCTGCTCTTCGCTGGACTCGCTCCGATGGGAAATACAGAACCGATGTCTGGGGAAAACTTGCTGTTTCTCAGATGCTCCAAGCCAGGATGCCAAGAACAAAACTATCTTTTTCTCTTTGCATGGTAACCAAGAACAAAAAGGTGAGAAGGAGGCTTTGGAGGGCACCTCCTAGCAGGCTGAGGCGGCTTACCCAAGCTCTTCCTGATGGCCCAATTCTCTGGAAATACACCTTCTCTGACACCCCAGACTTCGTGTCTCAGCCTCTTCTCAGTCCAGCCTCCCCGAGTGACTGTGCCAAGCTTGCTGCCCTTCCAGCCCACCCCTGTGTTTGGCAACCCCTCTTAAAATATAACGTCTTATGTTCGGAATGGCATGAAGCTCACTTGCCTCCCGAAGCAGGAGTATGGGAGGACATACAGGCAGGAACAGCGACTTTCATCCAGACCAGCCCTGAACCTCTCAGCTTCCTGAGTGTGAGCGTGTTTAGCAGACTGTAGGGTACTCTTGCAAATCTTAGGACTGCAATGCTCCTTATTATTCCTGTCATCCTGAGCATAAAACTTTACAGCTATATTCCCAAACTCAGGAGTGGGCTGGACGTGCAGTAAGCTTGGGGATGAGGGATTGTGACAACGATTAAGACATGGAGCCTGCGGCGGTCAGGAGGTTTCTTTTCTAGAGAACTGAGGCACCAGGAAGAGCTCAGCTAGGCTTCCTCAGGCCTCTAGGAGGTACGCAGGAATCCCCCATGCAGAGGGTCATGGAAGGAGTACCTTTCCTCAGGGTCCCTCAGTCTCCGAATCTCCCTCTCTCAAAGCATAGCACCCCAACTGGTATCTTCTTCTGGTGCGGTTACTCACAAACAAAAAAGCTGGGACCAAATTCCTCCCCTGCTTACTTGAAGCTGCTTTGCTGCCCAGTGAGTGCTGAATGAGTATGTTTGAGGAAAAAGATCCTGATGAGGGCACAAGGCCAAGCTAAAATTCCTACCAGAGACAAGCAAACCCTCAGCAAACAGTCTGAGCCCTTGGAGGCTCTCAGACCCAATGAGCATATTAACAGCAAGAGAATGAAGATCTGGATTGGTCCTCTGTGTCTCCCCAGCATCAAGCATGAGAAAGAGAACAGTTTTGGGTCACACAGCCACCCCTGAGGCAGACAAGTAGATCTCACAGGACATACTGTAGTGTCACTCTGAGGGGCTTGAAGCAGGGAAGGAAGGATCCCAAGCACTCTTTCCTCATGAAAGTGCACCCCGAGCCTTCTAATTAAGCTTCTCCATGACCTCAAAGGCCATGGTCACCTCCTTATCCCTCCCGCCTCTCCTTCTGACAGTGGGAACTGGATGGGCCTTTTGTAGATCGGGCTTTCTCTACTAAAGATGGGAGTGTGGGTGAGTGGGGGGCAATCTGGTTTCCTGGACTTTATGGCTCCACACCCTGTACTCAGATCCCAATTTAAGGTTTGCATAGGGGAGCTAGGAGGGGTAATTACTGTTCCTGGAGCTTTGAAGGTCAGTTCGCTCTGTGGCAATAGAGGTGTCAAGAGGTGATGATCCGCGTTAATAATGATTCTTATTAGCGGTGGGGCTTAGTTCTTTTGAAAAGTAAAGTAGTCCCACAATGATTTCCCAATGGCTGTGGTTCGCTCCAGTGTTATGTTTTGTTCTTAAGAAGGGCAACACCAGGGCAGGATGCTATAGAACTGGGAGTTGTGCCACTGTGAGCCTCCTGTAAAGATCACAGACCACTTCTGGTCACAGATGTAGAGAGGGCACTGGCAATGATCACTGTGAATGGCACATTGGAAAATTCCTCCAGGTACCAAATCTGGTCATCCCCCACCTCCGTAATCCTCCAACAAGGCACACTGGGATTCATGCATTCCTTCAGGAATGCTTTCCCAACTCTGGATATACAATAGTCCATCCACCCAGAAGGCTTAATTCCATTGTGATACTTCTTCCTGTCAGGCATCACGTGGGTCTCTTATGTGCCAGTGCCAGTGGATGCTCCAGAGTTGCTTTTGCAGTGCCGGTGTCTGTCTGTCCTCTGCTGTGCTGGGAAGTTGCTGGGCATGGCTGTAAGTTCATTCACTCTTTCCCCTAAATTAGTTTGACAGAATGGACCTCTTCTGTACTTTATGCCTGGCCAAAGATTTCCTACCAATGCAACAGACACCTGTAGGTAAGCTTGTACCTCCAGAACTAGAACACATTGAGGATCGAGATTCTTTCGGATCTTTTATTGTTTAAGTTCTGTTGTGGTTACAAATGGGAATGGCCATCCCTCTGTGTATTTCCTTCTCCTCTTAGACACACTGGAAAATCATGAGGCCCAAGACAAGCCAGAGGTAATTCCCACTCTTGGTCACTGAGATTTATCCGAAGCATGCATGTGACCCATCCAGGCCAATTATAGTGTGGGGCTTTCCTACCTGATCTGGGGGAAACAAACCCTTCCTTGGCTCATCACAGCCAGTGAAAATGGGAACCTACGCTGTGTTTATTCGACCATCCACACACACTCCAGCCTACAGACTTGAAGAAGGCCCACACAGCATCAGGAGGCAAACCCAGAGCACTGACAATTGATCCCACTGATTGCCATAGGTAGGGAGCTCACCTGTACTATAGTGACTTAAATGAAAATGTTCCCCACAGACTTGGATATTTAAATGTTTGTTTCTGCAGTTAGTAAAACTGAGTAGGAAGGATTAGGGGTGTGACCTTGCTAGAGAAAGCATGTCCCTAAGGGTGGGCTTTGATGTTTCAAAAGTCTACACCAGACCAGTCTCCCTCTCTCTGCCTACTGCCTGACTGTCACGATGTAATCTCTCAGTTTCTGCTCCAGCCCCATGTGTGCCTGGCAGCCGCCATGCTCCACACCACGTCATAGACAGATCCTCTGAAACTATAAGCAAGCCCCCAATTAAATGCTTTCTTTTGTAAGTTTCTTTGGTCGTGGTGTCTCTTCACAGCAATAAAACAGTGACCACGACAAGGAATATCAAAGAAAAAATCTGAATAGAGAATATGTAGGGGTACCCAAAGGTGCAGTGGCCCCAGCGTTGGACATGTGGAGCTAGCTGCCTGTGAAGTTGGATCCACCCATGCCCCTCTCACCATCTATCTGAACCTAAGCTAGAGTGTGTCTGGATTTCTTTGACTTAAACATACTGGCCATCAAGACATAACAATACCATTTCTTTTTTCATTCATGTCCACCAAGACCCACAAAAGATTTAATGTAAGCATTTTCCAATGGTCTTACTCTCTGATATATTTACTTATTGCCACAGTCAAGGTAATCTTTCAGTGAGGCAAAGTAAGTGCGAATAACCCATTTTAGAGATACTATAACTGAGTCTCCAAGAAGCAGAGAGACTTGGGTCCCATAGCTATTACAGAATGGCAGATCCTAAGCTAGAGTCTCCATGCCATTGTATTTCTTTATGCTAACTAGTCATGGATACATGCACTGGAAACAAGGCAGTGTGACTAGTTGGCTTCCTGGGGTTTTCTCCACTTCCTGCTGTGGTTAGCAAAGCCCTTCTAACAAGCACATCATGTTGCCTTTCCAACTGCTCTGACAGAATGCCTGACAAAAGCTAACTTCAAGGAGGAAGGCTTTCTTTTGGCTCACAGTTGAAAGGCACAGTCCATCATGGTAGAAAAGGATGGTAGTCAGCTTACTTTCTCTGTATTTTGTCCAGGACTAGAGTGCAGGGACTAGTGCTGCCACCTTAGTTAACTCAGTCTAGATTCCACCACAAACACGGCTAGAGTTTTGTCTCTTAGTTGATCCTGTCGAGATTAGAGTATCGACCACATCCAAGATCCTCACTTGCTTCAAGGGGGGTAGTGTGTGTCACTTTTACAACTTCACACAGTGGCCTCTCAGGATCTCCTTGCCGAGAATCTAATTCTGCCATACATTACTTGGCCTCAGCAGTCTTACTGTAAACTTCTATGAGACTGGGGACACTTGGTATGGTGGTTTGAATTAGAATGCCCCCCCCATAGGCTCATCTATTTCAATGCTTAGTCACCAGAAAGTGGCACTACTTGAGAGGGATTAGGACATGTGGTCTTGTTGGAGTGGGTGAGGCTTTCTTGAAGAAGTGTGTCACTGGGGGTGGGCTTTGAAGTTTGAATAGATGAAGCCAGACACAGTGTCTCTCTACTCTCTTCCTGCTGCCTGTGGATCCAGATGTAGCACTCTTAGCTAGTCTCCAGCACCATGTCTTCCTACGTACCATCATATTCCCTGCCACGATAACAATGGACCAAACCTCTGAAACTGTACGCAAGCTCCAGTTCAATGCTTTATTTTATCAGAGTTGTCACAGTCATAGTGTTTCTTCACAGCAATGGAACACCTACTAAGACACTTGGAGAAGAAGGCTCCCAGAAGAAGTGGAAGCAAAGACAGGACGCTGCAAAAAGGTTCTGCTTTCATCTGCAGAGATGTAGACGGAAGACGGGAAGTTGGAAATGACTTTTGTAAAGCCATACAAAACCAGTCTTATTTCTGGACCAGTTTCTAACTGACATGTTTGCAACTCACCATATATCTTACTTCTCCATGAAGTAAAGTTAATACAGTCTTTGAAAATGTGTGACATTAACCAGCTCATGTGTTTGACCAGTGCCAACACTGGGTGCTGTGAAGACAGTGCTAAGTGGGACAGACACCTAAAAAGCTTCTGAGAGGGATGTCAGGGGCACCTTACTCCCTCTTAAATTACTTATGTATTTAGTTTTGGTTTCTTAAGACCTTCCTATGTATCAAGCTCATTATGTAGCCCTGGCTGGACCTAAACTTACTACAATCTTACTGTCTCACACTCCCAAGTACCAAGATACTTGTGTGTGCCACCAGGCCCATGTTCATTTGTTTGCTCAAATTGGTGATTGAACCCAGGACCTTGAACATGCTAGTCAAGTGTTATACCACTGAGCTACATCCCCAGGCCTGGGATTCTCCTTAAAGATGTTATTTGTCTCCTCCCTCTGTTCCCATTACTGTTACTATTGCTGCCACAATTACTTTTATATCTTCCTTCCTTTTTTAAACATCTGTAAATCGGAGGCTGGTGAGATGGCTCAGTGGTTAAGTGCACTGGATACTCTTGTAGAAGACTTAGGTTCAATTCCCAGCACCCACATGGTGGTTCACAACCATTCTTAACACCAGCTCCAGGGGATTCAATACCCTCTTCTGGCACCTCAGACACACATATAGTGCTCATTCATGCAGGCAAAACATACATATACACACACATGCAGAAATTAAAAAATAAAAATTTAAAAATTTAACCTCGAACTCTATAAGCAAGGGTGATTAACTCAGAAGTTTGCCTGGTCTTAGTTTGGTATGGTCAGCAAGTAATAAAATTCAGCAGCAGCCTACCTTGCCAGGCCTCTAGTACCTGTGGCATTTTAAACAATAATTGCACATATGTAGGTACCAGGGCCACCTAATCCAATTCTATTAATTCCTTTAGACATTCCTAGTTACTAAGGATCTTCCACTAACATAGTTGAACTAGAATCCTCTGGACCTGCAAATGGAGCTCGATGGTACAGTGCTTGCCTAGCATGTGCAAGGAGCTGGCTTAAACGAATAGCACACCCCACGCCACCCCAATACAAACATACAAAGTATTCATAGCTTCCACCAATTGGTTGTGTTCTAACTAGCGACACAGCCAAACCCAGACTCATATAGCTGGTTGCCCTTCAAGTATTGAAGAACGTTTACATACCTTTCTTCTTATCCTCCTCAGATTTTCTAAGAGTTTCTTGCGTTGTAATTAGGGTAATAAAATTTGGGGATATTGGTCACTGTCTTCTGCTCCACTCTACCTTCCTTGTAAAGTGCCTGATTGGAACAGTAGTGTAGAACTAGTCTCATTCCCGACCCCTGCCTTGTGCTTCTTGAATAAACTCCTAATTATATCAACAGTGGTCTCATGTGTGTGTGTGTGTGTGTGTGTGTGTGTGTGTGTGTGTGTGTGTGTGTGTGTGTTGTGGTGGCCACTTTAAGCACTAAACACAGATTCACTAGACGGATGCAGAATGAAGATCAGAAGATCACTGAAACCACAAGAAGTAAAGATGTTTATTTTCATTTAACTTGCGGTTAAGCCGTAGCTCTCTAAAATGTATATCTACCTGGAAGCTCAGGATATAGTACTACATTGTTGAGGTTTGGTCTGTTGCTATGTATTGTAATGCTAAATACTGACCATTGTTGCTTCAGGGATGAGAAAATCTGCACAAATACCAAGTAATACTATGGGACCTTCCTCCTTAATTTAAAACTATTGGTTAAATGAAGGTGCCAACAGCCTATAGCTGAGCCGAAGGGAGATAGGTGGGGTTTCAGGGCCTGGGCTTGGAGTCTGAGGAGAAGCCACAAAGAGGAGAAAAGAGAGAGAATGTGGAGAGAAGAGAAGACACCATAGGGTAGGTGAGTCATGAATACATGGACATGAGGGCTGGCCAATTGGAGTCGAGAGCAGCCCAGATGGAACATGGCAAGTTATAACTTGGGGTTATGGGCAGGGAAGTAAACATAATAGCATAGAGTGTAGATATCTGCCTAGCTCCAGTGCTGACTAAGGCTTATAATAAATATAAAACTTGTGTGTCTTTTATCTGGGAACTGAATGGTCTAAAGTGGCATAGAAACCCCTAGTTGAGTTGTATTATAAATATATAGTACAATATTACATAAATAGTTATTCCAGATGTAACTGAAAGTTAAGATTCTCCAGTGATCCATCTTGCAAGGGGAGAAAGCAGAGGAGGCAAATACAGAGCGGGAAGACAACATGAGACACCGGGAGTATCTTAAGTGACCTCTCCCATCTCTGGGACGAAATACCTGTCAATCACAATTTAAGAAAGAAAGACTTCCTTTGGGTCAGTTTAAGAAGACATATGTCCATCAAGGTGGAAATGTCACACCACTGAGAATGTGCACTGTCTAGTCTCGCCTTCTGCAGCAAGAAGGCAGAGTAACCAGGGCTTGTACTTAGTTCTTTTCTGCTTTTTCTCAGTCCAGGACCATAGGATGCTACCATGGCTGGTTGGGTCTTCCTTCCTCAGCCACACCTCTCAGCAAACACTCCCAGGCAGCCCATAGCTGTGTTTTCACCGTGATTCCAAATTCAGTCAAACTGAAAATGAGGATGAATTACCTACTTCATAGTATGAAGATACTATGTAATGATGAGGACTGACAACCCCCGTCCACCCCCCACCCCAAGCCTTCTCCCTTCAGTCTTCAGAGACCATGTAGCTGCTTAGCATTTGACTCCGGACTTTTAGAACAGGAGAACAGATTCCTTGTAAGTCATCTGGTTGTGGCAATTAGTTATAACCTCTCACAGATCAGCATGGGAATATCACCTCTTTATTTTTCCTCTTTTACGCTCATCCCCAAAAGATGTTATGAGATTAATGAGGGGATAGTCGACAAAATTAGGAGATAAGACTTCAAAAAATGACGTTCCTACTCACTGGTTCTATGTCATCAAAAAGTAAACTAGGTTTTTGGATCGACAGTTTGATCATTAGAAAAACTAGAAACACAAATGTGTGGCACACAGGATTTGTTCAGTGACCAAGAGTGGTAAAGGACAGGCAATTTACAAACTTTTCAGATGCCAGGAATCTAATGCTTTCTCTCTGAGTGTGTGTGTGTCTGTCTCTGTCTCTCTGTCTCTGTCTCTCTGAGTGTTGTCCAGCAAGTTTTCTAGAGGGTTCTACTGGTTCCTTTTACCTATACCTATGAAATTTATAATTTTGTTGGTTTTCTAATTAGCTTTTTAACCCCTTGTATATTTTCTGGTTTTGTTTTTCTGCTTGTCTTTTCTGCTTAGTTTTATTTTGCATCTCATTTTCTACATTCCTTGGTTAGATATTTAATTGCCTGTTTTTCATTCACTCTAATTTTTAGCTGTAAACATGAAGGCTATGGTTGACTTTTGACTATGACTGTCCCTGTAGTCTGTTTTCATACAT
This sequence comes from Mus caroli, assembly GCF_978045245.1. Lineage (NCBI taxonomy): Eukaryota > Metazoa > Chordata > Mammalia > Rodentia > Muridae > Mus > Mus caroli. Next base: position 60,470,655 of record NW_028227261.1, read on the forward strand.
GGTAACCTTATTTTCAGTTTATTAAATGGTTTGCAATTTCATGTTTAAATTTTTTTTTTTTTTAGTTACTGAATTATGCTACCTTGATCTAACTGTTCTGGTCACTTGCTATCATTATGTAGAAGCTACAGAAATTAACACTTTCTGTAAACACCTTTCTCTATGACATCTTTTAGGTAAAGAATCTCATGCCTAAATATATACTTTCATTTTCTCATCATGAGAGCAGCAACCCCAGAATATCAGCAGCTTTGAAAATTCAGACATTTTTAAATGGGTACATTACTAAAATGTTTGAATGTACTATGCTGAGAAATAAAAAAACTATAATCCTACCCAGATCTGTGTTAGCAGTGTCCAATGACCTGGATTTGAATTATGTTCCCAGGATTACAGAGTAAGCATCAGTCTTTTGCAAGGTTGAATACTGTGATGATTTCAAAAGGAATGGCCCCAAAGACTCCTCATGTGTTTGAAAGCTTGGCCCGTAGGAGTGGAACTATTAGGAGGTATGGCCTTGCTGGAATAGGTTTGGCTTTATTGGAGAAGTATGTCACTGTGGGGACAGGCTTTGAGGTCTTAGATGCTCAAGCAAAGTCTAGTGGCTCAGTCTTTTTACTTGGTGTGTGTAGATCAAGATGTAGAATTCTCAGCTCCTTCTCTGGCACCATGGCTGCACCGTACTTCTCACCATGATGATAATAGCGGCCATTATAAACCTCTGGAAGTATAAGCCAGCCCCAGTCAAATGTTTTCCTTTGTAAGAGTTGGGGGGTGAGGGATCATAGTGTCTCTTCACAGAAATAGAAACCATAAACAAAGCCCATTTCTCTGTAAAGTCTTCACAAACCACCTCTTTTTATATCAAGTGCTTTGCCTACACTTCTAGAATTCAGCTCTGGCTAGCAAACCATTCTGTAAACTCTTTCAGAGTTACAGCTGTGACTCACACATTTTTTTTTTTTTTTTACTTTTTTCTACACCTTCAGATAAGCCCTGGCTTCTGCCCTCTTGGATCACATAGAAACAAACAACAAGTATTGTTAAGTGTTTGATTCCACCTTTTACAGGACACCTATAAACATTTACTCTGAAATATAAGGCCAAGATTTTAAAGCTAGAAAGGGGTGCAGTTAAAGAAACTTTCAAAGGTTAAAGTCACTACTTGAGATGCATGATTAGAAGAGAAAAGGTATTCCAAAATTTAAAGACTATGCATATAGAGCATATGTAATGGCCGCTATCTGCCCACTACATGTATCTACTACATGTATCCACTAAATGTATTCTCAGCTCATGTTCTGGCACGTATGGCAGTTGTATGTATTATTTCCTTTTCGAATTGCTGTGACAGCAGCAACTTAAGGAATGGTTTCTTCTGAGTCACAGTAGAACAAGGAATTCAGTCAGCCACAGCAGGGAAGACATGACAGCTGCAACATGAGGCGGCTAGTCACACTGATCTACACTCAAGATTCAGAGAGCAGACAGGAAGTGTGGCCAGGCTATCTACCCTCAAGTCTCACCCCTGTGACTACCTACTCCAACAAGACTCTGCCTCCTCAAGATTCCATGCCCTTTCCAAACAGCACCACCAAACAGCTGGAAAACAAGTGCCAACCCAGGAGCCAAGAAGGGGCACAGCTCTTTAAATCACAGTAGTGGCAATGGCCATGGACTCCAAGAGGATTCTCTCAACAGTCTGTACATGCTCACTGATGCCCACAACAAACTTGTGAAGAAGACAAGCAGACACTTTTAACTTTGTTTTTATTTATTTATTTATTTATTTATTTATTTATTTATTTTTGGAAAATAGGTATTTAGGATTCAAAAAGATCAATCTTTCTTAGGTCATAAAGGTACTAGACAGTTGAAGTAGAAGCAAGCCAAATCTGTGCTCTGTCCTGACCCTCTATTCTCTAGACTACAGTGACTCCAAGCTGATTTTGGAATTCTAGACATAAGTCACTGCGCTGCTCACCAGCTTGAATGACCAGCTTGCCACCCTGGGAATTTCCTCCGGATAAATACATGCTTGGAGACACTAGAGAGTAAACACACAATCCCTGCCCTCATGAGGCCCACAGACTTGTCATGCAACGCACAAGACAAATCCTGTCTGCCAGGAGCGCTACATCAGAATTAAAGTAATTAATAGGGACATTAAGCACCCTTCATTGGGCATGTACTATGCATCAGGTTCTGTCCTGAACACTTTGCTAGGCAGTGAGTAGCATGAAACACCACACTGCTTAGCTCACAGCCAGAGTTTAAGGACTGGCAGTCATTTTGACGATAGTTTTAAAAATAAAACCAGGGGTTCCTACCTACAGAGCAAGGAAAGAACATTTTACGTGGAAACAACGTGGAATGATATTTTGCAGAAACAACTAATCCCCTGAGAAATGAGACGTGTGGGGGAGGGGTTGAAGAAGCAAGTAATCCCTACAATGGGGACATCCTAGCATCTCGGGAAGCACTTGAGAAGGCCTGGGTATGAGCAGCACTAGGGGAAGGAGAGGATTCGTTATTTTAGGACAGGCAGAGACTGGCTACAAAGGGATGGCCTACAGCTGGAGAGCCCAGAGAGGCTAAGCTCTCCCCAGGCTTGACCTGGCTCCAAGGGGAGGCACAGATGGCCAAGGCTATTTGTTTGTACGTTACATTTTTCCTGAACAGCTTCCAAATCCTAGTTTCCAAAGAAAAGAGAAAACAGACTTATTGGGCCAAAGGCTTTCCCTGAGAAATGTCCTTGTGGCTATGTGCCAGCATAGGATTCCCCCCACAGCCCAGAGCAGCAGACGGCAGGCTGGAGCCTTCCCCAAACCTTTCAATAAGGCAGGGATTAGAAGTTATTCCCTGGGAGATTTTCAAGAGTCACGTGCCCAGCAGCTCTGCCCTAGTATTTAGGCCCACCCAACTTTGGCATGCATCCTGGTGACGTTTCAGTCCCTCCCAGGCCCGCCCTCCCCTTTCCTGTTTGGCATGGCTCAATGCTTCCTGCCAGGCCATACCTCCTCTGAGTGTTCCCTGAGAGTGGTGTTCCCAACCTCTGACCCCCAACGCTCAGTAGGTTGTGGCTATGACTTCAGTGCTGGACAGAGCAGTGGACATGATTCTGCTAGTAGCCATTCTCCCACCCTGTTATGGTATTGCCCACTACACAGGCTCATGCCCCAGCACTCCCTGCACACCCCCTGTCTAATCATAAACCAAGGACAAGCAGGAAGGAACAGCCCTGGGTGTTAATGGTAAAAGGAGCTAGGGGCATCTTGTGTTGCAAACTTTGAAAAATACAATTCAATGGGTCAGTCTGTTTTTAAATCACACTCAGGGAACTCTGCAGTGCCGCAGGAAGTGGGGTTGGGGAAAAAGACTTTTTTTCTTCCTGACATTTTGTTAAGAAAGAACAAGGGTATCTAAGTCGGATGCTTTTGCTCAATTCCTTGATCTTCTTATTATGACCCCCCTGTGCAACGCTGAAAGGCTAACCTCTCAGACCATCGCACACTCAGGTGTCTGTGGTAAGGCCTCAGCAGGAGAACACACATTTGGCCTGAGGTGACATGCGAGTTTAACGCTGTCCATTACCTCTCAGGCCGCCCCTTCCTTCCCTGAAATCTGAAGGCAGCCGTGCTGGAGCTCTGGTCTGTTTTACTTCACAGGCTGTTTGTCACATGTGAAGCTGAGTCACCCTGAGTTCCTGCAGCCTCGAGGCTGTGCGCTCCTGAAAAGGATGTGTAGCTGCGCCAGTCCCAGGTTCTGGGTGGACATGCCGTTCTGTGAACCCTGCGAAAGCTGACTGGAGATGTGAGATTGCTCACACAGGCCTGGGCTTCTGTGGCCCTGAGTGCTTTCTTGTGCTAGGGCATTTCTAGTGAGAATGCAGACATATGAGCCTACAGGCTATGGGGAGGAGTAGAAGTACTGCTGAGAAACAGCATGTGTGGCACTCAGCACCCCGGTAGGCACCCAGGGGGACCCCAGTGGTGGTCTAGGGGAGAAGAAATGGACTAATGACCAAGAGACAAGGAAGAAGAGAGAATTGTCATAGCCTTCTCTTAGCACTCTGTAAGACAGCTCTCAGCCCTGCTCCTGTTTGGAGAGGCAGGCTTACCTCCACTTCCAGATGAGAAGTGAATGCTTTAGTGAAGTGGTTAGCTGAGGTCACACTAGGTAGCTGTGGTCCCATGTGGCTTTGTCACCTGCACTCACGTGGCTCACATAACAAACTGGTGCAAGTGTACAGTGTTCTAGTAGCTGGAACACAACCCAAGGAGGAAGGTTGGACAGGTGTGAACCTCTGCTTCACAAACAAAGAAGCAGAATTCAGAGAGGATGAGGAGGACACAAGAAACAGGGCTAGAACTCGGGCCTCAAGAGGAACACCAGCATCTTCTCTAGTATAGGATAATGGGTAAGAATTCACTTATCCTTTTAGCATACAAACTTAAGCAGGGCTGTCAAATACCTAGAAGTGGCCTGCCACTAAAAGCCAACCCCTCCAAGAATCCTGATTTCTGACTACTGCCACCACCAAATCTTCACATCTTAGTGTTCTCACTTCACATCACAGTTCTCACTTCTGTAGTGCTTCATGACAAAATCTCAGCACTTAGGAGATAGTGGTAGGAGTGGCTCAAATTTGAGGCCATCCTGAGCTACATAATGAGACATCCAGGAGGCCAGCCTGGGCTACATAATGAAATACACAGGAAGAAGGAAGGAAGGGAGAGGGTGTACAACCTTCCTAGACTCTGGTCCACTTTGCCAATAAAAAAGTTAGCTCTACCTCTATCATAGCTCCTTTTGGTTGTTGTTTGAGACAGAGTCTCACCATGTAGCCCAATCTGACCTTGAATATCTATCCTCATTGCTTAGCTTCTAGTGTGCTCAGATTCTAACTTATCACATCTTTTAAAACAAACAAACGACAATACAAAACAACAACAAACCCCTTGGGCTAGAGACCCTTTTCCCCACACTAACCTGGGGTCCTCAACCAGTTCTTTAAAAGGTAATAAGATTGCTCCACTGTATATGGAGCTGGAGCATTCCACACCCGGGACCCTGTATGCACAAGGATGAAGCAAGCAAAACAGAACGATTTATAAACCAGAGATAGCATCTGTTCGTTGTGGTCATAACTGGTGAGAATCCTGAACAAACAAACAAACAAACTTGTTCTCATGGCCATTGCTTTAGGGATGCAGGGAGGGAGAGTGAGAGGGAGAGAGGGAGGGTGAGAGAGAGAGAGAGGGAGGGCAAGAGGGAGAGAGGGAGGGAAGGAGGAGCGAGGGAGGGAGGAAAGAGGAGGGAGGGAGGGAGGAAAGAGGAGGGAGGGGGAGAGAGGAGGGAGGGAGGAAAGAGGAGGGAGGAGGGAGGAGGGAGAAGGGAAGGAGGGAGGGAGGGAGGGAGGAGGGAGGAGGGAGAAGGGAAGGAGGAGGGAGGGAGGGAGAAGGGAGGGAGGGAAGGAGGAATGGATGGAAGGAAGAAGGGAAGGAAGAAGGGAAGGAGGAAGGGATGGAGGAGGGAGAGATGGAAGACCCAGGCCTTTCGGGCTTCATACTGCTATCCTGACCTTGTCGGGGCATACATATCCCCTCTCAAGGGCAAGAGGCAGCAAGCCTGTAGAGGCCAAGCCCCTAACTGTCTTCTTCCTGCCCAGGGCCCCATACCCATTATAGTGTAATCACAGTTACTGCCTTGTCACAGGCAGAGATGCGTGAACTTCCAGAGAGGCTCCTTGATTGGGCTGAGCCTTTCAGATGTCATTTCCACCCAGGTTTCAGTGGGGATTCACTGTCTTAAAATATACTTTGTTTTTCTTTCTAATTACAGTTATTTTGTTGGGGAGGGCTCACATGTGCCATAACACTTGTGTGGAGATCAGAGAACTGGCTCTCTCTTTCCTCTGTGTGGGATCTGGGGATTGAACTCAGGTCAACAGGCTTAGGGTCAAGGACCTTTACCTACTGAGCCATCTTGCTGGCCTGGGATTCTTTTTGTTATTTGGGGTAGAAGACACTGGGATATCTTCAGTAGCTGGTGCTAGCTGCTGTTCTGGAAGACCAACAGTTGACTTGTCTCCCTGAGCCTATAGTGGAGAACTTACTCCATGGTGCTACCACATTCAGAAGTCTACAGCAGGACCTGTGTTTATACTGGTCCTCCCCAAATCCCAGTGAAAACAGTGTCTGGTTCTGCCCTGCCTGTGCAGTCGCTTTATCCATCCTGCTGCTGTCCCGTGCCACGGGGGAGCAACCTGTGCAAAGGCATGGAAGGATGACTAATTCTGGGACAGAGAGGTGACAAAGTCAGATTTCTGTGTGGTCCCTGTGCTTGGAGGGTATACATAATAGTGACCAGCTGGGAGGTAGACAGATGTCATGGCAAAGGCACCCCAGGAGGTGGTGAGCAAACCCAAGTCCAAGAGCTGACTGTGTCACCAATTCCATGCTCTCTGGGCTTCACCTCCTAAGAAAGGAAGACGATGGAAAGAAGCACCCTCTCTCTCCCTTGGGGTGCTGTGGGAAAGGATGGTAGATGTCACCTAGAAACTCTGAGAAAGCTCGTGTTTAACAAGAAAGTACTGAAACTGCGGTGTCTCTGTTTGGCTTGCCTGAGTCGTGACATTTATTTGGAGTTTGAAAGTCCCTAAAAGAGGCTGTGAAGTGTTTATCTAGGGTAACTTGGGCTATCAAGTGACTGAGAAACCTTGGCTGAGGTGATCTTGAAATCTCTTCTGAACCTTCAGAGTGACGGAGGTCTGCAACACAACACGGGGAGAGCAGGGAGATGCTGTGAGACTTGCAAGTTCCTGACGGCCCCCAGTTGCAGCTCAAGACTTTGCATTTTGTCCCCGTGCAAAGTAAAGGAAGTCTTGGGATGAATGGAGTGTCAGATTCCTCCTTTATAACACACTGGTATCACAGGCTTGTGGGCTTATTTCAAATAAGCAAGCCCCTGGCACACAACAGTTCCCAGCCAAGTACAAAGCTGCGCAAAGCTCCCATCCCATCCGTATTAAATGAGCTGGCATTCCCCCCCACTCCCCACCCCATCTGGTCAAGTTTATAAGAAGATACAAAGAGGGTTTGACCCTCAGAATGTAGTCTCAATGAATGGTGGGAGCTTAGAGTGTGCTGTTAGGAACCACTCCAGGGTTAAAAAAAAAAAGTCTTTTAAAAAAATTAAAGCTTTTAAAAATTACCCTGAAAAATCTGATCCATTCTGCCTTCCCAGCCCTGACTTTCTGCATCTAACTGGAAACTTCAAATGGAAAAGCCGACCTTGAAATGACCAGAACATTTATTTGACAAACATCGAGAAATGCTTCTGTTTGCATTGCCAGACAGCCTACAGTCTATGCTTCATAGCTCTGGCCACGAGGACTAGAACAAGACTCCAAAGAGAGAGGGAGGGAGAGGGAGAACTCTGGCCCTTTGAGGTCTTAGAGGCTACTATGAAAGGCCTGAACCTGAGCATGCGCCAGACCATCCACAGGAGTCCAGGAGGCACAGCAGTTAAGAGCTCAGGTTTGGGTAACTCCACTAGACCAAGTGTTCCATCAATAGACACCATTATTCTCCAAGTAAACAGAGTATACAGGTGGTGAGGCTAGCACCATTAAGTACCTACTATGTGCAAGGTGTCTTATGTAGAGGGTGTTAAAGTGTGAGGCTTACTGAAACCTGTATAGCAAGAGAAAAGCCCCTGTGCTTATTGAGGAGGTGACCCCGCATCAAGCCACTACTGGCTGCACCCCTATCTCCCTGCATAGCTCCTCTCAGCCTCTAGGTACCAGGATGCCCTATTTTGTAGCTACATGGTGTTTACACGAGTCAAGTAACCTCTCCATGCCTCAGTTTCCCCCTAGTGAAACAGAATACTAAGACCTGTCTAGTGTAATTGTAGAATTAAGCAAACAGCTGGGTGGAAAGGGTTAAGACCGTGCTGGCCAATGGTTTCCATCCTGGGCCCATAGCTTGTGAACCTGCCTGACACCACAGCTCACCCTGTCTCACCGCCACCCAGTGTCTGAAGAAAGTGCACCTGGCACGGCCATCCGGTTCTTAATTGGCCTGAGAGTCCTACTTAGACCTGCCTAACAATAACAAGCGAAACAGAACACTTCATTAATTAATTGTTTTTTAAACGGCCTAGGCTTTATAGATGTGTATGCATTCAGTTTTCAAAACAATTATATGAGGTAAGTGCTGCCAACCCCCAATTTAAGGTTTCAGAAACTAAGACTGGGGGAAATTAAGTCGTGTTCTCAAGATCATAGAACTGGTGACTGTCCTACAGAGGCTGAAAAGCAGGCAGGCCCTACCTCATTCTGGGGATAAGTCTGCTACTCTGTATTTAGCCAGCCAAGAGCAGTGACATCCACTACCACCATCACCACCACACACACACACACACACACACACACACACGGAGGACTGAGAGGAGGAAGCAGGCAGGTTCCCACAGAGCCTTTCTGGAGCTAAACTCACAGCACTGGGCCTCAGCTGTTCTCCTTGCTCTGAGTCCTCACTTCCGTGTCCTCCCGTCCCACCCTCACCCCAGCACCAAAGGACCTGAGGAGAGAGCCTGAAATCTCAGTGCATCTCTTCCTGCTCACCTCTCAGTGCACGTGGCCGGGGCATCAGTTTGGACAACTGTGCCCAGGGCATCAAGTATATTTACAGAGTGGAGGAACGTGTAGAAACTGCCAGGATTGTCTTTGCTATCTCCTATTCTCAGCTAAAATAATCCTGAGTTCTATATCGTCTTCGTTACTATTTTAGTGAGATTGTGTATTTGTAATTTGAGAACCAGACTATCTCAGGAGAACCAGCCCATGGCTCGATTCTCATTTGATACACCCACGGCAGTTGAGAGGGTCCATCTCTTAATCCTCATGGACCACTTCTGCAATGTCCTTGATAACATGCAGGGTAGAAAGGCTGGAACTCCGTAACCATACACAAGATTGGCCAGAAGTTTTGGGGCCAGTGGGAACTTGGTAGCAGTGCCGGGATCCAGGGTCACAGAGCCAGACTCTGGCTCTACCTCTGGCGTACCTGGCACACAGAACTAGACCTGTGGGGACCTGCCGCTGAAAGCCCTGGCTTTGTTTACATACAGAGTGAAGGGTGGAAGTTGGCCTTGTATGGATGAAACGCTGCAGGGCCACTGGGGGAGGCAAAAAGCAGCAGCCTGATAAGAATCTGCGAGTAAGTACGTGAAAGAATGCACTGAAACTCCCTACCGGCATCACAGAAACCCGACCGAAATTCGACCTTAGGGACCCGCCCTCATGCCCCATCCTGCTGGCTAGACAAGCAACCCGAGGCTAAAATGGCTCTTGAATTGTCTCCAGGCCAGGCCACCTGCCTCTCACAACCTTCCATCGAAGCTCTGCCTGTGGGCGGGACTGTAGGGCAGGGAGTACCAGCAAGTTAGAAGGGGAACCTCATTTTATTGAGCACCTACTATTACTATGGCTTCTGCTGTGCTGTTATCTGTTTGATTCATTCGTTTTACATCTGGGAAAGCATGGTGCCAGGTAGACTAAGTCACTTGCCCAAGAATACAATAGCCAAGCAACTGAAGTAGCTTGGGTGGAAACTTAACGCTGTCTTTCCCCCACCCAATCAATGGCTATGGTCAGAGAAGCGCTGGTGGCAGTGTCTTTGGGCTCCGCAGAGCTCCCCCCCCCCGCCCCCTTCCCACACACCCCGCTGCAGGGTCATTCACCTGCCCACCCACTGGCCCCACCCGCTCGCCCGATTTAGCAACCAGAAGTTGTGCCCCAGTGTCTGCTGATCCAGATAAGCTGATCCTGTCCTACCCCTGGCGACGTCGTTCAGAAGGACCTACAGGTGCGCTCCCGGGCAAAATTCTCTGGTCTCCGCCCGGATCGCAGCCCTGCATCCGGTCCGGAAGCAATGGAAACTGGTCTTGCTGCAGAGTTCCTGGCAGTGCCCAGCCCACGCCCACCCTACTGCTGTCCCAAACAGGTTTCTTCACTTTCTCTTAGCCGAGCAGACTCTTGCCCCAGGCTGGGAAAGAAAGCAGATTACTCAATGTGCCAGAGGATTGTTCTGGTTCCCAAGGGAACTAGCCACCAGCCAATCAGCCAGGTGGACCCTAATGAAGCCAGGTACTAGGACTCCAGCTCCTAGGTCCACGACAAAAATCTTTGAGGGTCCGTCCTCATGTGACTTCCATGCTCTGTGCTGTTTTAAGTCCCGTGAAGAAAGTGGACTGGATGTAAGGAGTCACAGCAAAGTCGCTGAGATCCACCAGGGTGTAAAGCATGCTAGAGGCCAATATTGGCTTGCCATTGGCTTGCCAAGGCAACCTAACACTGGACCAGCTTCAGTCACCTATATCTAACTACACCAGAAGAGCAGACTTTTCTGGAAGCCGAGGCTTCTTTGTTTCAGTGGTCTTGGCCTGAAGAAAACCCAAGGGAGTACTGGTATTCAGTTATTCCTCAGTATTGAGACTTAGCTGTATGACACCAAGGATACCAGCTTGACCCAGACATACCCTTCCCCCTCAGAAGTCTCAGGCTAGAGAGTCTGAGAGGCTATTGGTCATTTTAATAGGAAGTGATGTACACAGACACAGCACCAGCATCCCCACACCAATATGAGTTACAAATACTATTAATAGGTTTACAGTGTCTAAAACCAGCATATATGCCTATGACATATCATATCCAGTATAACCTCTACCCTTGTGATGTTGTTAGCAGGTGAAAGACTGGTTCTGAGAAATGTAGTGTTTAGCCCAGTGTTCTATCCAGGACTCTCAAATCCAAGTCAGTCTCTGCCTTAGAAAGGCAGTTCTGGCCAGAGTTCCCTGACTACAGCTCTGAACCTAATGCTCCTGACTGTACACTCAAGTCGCCCAGAGCCCCTCCACAGCTTCCAGGATGCAAATGACACTCCACAACTTCCAAGAGTCCTCTGGGCTTGACCCAGATGCCAACCAACACTGGCATTATTCCCTGACCACTCTTCTCCCCTTGACTCACAGAATCTGCACTTGCTCCAGCCTGGGAAAGAACATAGCATGTGAGACCATCCCTGTTCCAGTGAGTGACCGCCCCCCTCCCCCGGAGAACCCGGCAGGTAGGGACACATCCTGCTATCCACAAATGTCTTAACAAACAAAACAGCTTGCCAATTACACATTCCCTTTGCTGCAGCGCCCACAATCTTCCTGGACTCCAAGCAACTGCTATGCACTCTAGAGTGACCACTAAGAGCTGCCTAAAGGCATTTGCAGTGATGTATTTACCTAAGCAGTATCTTGAGCCCTTACTGTGCCTGCCAGGATACTCCGAGCTACTGCTGCTCTCTCTGAGGCCTTGGAAGTTCTTCAGCCACCTAACATGAAGAGATTCCTTGGAACAATATTATACTAACCTGGAAGTTCTACAAAAGCAGGCACCACCACGTGGTAACTGGCTGTGCCAGGGTGGGGGGAGGGGGGGAAATAACACAGGATGGGTCTCACTAAAATGGGTATCATGTTGGTTAGTTTTGTTAACTTGACACGAGTCACTTGGGAGGAGAGAAGGAACCTCACTTGAGGAATAGTATTCCTTAGACTGGCCTGTGGGCAGATCTGTGAGAACATGTTCTTGATTTCTGATTAATATGGGAGGGTCCAACCAATTGTGGGCCGTGTCATCCCAGGGCAGGTGGGCCAGGGCTGTGTAAGAAATGTAGCTGAACACCTAGAAGAAGCAAGCCACTAAGAAGTGCTTCTCCATGGTCTTTGCTTCAGTTTCTGCCTTGCGTCCCTGCCCCGACATCCTTCAATAATGGACTGTAACCTCTAAGTGAAATAACCCCTCTCCTCCCTGTTGATTTCGGCCATGGTGATGTTTATCACAGTAACTAGGACACACGTCCAACACTGGATACCTATCAAATAACCCATTCATTTCCTACAGACTGCTTCAAGTCCCCCCAGTTAGACAAAAGAATCAGGGTTTTAAGAATCAAAAAAAAAAGACAATCTAGGAAGAAAAAAAAGTAGAAAAAGAAAATTTTCTCCAACTTCCTCCTTTTCTGAGAGAGAGCTCCAGCCTAGAGAATCTGGAGTTAATTCCCGGCCACTGCTTTTGCCTACAGGCTGCCCTGAGTTGGGCCCTGCCCTAAACCATAAACACATTTTCATTTCATTCCCAAGTCAGCGTCTGGACTCCGATCACAAGGAGGGCAGTAATTCTGTTGTCAGATGGTTGAAGAGAAAGTTAGAGGCTGAGAGAAGCAGAGTGGAGAGACCTGCCATGCTCCGAGTCCTCAATCTCTCCGCCCCAGGCCTCGCTGGGGGCTCCAGTTCAGTCCAGTTCTGGGCCACACACTCTTTTGCAGACTTAAGAGAAGGACTTCTGGGTCAGGTCTGTGCCGCCCATCTTTTAGTCCCTGCTTCCCTTACCGGGCCACTCCTCATGTGCCTTGCTGTGCCCAGGGCTGTCCTCACACACAGGGGCGTTTCATTTGCAATTGTTCCCTTGAGAAATAGCCTTCATCAGCCTGGCCTGTGGGCATGTCCTGAGGACATTTTCTGATGCACTTCTGTGGCTTGAGCGCTCCTCTGTACATAAGTTAAACTTTTGGGGAAAAAAATCACAAATATAATTTTCAAACCTCTAGAAAAATCATTTTCCTCAACAGGTTTTCTCTACTTTTTATTTTAATGTGCAGGTCCAGGGACAACGCTTCCCTCTGTAGGTCTTTCTGTGGCTCCCCAGTGAGACCTGGATGGTAATACAGCATCCGCTTTTCCCTGGTCCCCATTCCGTCTCTACGTCTCCAGGCTGGCTCACTACCTGCTATGCCATCATCCTTCCCAGTATTCTGCCTTCTGGCCTGGTTGGTTCCTATTCTCTCAGTCTTGAAGCCTCAAGGGAGACAAAATACCTCCTCCAAGAAGCTCTCTGACCCCCTCCCCTCAAACCCGCTCTCATGACTCCTCTCCCAAGGTTCATCTCCCAAGGTTTAGGGACTCAGCCCCACCCCTCTAGGGACCACTGGCAGACCTATTTTTCTGTTTCTCTCATGAGCCCATGAATTCTCTGAGGGTAGGGACTATATTTTGTCATTTCTGCTTCCCAGCAAGACCTCTGTAGATGAATCCTGATGAAAATTTACTAACTAATCTCTCTACCAGAGGCCATAAGAACTTGTCTTCCTCTTCCTTGGAACACTGATTGCTAAGCTGTGTCTGTTGCATTCTCAGATAAGAAGTCCCTGGAAGGCACTGTGGTAAGCTAAACAACACCACCAGGTCCTAAGCTCCAGTCCTTATGAAGGGGATCTAATTTGGAAGCGGGGTCTTTGGAGAAGTAAGTAAGGGTTTCAACGTGAGGTCATTTGAGGTTCAGAGCAAACTTTCTATTCAACGATGTGCTCTCGTCAGAGAGAAAGGAAGATTTGGGATACAGGGAGGACACAGTGAAGACACTTGGAAGTTATGTTGCTGCAAGGGGAGAGGCTGGCAAGGGAACTCAGCCCAGGTAACTGACACCTTGGTTTCCCATTTTCTGGCATCTACAATGGTGAGAAAATAATTTTTTACTGTTGAAGCTACCAAGCTTATAGTTATTTGTTATAGGAGTCACATGGCACAAAAGCCAGCAGGAACTGTGCTTTTCATTTCCGACTCTGCTCCTGAACCTCTCGTGCACACAGTAGGACATCCATAGAAGCCTTTATGAAGAGTTGACTTCATAAGGCCTTGCCATCTGCTCAATGGGCCTGCAATTGCCTAAAGCATCCTGTAGGCAATTTCATAAGTGGTCACACACATTCAAGCCATGGTATGTTTTGTCTAAGCACCTACTATGTGTCATGGTCTGTAGAAGGCACACATAACATGTTTTTATAAGCTCACAAGCTACCTAAGGGAGAGAGAGAATTAAGAATGAATGAACCACGCTGATGCCAATTTAGCACGTATGAGACCGTGGCTTCAATCCCTGCCACTGAAAACTGAATAAATGAATGAATAAATTCATACTGTATCACTTACAGGTAAGAAGGAGGAAAACCAAATGGAGGGGGCGGGGAGCAATTGTGGTGTTATTTTGCATAAGCCACAGAGGGAGGTTTTCTGAGGAGGCAGCCTGTAAACTGAGGCCTGAGGAACTAAGAGTGCCAGTTAGCAGATCCTCAGAAGGAAGAGAGAGCTGCAGGTGTAAGGCCCTAAACCAAGAAAGCTCTGCAAAGTTCCTGTCACAGCCAGAAACCCTTGGTGACTGGAGCACCCAGAGTGACCGGCCCTGGGGATGCTGTGAGAGGCACAGATTTGAACCTATATCTAGGTTCT